>NW_027309839.1:326168-652337 GCF_047496795.1 Chiloscyllium punctatum | reverse complement strand
CCATCGTAATTACAGAGATTTAGGAAGGGAACCTGTGCTATCATTGATTACAGTTATATGGAGTGTTCCAGAAGCTGAAGGGGTTACACATTTTAAAAGGGAGAGATCTATTGTGATCAGAAGTTTAAACAAGAATAAATGAATTTCAGTGATCACTAGCACAGATGGGAATGGAGGAGGTGAGATGTTATGAGGAACTGTCAGATTTATATGGCGGGGAGTATATAGGATATGAAAGGGAGAGCTGCATTGTCTGTATACAGTTACAGACATCAGGACAAGCACCTGCTGGTTGGGACACAGATAACAACAGTTCCAACGGCTGGTGCAGTAGCTCAGGAAGGCAGCTCACTACCACTTTCTCAGGGACAACTCCAAATCACCAATAAATGCTGGCTCAGCCAACAAAGCTCATGTTCATGAATGAATGAAGGAATAAAAGATCTATAAGTAGCATTGTGGTCACTCAGGCAGGCCCTTTCAACAGTACTTCACAAACCCGGAACCACTATCCCCTGGAACGACAGGAGCTCCAGATGCAGAGGAACACCAACATTTACACGCTCCATCCTCCCAGCGCTGTGTCTGTCCCTACACCCAAAGGACTGCAATGGGTCAGGAAGGCTGCTCACCACCACGTTCTCCAGGGAATTACAGGTGGGAAGGTAATGGGGAAACTCCGCTGTTTACAGCCAGAAAAATAAATCCAGCAGTGGGTGTGAAATGAAATTTCCGTTTCAGAACAACATGCTGAGCATGGATAGAGGATTTGTCTGATTGGCACAAAACAGAGAGTGTGAAGAAAGGGGTCTTTTTCACGATGGGAACTGGTGATGGGGGAGCTCCGCAGGGGTCAGTGTTGGGACTACACTCAACACGTTATTCATTCAGAGTCTGGACAAAGGATGTGAAGGGGTACGAGAAATGGATTTCCAAGAAAGATCCCAGCGATGAATATTGTGTCATCTGAGGAGCAGGTGAAGTCTCTGGGTCTGCACTTGATGAAATTTAGGCGGCGGCGGCGTAGAACATTGTTCAAACTTACAGAATACTGAGGGGCCTGGATGGAGTGGGCGGGGGCAAGATGTTTCCACGAGCAAGAGAGACTAGGGGACAAGGGCACAGCTTCAGAGTGAAGGGACGACCCTTCTGAATAGAGATGTGGAGGAATTTATTCCGCCAGAGGGTGATGGATCAGTGCAACTCACTGCATTATGGGGCTGTGGATGCTAAGTGATTCAGTGTATCTAACTCAGAGATAACTCGGTTCTTGCTGAGTGAGAAGATCACGTGTTACCCGGAGTAAGTGAGAGATTGGGGTTGAAAAACAATTCAGCCATAAGCAAATAGTGGAATAGACCCGATGGACCGAATGGCCTAATGCTGCTCCTATACATGATGGTCTGATGGACTGCCCTTTTTCTGTAGGTTTCCAAGTGTTCAGTTATCATTTCTGGCATATTGTTTCCCATACATTCCAGCACTTTCCTGATTATTGTTGTCACCACTTGGTTTCCGATCAAATGCAGAAAGCTACATCACAGAGTAACTTAAGAATCATCGTGTATAAATCTCAGAAAGGTTGCATACGGGGCCAGCAGGACATAGAGAAGGCAAATGGAATGCTGGCATTGATTTCAAAGGGAATGGAGAATAAAAATAGGGAAGGCTTGTAACAACTATAGAGGACTCCAGTCTGCACAGACTGAGAATACTGTGAACAGGTTTGGTCCCCTATCTGGAGGGAAAATGTCCTTGCATTGGAGGCAGCCCAGAGAAGGTTGACCAGGCTGGTCTTCAAAATGGAGGGATATTGATGAGAAGAGGTGGAGAAGGTTGAACTTGCAGTCGTTAAAATTTAGAAAATGAGGCAAATTTATTGATACACTGAAGATCCTTGTGTTCTTACAGATTCGGTACCGAGACATTGTTTCACTGAGCAAGGATCTGTAACCGGAGAATAAGGGGAATACAGACACCAGAGAAGCTAACAGAGAAAAGATGGGTTGTAGAGACTGGAGGATGTTACAGAGTTCGGGTGGTTTGAGGTCACTGTTGGTGGTTCGAAATCAGATAGGTTGTCGGGCTGAAAGATGTCAAGGAGATTTACAGGGTTATCAGTCCTGAAGGAGTTACAACGATAGCGAGGAATATAGCGACTAGAGATTACTCAGACAGGTGTGGCCGTTGGTGCTTCAGGAGATACAGAGACTGGGAGGGTTGTCGGGACTGGAGATTACACAGATATTGGTGGTAGTTGGAGCTACAAAGGTTTTAGGAGAAAGGGAGGATTGTAGGCACTGATTGTAGACAGTTGGTGTGATACTTGGAGCTGGAGGAGTTTATAGAGGCCGGGAGGATTGTTGGTGCTGGGAGTTACACTGACATGGACAAAAGTTGGAGCTGCAGGAGAAAGGGAGATAGAGAGGGTTGAAGGGTCTGGATCAGTTCACACAGCCAGGGAGAAGTGTAGGGATTGGAAGAGCCAGAGATACTGATGGCTGTAAGGCTGCAGGAGTTCAGAGAGCTACTGAGGACTGTGAAGGCAGGTTTGCAGCATTCCCATCAGTTACACAGAGATGTAGAGTGCTGTTCTGGCGGAGGTTACAGAAATCAACAGGGTTGCAGATTATGGAAGATATTACAAAGACAGTGAGCTGTAGTATTTGAGGAGGTTACAGGGACAGGATGCGTTGAGGAGTTGGAGGCTGCTACTGGTGTAAAATATGCTGCAAGGGATCAATATCGATCAGGGGGATTGGAAGCTCTGTAGATAAAGAATGAGAAATGCAGTAACTGAAGAATATCACAGAGATGGGGAGGAATATATGAGGGGCATTAATCACTCAGATGTGAAAGCAGAAGTTTTCGTTAGTAGGTTTACAAAAGCCGTGAAAGGTGAGGGTGTTGTCCACAGTTAGGGGGATGGCCTCAGGCTGCAGTCTGAAGGTTGAGGCTGGGACAGAATTTCAGCAGAGTAATTTCAATTGATAACCAGGAAAGAGCACAGCAGGCAAAAAGGGAAAACTGATGAATTAAGCTGCATTTATTTTGATGTAACATACCTGACAGGTCAGGCAGATGAACGCACGGCATAGATGGGAACATGGGACTGGGAAATCACAGGAATTACAGAAACACAGCTGAGAGACGGACAGGACTCACAGATCATTGCTCCAGACGACAGATTCAACAGGAAGGATAGAAGGGGAGACAAGGAAGTAGGGGGAGTGGATCATTGAAAACATCACTGCAGCACTGAGAGAGGATATTCCCGAGGATCGCCCAGTGAAGCTGTGTTCGTGGAACTGAGAAATAAGAATGAATAATCAGTTTGATATGACTGTACTACAGGCCTGCAGTCGTCAGCGGGAAATTGAGCAGCAAATATGTTGGAGATCTCAGATATCTGTAAGAAGGATAGGGTTGTAATGGTCGGGGATTTTAACTTTCCAAACCTGGACTGGGTCTGCCAGAGTGTTCACAGCTGGGATGGGAGGGATTTGTTCAGTGTGTTCAAGAAAACTGTCTCAATCAGTATGTAACTGGCCCGACTGGAGAAAGGGATGAAACCTGACCTCCCCTTGGGAAACAAGGTAGAGAAAGGGCTGAAGTGTTTGTGGGGGAGCACTTTTGCAAAATCACCACAATTCTATTAGTTTGAAAATAGCAATGGAAGAGGACAGGCCTGGTCCGGTCCACAAGTTAAAGATCAAAACTGGCCTTGCACCAGTCCAGAAGGTATTAGGCAAGACTGTCCAAAAGATGAGTGGTGGAGGCTGTTTGCTCGTGAAGGAACGTCGGGCAAGTGGGATTCTTTCAAAAGAGAGATAAATTAAGATTTCAGGGCCAGCATATTCCTGTTCGTGTGAAGGACAATGCTGACAGAAGTGGGAAAAACTGGATGACTGGGGATATTGAGGTTCTGGTCAAGACAAAAGGAGACACATGTCATATACAGCCAGCTGGATTAAGTCAATCCCTTGAAGAACATTGTGGGTGTAGTATTACTCTAAAGATGGAAACCATGAGGGCGTAAAGGGAACTGACAGAGCATTGGCAGAGAAGGTTCAGGAAAATCCAGAGAGTTTCTACTAGTATATTAACAACAGAAGATTAACTCAGGACAGAATGTGACCCTTTAAAGATTAATGAAGCCATCAGTGTGTGAACCCACAGGAAATGGGTGTGATCCGAAACAAACACTTCACGACAGAACGTACTGTGGAAAACACACTGGAAAGCAGGGAAATAAACAGTGATGCATGTGTATTATTGACATAAACAAGAAGCGCAACCCACCCATACCCCTACATCTACCCCTTACCTAACACTAGGGGCAATTTAGCATGGCCAATTCACCTGACCTGCACATTTTTGGATTGTGGGAGGAAACCGGAGCACCCGGAGGAAACCCACGCAGACACGGGGAGAATGTGCAAACTTCACACAGAGAGTCGCCTGAGGCGGGAATTGAACCCGGGTTTCTGGCGCTGTGAGGCAGCAGTACTAACCACTGTGCCACCGTGCCGCCCACGACAGGAAGGAGAACGCATATTAGGCAGACTAGCCCTCATGGGTCAGAGCATTGAGTACACCATGATACGGCTGTATCAGACATTGCTGGGTCTCCAGTTGGAGTACTGTATAGAATTCTGATCATCCTGATTTCGGTAGCATATTCTGAAACTGTAAATGGAGCGAAGATTGATGAAGATGTTACTGATACTGCAGGGTTTGACAGAAACAGAGGGGCTGGATAAGCTGGAAAGCAACATGGGTGAAATTAGATAGATTTGGCAGATAAGGTTAAGGATAATCCAAAAAGATTCTACAGCATACAAGTACAAAAAAGCTACTAGAGAGACAATAAGGCCCCTCAAAGATCAATGAGGCAATCTATGGCTGGAACCACAGGAGATGGCCGCGACCTGAAATGAATATTTCATGTCAGAAAGTACTGTGGACAAAGATTAGGAAACAAAAGAAAGAAACAGTGATGTCTTGAAAAGAGTCCCCATTACAGAAGAGGTGGTGATAGAGGTCTTAGAACACAAAGGTAGAGAAAGCCCTCGGTCCTGAACAATTGTATCCCAGAACATTGAGGCAAAGTGGCAGTGGGGAATGTGGCAGTGATTTGTATCATTATCCTTCATATTTCCATTGGGTGTAGCTGGCTGAGGGGTGACCATATAAAAGTTTATAAAAACATGAGGGATATACGTAGGGTGAATGGTGAAGGTCTCTACCCCAGGGTAGGGGAATCCATAACTAGAGGACATAAATATGAGGTGGGAGAGGAAATACTTAAAAACAACCAGAGGAGAACATTTCTACACAGAGAATGGTGCACATATTGAATGAGCTGCTGCTGAAGTGGTCGAGAAAAGTACAATTACATAATGGAAAAGACATTTGGGCAGGTAAATGGAGAGGAGAAGGTTTGATGGGATAGGGACCAAACGCAGGCAAATGCGACTCGTTCAGGAACCATGGTCAGCATGGACTAGTTGGATCGAAGGAACCGTTTCTGATCTGCATGATTCTTTCTCCAGTTATTGGAGGAGACGACTACTGAGATAAGGCATGTTTAGGCACTGAAGCAAGTTACAGTGATGGATATGGTAGTCTGGAATGCAGTACAGTTCAAATCTGTGAAGGGACTATCAGGAAGGGAGGAGGTTACAGGAACAGGAACTGTTGTAGGAGTTACAAATTATTGAAGAGCCTGGTCCATGAGACATGGTTTATGTACAGTGTTGGAGAGAGAACACAGAACAGAATATCCCAGGCAGCATTCCCACACACCCATGGGAAGCCTGCTTTCCCCTCTGTGATACTGATGTTCACTAAGACATCACAAGCCTGGATAGATAACTGTGACACTCCCGATGCTGTCTCAGTTCAACAAAACTTACAGCAGGGGTGGTGATTGTCCTGGGGTGTATCTGTACTGTGCTCCCCCTCCAACACTGTATCTAAGTCATGTCTTGTTAGCCGATGTTTGGAACCCTCTCATTACTCTCTGCTCTGTTCACGGTGAGTGATGTTACCTCACTGCAGGATTTATTGAAGGTTCCAGATCTCCCTGCCCTTTGTCTCTCTGGCTGACCAACCATCTTCAATGTGGTGATGGACGAAATACCCAGTAGTTGGGAAATCTATTTTTCCTGAATACCTGCAGGAGATAGAGAAATAGACAGGATGGGAAATTAGACTGATGTAGTGAGGATTACACATAGAGAATGGCAGTGAGTCCCACAGAGATCTGGAAAATCCCGGTCTCCATTCCTGGCCTATGCTGTTGTGTCTCCCTGGAGTGGAGAATTCTGTGGGCTCAGGATCTGGAGTAGATCTGTAAGAGTGAGAGACACTGACAAAAGCAGAAATTGGACCCCCACAATGAGGAATACAACATGGAGAGAAACTGAGTGTTATCACCAGAGTTCAGGAAGGTATCAGGATCAAACAATCATGAAGGAAAAGCAGGTTTAGCTCCATGATGCACTGGTATCAGTGTTCAGGGATGAATAGCCTGTGAGCAGGCGAGGTGAAGGTCTAGTGGTGTTATTGCTACAGCATGTATCCAAAACCTCAGCTAATGTTCGGGGGAGGAAGGTTTGAACCCCACCATCTGAAATAGTGGGATCTGAAATAAATTATTTTAAAAATAGTAATTGACAATCTATAAATACCATTACTGATGTACAATAGATCCAAATACTTCGCCTTTCAAGACGGACATCTGCCCATCCTCACATGGTCTGCATGACATCCCCACAGCAAACGTTTGCCTCTGAATTACCCTCTGAAAAGGCTGAGCAAACTACTCAGCTAAACGGCAGCTAGGGCTGGGCAAGAAAGGCTGGTTAGCCAGAGACATCCATACCCCATACTTGACTTTTTTAAAAAATCCATTCCGAAGGTCCCACTGAAACTGTGCTGGGGCCAGTGACATGGCCAATCATGTCAGTAGGTTTATGGACAGGACTTTAAACTGACAGAGAGGACGCAGGGACAGGGTTCAGGTGAAAGGAGCTTTCCAAATCCAAAGAGAAAAGGTGACGCATCAGAACAGCATGGGAATGTGGCCGTAAACAAGCAGCAAGGAACAGGATGGGACAGAGTTTAACTAAAACTATACATCAGCGAATCGATTTGTGAAAGGAAATTGTGGGAAAGAATAAATTACGCATTTTTTGGAATAGACGACGTCTCTTCAATCAGGTGGATGGATTTGTGACACAGAGGTGAAAGAGATTTAAACACCAGAGATACGTGGTGACAGGACGAACAAAAGGTGAACAGGAATATTCAATAGTTCACAAACTTGCAGAAACTCGGGCAAAATGGGTAATGCTAACAATAATGGATAACAAAGGCATTACAGAGGAAGCATTTGGCTACAGATCATGAAGTAGAGTCTGTCTGAATGTAAACTCTGGCTACAACTTGCCAAGGAAACAAGCAGTAGAACAGTTTTAGCCACCAAACAGTATTCCATTGCTCATCACTGCATTAACCAGGAACTCATTGGAATGTTTTTAATAAAGGCATTGTGATAATTTCGGAAAACTTCAATATTTGTATAATCTGGGACAACACACGGTCAACATTGATATTGGAAAAGGAGTTCGGTTAATTTCTTTTCAGTGTTTCTTTGAAAAACACATTGTGCAACTGTTAAGGGACATAACTATCGCAGAACGACTGTGTAATGAAACTTAGTGAATGAGTAATGTCACCTGGAGAGATCCTTTGGGAAATTGTGATAAAGTGCAGTTTAAATAAATATAGTTTTAAAGTGAATCACAGAAAGGACAAGCTACAACTAGAAACAAAAATAGCCAATGACATGTTTTCGAGAGGAGAACTGACCAAGGTAAACAGGCTAAACAAACTGAAACATGTGCCTGTAAATGGACAGCAGAATATATTTGAAGGAACAGTGTAAAACACTCAACAGAAGGACATTCCACTTAAACAGTAAAAACCTCAGCAAGAAATCCCCACTGGTCCCGCACACAGTACATAAGGGATCATACTAGATTATGAGGCTGAGAAGATCACCAAAAAGTACTTAAAATCCTGAAGTGACAGAGTGTTTTAGGAGTAAATGTTAAATTGTTTGCAAAGGGTCTGCTAGCAGGAGGTGGGCTGTGGGAAGGGGGACCATAGTCAGGGTTTATTGACACGATAGGAACAGGGAGAGTTGAAGGTGCTGGAGGTGGTGAGAGTGTTACAGAGAGTGGTCAGGGTGTTACAAAGCCAGTATGGATTGCTGCAGCTGAAGGGGTTTGCAGAGGTAGGGAGGGACATAGGTATTTTTATTTATTCATACATGGGATGTGGGTGTCACTGCCTGGACTAACATTCTTTGATCCAACTGCTAATTACCCAGAGGGTAGCTCAGAGTCAGCCATATTGCTGTGGGTCTGGAGTCAAATGTTGGCCAGACTAGGTTAGAATATTTAATGCTCTTCCTTAAAGGAAGTAAGTGACTAGATGAGTTCTTCCGACTGATCAACAATGTTTTTATGGTGGCCCCATCAATGTCTTTTACAGATACAACATGACACCCCAACTCTTACTCTTAATGCTCTCCCCAATGAAGGTAACCACCCCAAACGCATGCTTCACCAGCCTGTCAACCTGTGACACCACACTTACTGTGTACCTGGGTCACTGGATCTCTGACAGAAAACATGACCCAGGGCCCGAACAATAACTGTACAAGTCCCACCCTGGTTTGTTTCACCAAAATGGAACACCTCACCTTTATCTAATTAAACTCCATCTGCTATTCTTCAGCCCACTATCCCAGCAGGACTGTTCATCCTGTTGTATCATAGATAACCTTCTTCACTGTCCACTTTCCCACCAATTTCAGTGTCACCCAAAACAATTAAGGAAACCAATATTCCCATCCAAACCATTTATCCAAATGACAAACAACAGTGGACCCACTCCACCGCTGGTCACATGTCTCCAGTCAGAAAAACATGTCTCCCATCACCCTCTGTCTCCTACCATCAAGCAACTTTTGTATCCAGTTCACGAGCTCCTCCTGAATGCCATATCCTTTTACACTGATCTGAGCTTATTACCCAGTTTACCAGACAGAACACAGAACACAGAACAGTACAGCACAAGACCCTTCGGCCATGATTTCATGCAAACCTTTTATCTAATTGTAAGATCAAACTAACCTACATACCCTTCATTTTACTATTATCCATGTGTCTGTCCAAGAGTCTATTAAATGTCCCAGATGTGTCTAATTTTACAACCACCATTGGCAGTCCATCCAACCACCTACCATTTTCTATCCTCTTATCCATCCTCCATTCATCTTAAAATTACGCCCCCTTGTAATAGCCATTTATGCCAAAGGAGGAAACGTCTCTGACTATTCACTCACTCTGTGCCTCTCACCATCTTGTTCACCTCCACAAAGTCGCCCCGCCCCCTTCTTCAGTCCAATGAAAAAAGCCTTAGCTCCCACAACCTTTCTCCGTAAGAACTGCCCTCCATTACAGGCAGCATCTTGGTAAATCTCCTGTGTACACTCTCTAAAACGTGCACAGCCTTCCTGTAAACAGGGGACCAGAACTGAACACAATATTCCAAGTGTGGTCTCACCAGGACGCTATAAAGATGCAGGAAAACCTCAAATCTCTAACAGTCAATCCCCTTCTAAGGAAAGCCAACACAACATATGCCTTTTTAACAACCCTACCATCGTGCGTGGCGATTTTGAGGGATCTATGGACACGGACCCCATGATCTCTGTTCCTCCACACTGCCAAGTATTTTGCCTTTCACCCTGTATTCTGTATTCAAATTCGACCTTCCAGAATGAATCACTTCACACTTTCCCAGAGTGGACTCCATCTGCCACTTCCAGCCCAGCTCTGTGTCCTGTCAATGTCCCATTGCAACCAACAACAGCCCTCCACATTCCCCACCACTCCACCAACCTTCGTGTTATTGGCAAACTTACTAACCCACTCTCCAACATCCACATCCAAGTCATTTACAAAAATCACAGAGAGCAGAGTCCCAGAGCCGATTGTTACAGAACCCCACTGGTCACTGAGCTCCAGGCTCAATACTGTCCATCTGCTGCCACCCTCTGTCTTCTCTGGGCCATCCAATCCTGTATCCAGACAGACAGATTTCCCTGTATCCCAATTTTCCTTCTTTTCTGAATGAGCCATCAACATATTCTGCCATATCCTCAAAGAATTCAATAAGGTTTGTGAGGCATGACCTGACCCCTCACAAACCCATACTGACTGTCTCTAATTTAACTATGGTTTTCCAAGTAGTCATAAATCCTGTCTTTAGAGTCCTCGCCAATAATCTGCACACCACAGACATTCGACCAAATCTGTAATTCCCAGAATTCTACCTCCGTAACATGGCTCGGACTTTACAAATCTTCCCTCCTCTGCCATGTTCCCTAGAAGGGCACTGGATGGTGGTGGGGGTTACAGAGATAGGGAGGGATATCAGGACAGGAGGATTTTGCAGACATTAGGAGGGTTGCAATGCCAAAAGGAGGCTTCAGTAATTGTGAGGTTTCATGGTGATGAAGGCATTTGAGGAGGGAGGGAGGGAGGATTGTAGGGAAGTGAGAGGTTTCACAGTTTAAGGTGTTTTGGTAGGGCTGCAAGTGGTTACTGAGTTGGGGAGGGTGTAAGCACTGGTGGATATTACATAAACATGTGGTTTTGGTTGCAATGCAGGAAGAGGATTCAGGAAGCTGGAGAGTATGGGGTCTGAACGAGGTTACACAAATGGGAGGAATTGTCAGGAGTGGAGGTGTTTACAGAGATACCAATGGTCTGATCTGGAGCAGAGGACCCAGATTGGGAGGGATTTGGGGACTGGAGGTGGTTTCACAGGGAGGGAGGACCATAGACCCACAGGAGGTTACAGAAATGTGGAGAGCTGTAGGGCTGACAGGGGTTCATGGAGTTGGGAATGTTGGGAGGGATAGAGAAGTTTACAGGGATAAGGATGTTTGTAGGCCAGGGCTGGATCACAGACAGGGACTGTTTTAGAGAGCTGAGCAGATTACAGAGATAAAGATGTTTGTATCGACTGGAAGAACAAACAGAAATATGCAGGGTAGTCGTGACTGAAGATGTTTAGAGACATAGGAAGGCTTAGGTTCTGGGGGTTATGGAGGCTGTGGAATCTGGATTTCTTTTCAGAGACTGGGATAACAATTTTGGTCAGAAACAGTTTCACAGGTAAGGGAGAATAGCACAAACAGGAGGAAGTTGTAGAGGAAGGTGACGTTTAAACAGATAGTGGTGTAAGAGCTGGACAAGGTTATGGAGATGGGTAGATGGTGGAGACACAGGAGGAGCTTACATTGACATGGGGGTGATAGTGACAGGAGGGTGTTAAATAGATAGTGGGTTTGTAGGGACTGGATTGGGAGAGGCACAGGCATGGAGTGAGTTCGACAGATCAGGATTACTGCAGAGACCTGAGAGGATTACACTGATAGGGATGGTGGTCGGGTCTCCACAGACTGTTGGCGTTCAGGAACTGGAAGAGATTTGGTAGATAGGGAGGGATGTAAGAGCTGCAGGAGATAATGGAGAGTTGAAGAGTTGGAGCAATTTGCAGAGATAGGTTTCTCAGACAGGAGTAGGTTATAGATAGTGAGGGGTATGTGGTCTGAGTAAGTCAAAAAGAGGAGAGTTTTCACGTCTGGAAGATATTACACTGACAGGGACAGTTGAAGAGACTGAAGTTAAAATGCATGGAGAAGGTTACACAGATAGGGAGGTGAGTAGGGACTGAAGGTGAATACACAGACATGGAGGGTTGTATTGTTAGACGGAGCTGAGAGGGATACGGACTGGTGTAGGGATTTACACAGATAGGGAAGGTTGTGTTTTTGGTGAAGGTTACACTGATACAGACAGTGTTAGGGAGTGTTTAGTGGACGACAGAGGAGCTCAGAGAGAATGTATTATGGGGAGTGGAGGAGATTACAGACACAAAGATCGCTGTCGGGTTGAAAAGACCTTCTACAGATCCTCCGTGCCGTCAAGATGGAGGAGATTATAACAGTGAGTGTTGCCAAGACTTAATTACTTCACTGATATAGAGCAGGTCTCAGCATGTAACTGTCAAAGGGAAGTTGAGACAGTCCAGATGAGTTTTCAGAGATACAAATGTTTATGGGAGTTTCAAGAGGGAACAGTGATTGGGAGTGCTGTACCAAATTGTAATAGTTATAGGGAGGGTTCTAAAAGCAGGAAGAGGTGACAGACATATCGATCTTTGTAAGGACTGGAGAAGGTTACATCACCAAGGAGTGTTTTAGAGTCTGGAGGAGATTTCAGTGTTAAGGAGAATATTGGGGATAAGGCAAGGTTTAAGAGACAGGGATGGTTGACAGGGCTGGACAATAACCTGAATAGAATCGCCATCGTGTGCAACCAGGCTATTCGGCCCAGCCAGTCCATTCCAAAACTCTGAAGAGCATCCTATCCAGACCCACCCCACTACCTGTACATTAAACCCTGCATTTTCTGTGGTGAACTTACTTAAACCACACAGTCCTGAATACCACAGTCAATTTTCGATTCACTGATGGTGCAAATTTTGGACACGGACACACACACACACAACACACACACCAAGGGAGCGACACGCAAACACACACAGTGAGGGAGATACCCGCAGATACACAGCAAGGGAAGGACACACACACGCAAATCGAGGGAGGGACACACGCACACACGAAGCAAGGGAGGGACACATGCACACAGCGAGAAAGGGAGGGACACACACACACAGCAAGGCGGGACGCACACACACACACAGAGTGAGGGAGGGACACACACACACACACAAACACAAGACACAGTGAGGGAAGGACATGCACACACAGCGAGGGAGGGACACGCTGAGAAACGCAGTGAGGGAGGGGACATGCACATACACACCGTGGGAGGGACACACACACACACACACAAACACACACAGCGAGTGAGGGACACGCGCACATACAGCAACGGAGGGACACGCACACACAAAGCGAGGGACGGGGACACACACACGTAAAGCAAAGGAGGGACGCGCACACACACACACACACACACACACACACACACACACACACACACAGCGAGTGAGGGACATGCGCACATACAGCAACGGAGGGACACGCACACACAAAGCGAGGGACGGGGACACACACACGTAAAGCAAAGGAGGGACGCGCGCACACACACACACACACACACAGAACAAGGGAGAGACGCGAACACACAGCGAGGGAGGGACAAACACACACTCTTACGGCGAGGGGAATACACGCACACACACAGCGAGGGAGGGCAACACACTGCAAGGGAGGGACACGCAGACACAGCGAAGGAGGGACACGGACACACAGCGAAGGAGGGACACGGACACACATGTCGAAGGGGAGGGCATGTGCACAGAAATTGAAAGGGGGCACACACACACAGCGAGAGGGGACACACAGACATGGCAAGGGTGTGACACACGCACACAGCAAGGTGGTCACACACACACACACAAGGGACGGACACACACACACGCAAAGCGAGGGAGGGACACACACACACACAAACACAGAGCAAGGGAGGGACATGCACACAAGGGACGGACATACACATGCAAAGCGAGGGAGGGACACGCACAGATACACACACACACACACACACAAACAGAGCAAGGGAGGGACACGTGCACACACAGCGAGGGAGGGACATGCAGAGCAAGGGAGCGATATGCAAAAACACACAGTGAGGGGGTTACCCGCAGACACACAGCGAGGGAGGGACACCCACACACATAGCGAGGGAGGGACATGCATATGCACAGCGAGGGAGGGATATGCGCACTGCACACAGTGAGGGGGTTACCCGCAGACACACAGCGAGGGAGGGACACACACACACACACACGCACAGCGAGGGAGGGACACATACACACACTCAGCGAGGGAGAGACACACACACAGCGAGAGAGGGACACACACACACACGAGGGAGTGACACGCATGCACGCACACACACACACACACACACATAGAGCGAGGGAGGAAAGGACACGCACACACAGCGTGGGAGGGGCACGCAAACACAGCGAGGGAAGGACATGCACAAAGACACACAGCAAGAGAGGGACACACACACACAGGGAAGGTGGGACACACACACACATGGCGAGGGGGAGGGCATTTTTACAGAAATTGAGAGGGGATATGCACACACAGTGAGAGGGGATACGCACAGACATGGCAAGGGAGGGACACGCGCACATAGCGAGGGGGGCATGCACTCACAGTGGGGGGAGAAGCGCACACACAGTGAGGGGATATACACAAAGAGCAATGGAGGGACACACACACACACAAGGGACACACACACACAAAGTGCGAGGGAGTGACATGCGCACACAGAGCAAGAGGGACACACACACACAAAGAGAGGGTGGGACATGCACATACACTGCAAGAGGGACACACATACTCATAGCAAGTGGGGACACACACACAGTGAGGGAGGGACATGCGCAAGCACACAAACACAGACACATGCAGCGAGGGAGGGACACGCACACACAAACAGAGCAAGAGAGGAACACTCGCAAACACAGCGAGGGGGGAGACACACGCGCACACACACAGCGAGGGAGGGACACGCGCACATAAACACGCACACACAGAGCAAGAGAGGAACACTCGCAAACACAGCAAGGGAGGTCAACACACACAAACACAAACACACACACACACACACACACACACACAAACAGAGCAAGAGAGGGACACTCGCAAACACAGCGAGGGGAGACACATGCACACACAGCGAGGGAGGGCCACGCACACACACGCACAGCAAGAGGGACGGACAAACAAACAAACACACACACACACAGCAAGGGGGGTGGGATCTCACACATACACAGCGAGGGAGGGACATGTACACACACAGCAAGGGAGGGGCACGCACGCGCGCGTACACACACACACACAGCGAGGGAGGGACACGTGCACACAAAGCGAAAGAGAGAGACACATACACACAACGCGATGGAGTGACACACACACAAACAGCGAGTGAGGGACACGCAGTGAAGGGGGGACACACAAACACATACTGTGAGGATGTGACATGTACACACACACAGCGAGGGAGGGACACACACACATAGGGAAGGAGGGGCAAGCAGACACACGGCGAGGGGGAGGGCATTTGCACAGAAATCGAGAGGGTACACGCACACACAGCAAGGGGGGACATGCACTCACACAGCAAGGGGATATGCGCACACACAGTGAGGGGGATATACACAAAGAGCAAGGGAGGGACACACACACACAGCAAGGGAGTGATACGCGCACACACATCCAGGGAGGGACATGCACACACAGCGAGGGAGGGACACACACACACACACAGAGCTAGGGAGGGAAGGACATGCTCAAACAGTGTGGGAGGGACACGCACACACAGAGAGGGAAGGACATGCACATACACAGCGAGGGAGACACACACACACACACACAGAGCGAGGGAAGGACACACACATACACAGCAAGTGAAGGACACGCACGCGCACACACACACACAGCGAGGGATGGACACACGTGCACATACAAACACACACACACACGGAAGGAGGGACAAGCACACACACGGCAAGGGGGAGGAAATGTGCACAGAAAGTGAGAGGGGACACGCACTGACACGGCGAGGGAGGGATACACGCACACACAGCAAGGGGGGACATGCACTCACACAGCGAGGGGGATATACACAAAGAGCAAGGGAGGGACACACACACACACACACAGCGAACGAGGGACACACAAACAGCGAGGGAGTAAAACGTACACATACACAGTGAGAATGTGACACACACAAACACACACAGTGAGGGAAGGAAGAACATGCAAACACACAGAGCAAGTGAGGGACACACACACACAGCAAGGGAAGGACATGCACACACACAGCGATGGAGGGTCATACACAAACACACAGTGAGGGAGGGACACACATGCGCACACACACGTACACTCACAGCGAGGGATGGACACGCACACACAGTGAGAGAGGGACACGTACACAGACACAGTGAGAGAGTCTCTCACACACACACACACACACACACACACACAGTGAGGGAGGGAAGGACATGCATACACACAGAACGAGAGAGGGACGTACACACACAGCAAGGGAAGGATATGCACACACACAGCAAGAGGGACACACACACACAAAGCCATGGAGGGACACACACAAATTCACACAGCGTGGGAGGGACGCACAGGCACAGTGAGGAATTGACATGCATACATATACACGCACACACACACACACACACACACACACACACACACACACACAGTGAGGGACCACTGCAAGAGGTACACACATACTCATAGCAAAAGGGGGACACGCACACACACAGCCAGGGAGGGAGGGACACACACACAGAGGGAGTGACATGCACACACGCAGCGAGGGAGGACACACACACACACACAGTGAGGGAGGGATATACACAAACACAGAGAGAGAGAGGGATGCGCACATAAACAGCAAGGGAGGGACATGCACACACACAGGGAAGGATGGACAAGCAGACACACGGCGAGGGGGAGGGCATGTACACAGAAATTGAGAGGGGCACACACACACAGTGAGAGGGGACACACACAGACATGGCGAGGGAGGGACACACACACACACACAGCAAGAGGGGACACGCACACACACAGCAAGGAGGAGACACATGCACACGCAGCGAGGGAGGGCCACGCACACACACGTACCGCAAGAGGGACACACACACAGAGCAAGGGGGTAACTCACACATACACAGCGAGGGACGGACACGCACAATCACAGCAAGGGAGGGACACACACTGACATACAGTGATGAGGGATACACACACACAGCGAGGGAGAGACACGCAGCGAAGGGACACACACACAGACAGTGAGGGAAGGACATGCACGCACAGTGAGGGAAGGACATGCACGCGCACATACACAGAGAGCGAGGGACACACATACAGTGAGGGAGAGACATGCTGAAAAACGCAGTGAGGGAGGGAGCATGGACACATACAACATGGGAGGGACACACACACACAGACACAAAGCGAGGGAGCGACACGCTCACACACAGTGAGGGGGATACACGCAGACACACGGCGAGGGAGGGACACAAACACTGCGAGGGATGGGGACACACACGCAAAGCGAAGGAGGGACACACACACACACACAACACAGAGCAAGGGAGAGACGCACACACACAGCGAGGGAGGGACAAACACACACACTCAAGGGACGGACACACACACTCAGAGCGAGGGAAAGACACGCGCACACACAGCAAGAGGCGCACACACACACGCACAAAGCAAGGGAGGCACACGCATACATACACACAGCGAGGGAAGGACACTCACATACTCTGTAAAAGGGTCACACACACTCACAGCAAGAGGGGACACGCACACACAGCGAGGGATGGACACGCACACACACAGCCAGGGAGGGACATGGACACACACAAACACACACACATATACACACAGAGCAAGAGAGGGACATGTGCACAAACAGCGAGGGGACACACATGCACACACAGCAAGGGAGGGCCATTACACACACGCACAGCAAGAGTAACACACATACACACACACACACGGCAGGAAACTGACACATAAAACAGTGAAGGAGGGATATGTACACACACACCGCGAGGGAAGGACACTCACATACACTGCAAGAGGGACACACATCCTCACAGCAAGAGGGGAACACGTACACACAGTGAGGGAGGGACACGCACATGCCCAAGCACACAAACACAGACACACAGCGAGGGAGGGCCACACACACACACACACACACACATGCACAGCAAGAGGAACACACCCACCCACACACACACAGAGCAAGGGGGTAACTCACACATACACAGCGAGGGAAAAACTTGCAAACGCACACAGCAAGGGAGAGATACGCACACACACAGACAACGAGGATGAGACTAGACACACACACACAGAGCGAGGGAGGGTCACACACACACCGACAGCGTGGGAGCAACACACACACACACACACACACACACACACACACACACAGTGAGGGAGCAACATGCGCATGAGGAAGCACACAAACACAGACACACAGAGTGAGAGAGGGACACGCGCACACACACACACACACACACACACACACACACACACACACACACACACAGAGCAAGGGGGGAAACTCACACATAAACAGTGAGGGAGGGCCACGCATACACACGCACAGCAAGAGGGGAACACACACACACACACAGCAAGGGGGGAAACTCACACATGCACAGCAAGGGAGGGACTTGCACATACACAGCAAGGGAGGGACACACACACACACACGTGGGAGAACACACACACGCACAGTGAGGAAGGGACACGCAGCAAAGGGGGACACACACACACAGACACAGCGAGGGAAGGACATGCACACAGTGAGGTAAGGACATGTACGCGCACGTACACAGAGAGTGAGAGACACACACACAGTGAGGGAGAGACACACACACACAGAGCGAGGGAGGGACACGCTGAGACACACAGCGAGGGAGGGAGCATGGACACACACAGCGTGGGAGGGACACGCATATACATAGCGAGAGAGGGACACACAATGAAGGAGGGACAAGCACACACATCGCGAGGGGGAGGGCATATGCACACAAATTGAGAGGGGGCACACACAAAGCGATGGAGGGACATGCACATACACACAGTGAGGGGATACACGCAGACACACGGCAAGGGAGGGATACACACAGTGAGGGACAGGGACACACACGCAAAGCGAAGGAGGGACACATATACACACACACAGCGAGGGGGATACATGCAGACACACAGCGAGGGAGGGACGCACACTGCAAGGGACGGGGAAAAACACACACATCGAAGTAGGGACACGGACACACATGTCGAGGGGGAGGGCATGTGCACAGAAATTGAGAGGGGGCACACACACACAACGAGAGAGGACACACATAGACACGGCAAGGGTGGGACACACGCACACAGCAAGCTGGTCACACACACACACACAAGGGACAGAGACATACACGCAAAGCGAGGGAGTGACACGCACAATTATATACACAGACAAACACGGAGCAAGGGAGGGACATGCACACATGCACACAAGGGACGGACACATACATGCAAAGCAAGGGAGGGACACGCATACATACACACACACACAAAGCAAGGGACAGACGTTTGCACACACAGCACGGGAGCGACATACAAACACACACAGTGAGGGGTTTACCCGCAGACACACAGCGAGGGAGGGATACACATACAAACACACACACACACACACACACACACACACACACACACACACAGAGCGAGGGAGGGACACACACACACGTACAGTGAATGAAGGGACACACACATGTCCAGGGGGAGGGCATGTGCACAGAAATTGCGAGGGGGCACACACACACACGGCAAGAGTGGGACACACAGACACGGCAAGGGAACACACACACACACACAAGGGACGGACACACGGACTCACAAAGCGAGGGAGGGACAAGCACACATTCACACAAACACAGAGCAAGGGAGGGACATGCACACGCATGCATGCACACACACACGGGACGGAAACACACACGCAAAGCGAGGGAGGGACACATGCACACACAGCGAGCGTGGGATACACACAGCGAGGGAACGACACGCAAACACACACAGTGAGGGGGTTACCCGCAGACACACAGTGAGAGAGGAACACACACACACGCACAGCAAGGGAGGGACACATACACAAACACACACACACAGACACAGACACACAGAGAGCAAGAGAGGGACACACGCACACACAGCGAGGGGGAGACACATGCACACACAGCGAGGGAGGGCCACGCACACACATGCACAGCAAGACACACACACACACAGAGCAAGAGAGGGATGCACGCACACACAGTGAGGTGGAGACACATGCACACACAGCGAGGGAGGGCCACACACACACACAGCAAGAGGGACACACACACACACAGGCAGCGAGGGTGGGACCACACACACACACGCACGCACAGCGAGGGAAGGACGGACACACACACACAGATACAGTGAGGGGGACACGCACACAGCGAGGGGGACCCACACACTCACAGCGTGGGAGGGAGACACACTTACACACACACACAGGGAGGGACATGCATGCAAACACACACACAGAGGGAGGGAGGGAGGGACACGTGCACACACAGCGAGAGAGAGAGAGACACATGCACACAATGCGATGGAGTGACACACACTCAAACAGCGAGTGAGGGGCATGCAGTGAACGGGGGGACACACAAACACATACTGTGAGGATGTGACACATACACACACACAGCGAGGAAGAGGCACACACACACACACAGCGAGGGAGGGACACGCGCACACACAGCGAGGGAGGGACATGCACACACACAGCGAGGGAGGGACACGCACACAGGGAAAGAGGGACAAGCAGACACACGGTGAGGGGGGGGCATGTGCACAGAAATTGAGAGGGACACACGCACACACAGCGATAGGGAACACGCACAGGCACAGCGAGGGAGGGACACACGCGCACACAGCAAGGGGGGACATGCACTCACACACCGAGGGGAGATTCGCACATACAATGAGGGGGATATACACAAAGAACAAGGGAGGGACACACACATGCACACACAAGGGAGGAACACACACACACAGCAAGGGAGTGACACGTGCACACACAGTGAGAGAGGGACATGCACACACAGCGAGGGAAGGACATGCGCATACATAGCGAGGGAGGGACACACACACACACACACACAGCGAGGAGGGACATGCACACACACACACACACGCACACACACAGAGTGAGGGTGTGACATGCACACACACAGCAAGAGAGAGACACATACACACAATGCGATGGAGTGACACATACACACAAACAGCGAGTTAGGGACACGCAGTGAAGGGGGGACACACAAACACATACTGTGACGGTGTGAGACACATAGACACACAGCGATGGAGTGACATGCACACACACACAACGAGGAAGGGGCACGCGCACACACACAGCGAGCGAGGGACACACACAGCGAGTGAGAGGCTGGCTGAGACACGCAGCAAGATAGGGACACGCACACGCACACGCACAGCGAGGGAGGGACACACACAGCGAGTGAGAGGCTGGCTGAGACACGCACCAAGATAGGGACACGCACACGCACAGCGAGGGAGGGACATGCTCATACACAGTGAGGGAGGGACATGCTCATACACAGCGAGGGAGGGACATGCACACGCACAGTGAGGGACGACATACACAAACACACACAGCGAGAGGGGACATGCACAGACAAGGCGAGGGAGGGACACACGTACAAACATCAAGGGGGTCATGCACTCACACAGCAAGGGGAGATGAGCACACACAGGGAGGGGGATATACACAAAGAGCAAGGGAGGGACACACACACAGCGAGGGAGGGACATGCACACACGCACACAGTTAAGGGGATACACGCAGACACACAGCGAGGGAGGGACACACATACTCACGTGCGCGCACACACACACACACACATACACACAGTGAAGGAAGGACACTCACATACAATGCAAGAGGGATACACATACTCACGGCAAGAGGGGGACACGCACACTCAGCGAGGGAGGGACACGCACACACAGCGAGGGAGGGACACGCATACACACACACCATGAGGGAGGGAGGGAGGTAAACACACACAGCGAGGGAGGGACACGCACACACACACACCGAGGGAGGGACACGCACACACACAGCGAGGGAGGGACACGATTACATACACACCATGAGGGAGGGAGGTAGGGAAACACACACACCGACGGAGGGACACACACACGCACACACACACACACACACACACACACACACACCGAGGGAGGGACACGCACACACACAGCGAGGGAGGGACACGCATACACACACACCGCGAGGGAGGGACACGCACACACACAGCGAGGGAGGGACACGCACACACACAGCGAGGGAGGGACACGCACACACACAGCGAGGGAGGGACACGCACACACACAGCGAGGGAGGGACACGCACACACACAGCGAGGGAGGGACACGCACACACACAGCGAGGGAGGGACACGCACACACACACACCGCGAGGGAGGGAGGGAAACACAAACAGCGAGAGGGACACGGACACACACACACCGCGAGAGGGACATGCACACACTCACACCGTGACGGAGGGAGGGAAACACACACAGCGAGAGGGACACGGACACACACACACAGGGAGGGAGGGACACGCACGCGCGCACACACACACACACACACACACACACGCACTCACAGCGAGGGAGGAACACACACACACGCACACACACACACACACACACACACACACACACACACAGCGAGGGAGGGACATGCACACACACACAGCGAGGGAAGGACACGCACACACACACACACCGCGAGGGAGGGAGGGAAACACACACAGCGAGAGGGACACGCACACACACACACAGCGAGGGAGGGACACGCACACACACACTGCGACAGGGACACGCACACACACACTGCGACAGGGACACGCACACACACACACAGCGAGGGAGTGACACGCAGTGAAGGGGGGACACACAAACACATACTGTGAGGATGTGACACGTACACACACACAGCGAGGGAGGGACACGCGCACACACAGCGAGGGAGGGACACGCACACACACAGCGAGGGAGGGACATGCACACACACAGCGAGGGAGGGACATGCACACAGGGAAAGAGGGACAAGCAGACACACGGTGAGGGGGGGGCATGTGCACAGAAATTGAGAGGGACACACGCACACACAGCGATAGGGAACACGCACAGGCACAGCGAGGGAGGGACACAAGCGCACACAGCAAGGGGGGACATGCACTCACACACCGAGGGGAGATTCGCACAGACAGTGAGGGGGATATACACAAAGAACAAGGGAGGGACACACACATGCACACACAAGGGAGGAACACACACACACAGCAAGGGAGTGACACGTGCACACACAGTGAGAGAGGGACATGCACACACAGCGAGGGAAGGACATGCGCATACACAGCGAGGGAGGGACACACACACACACACAGCGAGGAGGGACATGCACACACACACACACACACACACACACAGAGTGAGGGTGTGACATGCACACACACAGCAAGAGAGAGACACATACACACAATGCGATGGAGTGACACATACACACAAACAGCGAGTTATGGACACGCAGTGAAGGGGGGACACACAAACACATACTGTGACGGTGTGAGACACATAGACACACTGCGATGGAGTGACATGCACACACACACAACGAGGAAGGGGCACGCGCACACACACACAGCGAGCGAGGGACACACACAGCGAGTGAGAGGCTGGCTGAGACACGCAGCAAGATAGGGACACGCACACGCACAGCGAGGGAGGGACATGCACACGCACAGCGAGGGAGGGACATGCTCATACACAGCGAGGGAGGGACATGCACACGCACAGTGAGGGACGACATACACAAACACACACAGCGAGAGGGGACATGCACAGACAAGGCGAGGGAGGGACACACGTACAAACATCAAGGGGGTCATGCACTCACACAGCAAGGGGAGATGAGCACACACAGGGAGGGGGATATACACAAAGAGCAAGGGAGGGACACACACACAGCGAGGGAGGGACATGCACACACGCACACAGTTAAGGGGATACACGCAGACACACAGCGAGGGAGGGACACACATACTCACGTGCGCGCACACACACACACACACATACACACAGTGAAGGAAGGACACTCACATACAATGCAAGAGGGATACACATACTCACGGCAAGAGGGGGACACGCACACTCAGCGAGGGAGGGACACGCACACACAGCGAGGGAGGGACACGCATACACACACACCATGAGGGAGGGAGGGAGGGAAACACACACAGCCAGGGAGGGACACGCACACACACACACCGAGGGACACACACACACACAGCGAGGGAGGGACACGCATACACACACACACACACACACCGAGGGAGGGACACGCACACACACAGCGAGGGAGGGACACGCATACACACACACCGCGAGGGAGGGAGGGACACGCACACACACAGCGAGGGAGGGACACGCACACACACAGCGAGGGAGGGACACGCACACACACAGCGAGGGAGGGACACGCACACACACAGCGAGGGAGGGACACGCACACACACAGCGAGGGAGGGACACGCACACACACAGCGAGGGAGGGACACGCACACACACAGCGAGGGAGGGACACGCACACACACAGCGAGGGAGGGACACGCACACACACAGCGAGGGAGGGACACGCACACACACAGCGAGGGAGGGACACGCACACACACAGCGAGGGAGGGACACGCACACACACACACCGTGAGGGAGGGAGGGAAACACAAACAGCGAGAGGGACACGGACACAAACACACCGCGAGAGGGACATGCACACACTCACACCGTGACGGAGGGAGGGAAACACACACAGCGAGAGGGACACGGACACACACACACAGGGAGGGAGGGACACGCACGCGCGCACACACACACACACACACACACACGCACACACACAGCGAGGGAGGAACACACACACACGCACACACACACACACACAGCGAGGGAGGGACACGCACACACACACACACAGCGAGGGAGGGACACGCACACACACACTGCGAGAGGGACACGCAAACACACACTGCGACAGGGACACGCACACACACACACAGCGAGGGAGTGACACGCTCACACACAGAGAGGGAAGGACACACACACACACATACACACCACGAGAGGGACACGCACACACAAACACCGCGAGGGAGGGAGGGAAACGCACACAGCGAGGGAGGGACACACACTGCGAGAGGGACACGCACACACACACACAGTGAGGGAGGGACACGCAATAGACAATAGACAATAGATGCAGGAGTAGGCCATTCTGCCCTTCGAGCCTGCACCGCCATTCAATATGATCATGGCTGATCATTCCTAATCAGTATCCTGTTCCTGCCTTATCTCCATACCCCTTGACTCCACTATCTTTAAGAGCTCTATCCAATTCTTTCTTAAATGAATCCAGAGACTGGGCCTCCACTGCCCTCTGGGGCAGAGCATTCCACACAGCCACCACTCTCTGGGTGAAGTAGTTTCTCCTCATCTCTGTCCTAAATGGTCTACCCCGTATTTTTAAGTTGTGTCCTCTGGTTCGGCACTCCCCCATCAACGGAAATATGTTCCCTCCTGCCAGAGTGTCCAATCCTTTCATAAGCCTATACGTTTCAATCAGATCCCCTCTCAGTCTTCTAAACTCAAGGGTATACAAGCCCAGTCGCTTCAGTCTTTCCGTGTAAGGCAATCCTGCCATTCCAGGAATTGACCTCGTGAACCTACGCTGCACTCCCTCAATAGCCAGAATGTCTTTCCTCAAATTTGGAGACCAGAACTGTACACAGTACTCCAGGTGTGGTCTCACCAGGGCCCCGTACAGCTGCAGAAGCACCTCTTTGCTTCTATACTCAATCCCTCTTGTTTTGAAGGCCAGCATGCTATTAGCCTTCTTCACGACCTGCTGTACCTGCATGCTTGCCTTCATTGACTGGTGGACAAGAACACCCAAATCTCTCTGAACAGCCCCTTTACCTAATTTGATACCATTGAGGTAGTAATCTGCCTTCCTGTTCTTGCCACCGAAGTGGATAACCAGACATTTATCCACATTAAACTGCATCTGCCATGCATCTGCCCACTCACCTAACTTGTCCAGGTCACCCTGTAATCCCCTAACATCCTCATCACATTTCACCCTACCACCTAGCTTTGTGTCATCAGCAAATTTGCTAATGTTATTGCTGATACCATCTTCTATATCATTTACATATATTGTAATAAGCTGCGGTCCCAGCACGGATCCCTGCGGTACCCCACTGGTCACTGCCTGCCATTCCGAAATGGAGCCGTTAATCACTACCCTTTGTTTCCTATTAGCCAACCAATTCTCTATCCAATCTAGTACTTTGCCCCCAATCCCGTGCGCCCTAATTTTACTCACTAACCTCTTGTGTGGGATTTTATCAAAAGCTTTCTGAAAGTCCAGGTACAGTACATCCACTGGATCTCCCTCGTCCATCTTCCGAGTTACATCCTCAAAAAATTCAAGAAGATTAGTCAAGCATGATTTCCCCTTCATAAATCCATGCTGACTCTGTCCTATCCTGTTACTATTATCCAGATGTGCCGTAATTTCATCCTTTATAATAGACTCCAGCATCTTTCCCACCACTGAGGTCAGACTAACTGGTCTATAATTTCCTGCTTTCTCCCGCCCACCCTTCTTAAAAAGTGGCACAACATTAGCCGCCCTCCAATCCTCAGGAACCGACCCCGATTCTATTGAACTCTGGAAAATAATCACCAGCGCATCCACGATTTCCCGAGCCACCTCCTTCAGTACCCTGGGATGCAGGCCATCAGGTCCCGGAGACTAACAGTCTCTCCAACACCAAATCCTGGCAAATAGAAATTCCCTTAAGTTCAGGTCCTTCAGCCACTGTTACCTCAGGGAGATTGCTTGTGTCTTCCCCAGTGAACACAGATCTGAAGTACCCATTTAATTCCTCTGCCATTTCTTCGTTCCCAGTAATATATTCCCCTGCTTCTGTCTTCAAGGGCCCAATTTTTGTCCTAACCATTTTTTTGCCTTGGACATACCTAAAAAAGCTTTTACTATCCTCCTTTATATTCTTGGCCAGTTTACCTTCGTACCTCATTTTTTCTCTGCGTATTTCCTTCTTACTAATCCTCTGTTGTTCTTTAAAAGCTTCCCAGTCCTCCGTTTTCCCGCTTATCTTCGCTAAGTTATACTTTTTCTCTTTTAACCTTATATGTTTCTTTACTTCCCTTGTCAGCCACGGCCGCCCATGTCTCCTCCTGGGATCTTTCTTCCTTTTAGGAATGAACTGATCCTGCAACTTCTGCATTATACACAGAAATATCCGCCATTGTTCCTCCACGGTCTTCCCTGTTAAGGTATTAAACCATTGAACTTTGGCCAGTTGCTCCCTCATAGCTCCATATTTCCCTTTATTCAACTGAAATATTGTCACTTCAGATTGTACCCACTCCCTCTCAAATTGCAGATTGAAGCTTATTGTATTATGGTCACTACTTCCCAATGGCTCCTTCACTTCGAGGTCACTGACCAATTCTGGTTCATTACACAATACCAGATCCAGAATCGCCTTATCCCTGGTCGGCTCCAGCACCAGCTGCTCTAAAAATCCATCTCTGAGGCACTCCACAAAGTATCTTTCTTGAGGCCCGATACCATCCTGATTCTCCCAGTCTACCTGCATGTTAAAATCCCCCATAACAACTGTAGTAACATCTTTGCGACAAGCCAATTTCAGCTCCTGATTCAACTTACCTCCAACATCCAGACTACTGTTTGGGGGCCTGTAGATGACTCCCATGAGGGTCTTTTTACCCTTAGTGTTTCGAAGCTCTATCCACACTGACTCAACATCCCCTGTCTCTAGGTCCGCCCGCGCAAGGGACTGAATATCCTCCCTTACCAACAAGGCCACCCCACCCCCTCTGCCCGTCAGTCTATCCTTACGATAACACATGTAGCCTTGAATATTCATTTCCCAGGCCCTGTCCCCATGAAGCCACGTCTCAGTTATCCCCACAATATCGTATCTGCCAATTTCCAAAAGAGCCTCAAGCTCATCCACCTTGTGTCTAATGCTTCGTGCATTCACACACAGCGAGGGAGGGACACACACACACACAGACACACACACAGCGAGGGAGTGACACGCTCACACACAGAGAGGGAAGGACACACACACACACACACACCACGAGAGGGACACGCACACACAAACACTGCGAGGGAGGGAGGGAAACGCATACAGCAAGGGACGGACACACACCGCGAGAGGGACACGCACATACACACACACAGTGAGGGAGGGACACGCACACACACACAGCGAGGGAGGGACACGCACATACACAGCGAGGGAGGGACACGCTCACACACACCGCGAGGGAAGGAGGGAAACACACGCAGCGAGGCAGGGACACGCACACACAAACACAGCGAGGGAGGGACACGCACACACAGCGAAGGAGGGACACGCACACACACACCGCAAGAGGGACACGCACACACACACACCGCGAGGGAGGGAGGGAAACACACACAGCGGGAGGGACACGCACACACACACCGAGGGAGGGACACGCACACACACAGCGAGGGAGGGACACGCACACACACAGCGAGGGAGGGACACGCACACACACAGCGAGGGAGGGACACGCACACACACAGCGAGGGAGGGACACGCACACACACAGCGAGGGAGGGACACGCACACACACACACACAGCGAGGGAGGGACACGCACATACACACAGCGAGGGAGGGACATGCACACACACACACCGCGAGGGAGGGAGGGAAACACACACAGCGAGGGAGGGAGGAAAACACACACACACAGCGAGGGAGGGACACGCACATACATACACCACGAGAGAGTCACGCACACACACACAGCGAGGGAGGAACACACACACAAACACCGCGAGGGAGGGACACGCACACACACACAGCGAGGGAGGGACACGCACACACACACAGCGAGGGAGGGACACGCACACACACACACCACGAGGGAGGGAGGGAAACACACACAGCGAGAGGGACACGGACACACACACACCGCGAGAGGGACACGCACACACACAGCGGGGGAGGGACACGCACACACACAGCGGGGGAGGGACACACACACACACACACAGCGAGGGAGGGACACACACACACACACAGTGAGGGAGGGACACACACACACACACAGCGAGGGAGGGACACACACACACAGCGAGGGAGGGACACACACACACACACAGCGAGGGAGGGACACACACACACACACACACACACACACACAGCGAGGGAGGGACACGCACACACACAGCGAGGGAGGGACACGCACACACACACACACAGCGAGGGAGGGACACGCACACACACACACACACAGCGAGGGAGGGACACACACCGCGAGAGGGACACGCACACACACAGCGGGGGAGGGGGACACACACACAGCGAGGGAGGGACACACACACACACACACACACAGCGAGGGAGGGACACGCTCGCACACACACACCGCGAGGGAGGGAGGGAAACACTCACAGCGAAAGGGACACGCACACCCACACACAACGAGGGAGGGACACGCACACACACACCGCGAGGGAGGGAGGGAAAAACACACAGCGAGGGAGGAACACACACCGCGAGACGGACATGCACACACACACAGCGAGGGAGGGACACGTGCACACACACACCGCGAGAGGGACATGCACACACACACAGCGAGGGAGGGACACGCACACACACACAGCAAAGGAGGTACACGCACACACACAGAGAGGGAACGACACGCACACACACCGCGAGAGGGACACGCGCACACACACACCGCGAGAGAAGGACACGTTCACACACAGCGAGGGAGGGACACGCACACACACAGCGAGGGAGGGACACGCACACCCACACACAGCGAGGGAGGGACACACACACACACACCGCGAGGGAGGGAGGGAAACACTCACAGCGAGGGAGGAACACACACCGCGAGACGGACATGCACACACACACAGCGAGGGAGGGACACGCACACACACACATCGCAAGGGAGGGAGGGAAACACACACAGCGAGGGTGGAACACACACCGCAAGAGGGACACGGACACACACACACACCGCGAGGGAGGGAGTGAAACACACACAGCGAGAGGGACACGCACACACACAACGGGGGAGGGACACGCACACAGCGAGGGAGGGACACGCACACACACACACACCGAGGGAGGGACACGCACACACACACACAGCGAGGGAGGGAGGGAAACACACACAGCGAGGGAGGAACACACACCGCAGGAGGGACACGCACACACACACACAGCGAGGGAGGGACACGCACACGCACACAGCGAGGGAGGGACACGCACACAGGCAGTGAGGGAGGGACACGCACACACACACACATCGCGAGAGGGACACGCACACACACACCACGAGGGAGGGAGGGAAACACACACAGCGAGAGGGACACACACACACGCACACACACAGTGAGGGAGAGACACGCACACACACACACAGCGATGGAGGGACACGCACACACACACAGCGAGGGAGGGACACGCACACACACACAGCGAGGGAGGGACACGCACACACACACAGCGAGGGAGGGACACGCACACACACACAGCGAGGGAGGGACACGCACACACACACACAGCGAGAGAGGGACACGCACACACACACAGCGAGAGAGGGACACGCACACACACACAGCGAGAGAGGGACACACACACACAGCGAGGGAGGGACACACATACACACACACCGCGAGGGAGGGACACACATACACACACACCGCGAGGGAGGGACACGCATACACACACACCGCGAGGGAGGGACACGCATACACACACACCGCGAGGGAGGGACACGCATACACACACACCGCGAGGGAGGGACACACATACACACACACCGCGAGGGAGGGACACGCGCACATACACACCGCGAGCGAGGGAGGGAAACACACACCGCGAGAGGGACATGCACACACACACACAGCGAGGGAGAGACACGCACACACAGCGAGGGAGGGAAACGCACACACACACACAGCGAGGAGGGACATGCACACACACACACACACACAGCGAGCGGGGACACGCACACACACAGAGCGAGGGTGAGACATGCACACACACAGCAAGAGAGAGACACATACACACAAACAGCGAGTTAGGGACACGCAGTGAAGGGGGGACACACAAACACATACTGTGACGGAGTGAGACACATACACACACAGCGAGCGAGGGACACGCACACACTCACACAGTTAGGGAGGGACACGCACACACACGCACCACGAGGGAGGGAGGGAAACACACACAGCGAGAGGGACACGGACACACACACACAGCGAGGGAGGGACACGCACACACACAGCGAGGGAGGGACACCCACACACATACAACGCGAGATGGACACGCACACACAAACACCGCGAGGGAGGGACACGCACACACACAGCGAGGGAGGGACACGCACACACACACAGCGAGGGAGGGACACGCACACACACACAGCGAGGGAGGGACACGCACACACACACAGCGAGGGAGGGACACGCACACACACACAGCGAGGAAGGGACACACATGCAGATACATACACACCGCGAGGGAGGGAGGGAAACACACACAGCAAGAGGGACACGGACACACACACACAGTGAGGGAGGGACACACCCCGCGAGAGGGACACGCACACCCACACACAGCAAGGGAGGGACACGCTCGCACACACACACCGCGAGGGAGGGAGGGAAACACTCACAGCGAAAGGGACACGCTCGCACACACACACCGCGAGGGAGGGAGGGAAACACTCACAGCGAAAGGGACACGCACACCCACACACAGCGAGGGAGGGAAACACACACAGCGAGGGTGGGACACGCACACGCACACACAGCGAGGGTGGGACACGCACACGCACACACAGCGAGGGAGGGACACGCACACGCACACACAGCGAGGGTGGGACACGCACACGCACACACAGCGAGGGTGGGACACGCACACGCACACACAGCGAGGGTGGGACACGCACACGCACTCACAGCGAGGGTGGGACACGCACACGCACTCACAGCGAGGGTGGGACACGCACACGCACTCACAGCGAGGGAGGGACACGCACTCACAGCGAGGGAGGGACACGCACTCACAGCGAGGGAGGGACACGCACTCACAGCGAGGGAGGGACACGCACTCACAGCGAGGGAGGGACACGCACTCACAGCGAGGGAGGGACACGCACTCACAGCGAGGGAGGGACACGCACTCACAGCGAGGGAGGGACACGCACTCACAGCGAGGGAGGGACACGCACTCACAGCGAGGGAGGGACACGCACTCACAGCGAGGGAGGGACACGCACTCACAGCGAGGGAGGGACACGCACTCACAGCGAGGGAGGGACACGCACTCACAGCGAGGGAGGGACACGCACTCACAGCGAGGGAGGGACACGCACTCACAGCGAGGGAGGGACACGCACTCACAGCGAGGGAGGGACACGCACTCACAGCGCGGGAGGGACACGCACTCACAGCGCGGGAGGGACACGCACTCACAGCGCGGGAGGGACACGCACTCACAGCGCGGGAGGGACACGCACTCACAGCGCGGGAGGGACACGCACTCACAGCGCGGGAGGGACACGCACTCACAGCGAGGGAGGGACACGCACTCACAGCGAGGGAGGGACACGCACTCACAGCGAGGGAGGGACACGCACTCACAGCGAGGGAGGGACACGCACTCACAGCGAGGGAGGGACACGCACTCACAGCGAGGGAGGGACACGCACTCACAGCGAGGGAGGGACACGCACTCACAGCGAGGGAGGGACACGCACTCACAGCGAGGGAGGGACACGCACTCACAGCGAGGGAGGGACACGCACTCACAGCGAGGGAGGGACACGCACTCACAGCGAGGGAGGGACACGCACTCACAGCGAGGGAGGGACACGCACTCACAGCGAGGGAGGGACACGCACTCACAGCGAGGGAGGGACACGCACTCACAGCGAGGGAGGGACACGCACTCACAGCGAGGGAGGGACACGCACTCACAGCGAGGGAGGGACACGCACTCACAGCGAGGGAGGGACACGCACTCACAGCGAGGGAGGGACACGCACTCACAGCGAGGGAGGGACACGCACTCACAGCGAGGGAGGGACACGCACTCACAGCGAGGGAGGGACACGCACTCACAGCGAGGGAGGGACACGCACTCACAGCGAGGGAGGGACACGCACTCACAGCGAGGGAGGGACACGCACTCACAGCGAGGGAGGGACACGCACTCACAGCGAGGGAGGGACACGCACTCACAGCGAGGGAGGGACACGCACTCACAGCGAGGGAGGGACACGCACTCACAGCGAGGGAGGGACACGCACTCACAGCGAGGGAGGGACACGCACTCACAGCGAGGGAGGGACACGCACTCACAGCGAGGGAGGGACACGCACTCACAGCGAGGGAGGGACACGCACTCACAGCGAGGGAGGGACACGCACTCACAGCGAGGGAGGGACACGCACTCACAGCGAGGGAGGGACACGCACTCACAGCGAGGGAGGGACACGCACTCACAGCGAGGGAGGGACACGCACTCACAGCGAGGGAGGGACACGCACTCACAGCGAGGGAGGGACACGCACTCACAGCGAGGGAGGGACACGCACTCACAGCGAGGGAGGGACACGCACTCACAGCGAGGGAGGGACAAGCACTCACAGCGAGGGAGGGACACGCACACACACACACAGCAAGGGAGGGACACGCACACACACACACACACAGCAAGGGAGGGACACGCACACACACACAGCGAGGGGGAGACACACACACTCACACTCACAGCGAGGGAGGGACACACACACACACACACACACACACACAGCGAGGAAGGGACACACACACACACATACACACAGAGGGAGGGACACACACACACACAGCGAGGGAGGGGCACACACACACTCACACAAACACACATACTCAGAGCGAGGGAAGGACACACAGACACACAGTGAGTGAGTGATACGCACCCACACAGCGAGGTTGAGACACGCAGACACAGCGAGGGTGGGACATGTGCTCAGAAAGCGAGAGGGGACACACACACACACACACACAAAGTGAGGGAGGGAGACACAGACATATGCACACACAAACAAACACACACAGTGAGGGAGGGACACGCACACACACACAGTGAGGGAGGAACATGCACACACACACAGTGAGGGAGGGACACGCACACAGCAAGGGAGGGAGGGACACGCACACACACACAGCGAGGGAGGTACAAACACACACAGTGAGGTGAGTTACATACACACAGCGAGGGAACGGGACACGCACGCATACACACACACACACAGAACAATGCAGGGACATGTGCACACACAGTGATGTGTCTCCTCGGACGTGTAATCGTCCAGCTCTCACTCCACTCTGCTCCCTCACAGGGTCACCGTCTCTGTGACTCCCAGACGTGTAATCGCTCAGCTCTCACTCCAGTCTACTCCCTCACAGCGCCACCATCTCTGTGACTCCCAGGTACAACTAGGCCTCGAACCCCAGTGCTGATTTAGATTCTCCCAGGTGAGAGTCAGCCTCAAGCTCCTGCTCCAAGTTGCTCCCTCACACGGTCCCTCCCTCTGTGACTCGGTGCTGATTTCGAGCCTCCTGTTCTGCTTTTTATCCAAATCCAAGTCCCAGTCGGCCTTGACCCTCGCTGCTGATTTATATTCTCCTGCTCTGTGCTGCACTCTCTCAGGTTCTCTCCCCTTGTGACTCCCAGGTAATGGTAGGCCTCAAGCCTCAGCTGAGATTTATAACATCCCATTCCACACTGCTCTCTTACAGGATCGCCGTTGGGCCTGGAAGACAGTGGGAAAGAGGAGGATGAGACAGAGCAGAGGGTGTTACAGTGATTGAGGGAGCTGTAGGGGATGAAACAGGTTATCGGGGGAGCTAGGCAGATCTGCAGTATCTAAAGAACGTTACTGGAAGATACAGAGAGAGTTGCAGACATTGAAGAAGGCAAAGGAAATAGAGAGATGGTGGATTGTTCATGACGGAGCTTTGTAGAGTCTAAAGGGCTTCAACGTTTGTGAGAAGATTTGTAGCTCGGGTGCTCGTTGTTGTGGTTCTGTTCGCCGAGCTGGGAATTTGTGTTGCAGACGTTTCGTCCCCTGTGTCGGTGACATCCTCAGGGAGCCTCCTGTGAAGCGCTTCTGTGATGTTTCCTCCGGCATTTATAGTGGCCTGTCTCTGCCGCTTCTGGTTGTCAGTTCGAGCTGTCCGCTGTAGTGGCCGGTATATTGGGTCCAGGTCGATGTGCTTATTGATTGAATCTGTGGATGAGTGCCATGCCTCTAGGAATTCCCTGGATGTTCTCTGTTTGGCTTGTCCTATAATACTAGTTTTGTACCAGTCGAACTCACGTTGATTGTCATCTGCGTGTATGGCTACTAAGGATAGCTGGTCATGTCGTTTCGTGGCTAGTTGGTGTTCATGGATGCTGATTGTTAGCTGTCTTCCTGTTTGTCCCATGTAGTGTTTTGTGCAGTCCTTGCATGGGATTTTGTACACTACATTGGTTTTGCTCATGCTGGGTATCGGTCCTTCGTTCTGGTGAGTTGTTGTCTGAGAGTGGCTGTTGGTTTGTGTGCTGTTATGAGTCCTAGTGGTCGCAGTAGTCTGGCTGTCAGTTCCAAAATGTTCTTGATGTGTGGTAGTGTGGCCAGTCCTTTGGGTCATGGCATGTCCTCATTCCGTTGTCTTTCCCTGAGGCATCTGTGGATGAAATTGCGTTGAGTTTGATCCCACCCCACAGCTCACCAATAGGATAAACAACACACTGAGAAACCTACAAACAAACGGACAGATAACCAGGTTTGAATTAGGAGAATGAAAACTGAAAGCAACAACACCCTTAGATTCTATGGACGACCCAAAGTGCACAAACCAGACATCGCACTCAGACCCATAGTATCACTACCAGGGACACTATCACACAAACTGGCTCAAGAACTACAGCAGAAACTGAAACACCTGATCAGCGGATCCAGACACTCTGTACAGTCAACACAGGAATTCTTGGACATCATCAGAAATATACACATAGACAAGGAAGAAACTATGGTCTCATTTGATGTAATGGCACTGTTCACCTCGATCGACCAAACCCTAGCCAGAGAAACAATAGCCAACCTGCTGGACATACAGAACAGACAACAGGACGGTGAACCTATCAACAAAGACGGTATACTCAAACTACTGGACCTGTGCCTCACAACACACTTCACATTCAACAACGAAATATATGAACAAATCAACGGCACACCCATGGGCTCACCCATCTCTGGACTCATAGCAGAAGCGGTAATGCAAAGATTAGAACAAACAGTCTTACCGCAAATTCAACCCAAACTCTGAGTCAGATATGTGGATGACACCTTTGTAATCATGAAAAACACAGAAATAGAGAACACACACCGGATCATCAACGCCACACTCACAGGAATCTGATTCACAAGAGAGAAAGAAAAGGACAACCAACCTCGACGTGATGGTACAGAGAACACCGAACGGAGAATTCACCATAAAGGTATACAGGAAAGCCACACACACAGACCAAGTCTTGAACTACTTTAGCAACCACCCCAACACACACAAAAGAAGTTGCATCAAGACACTGTTCAAAAGGGCCACAACACACTGCAGTACACCAGAACTGCAAAGAGAGGAAGAAGAACACCTATACAATGTATCCGCCAAAAACGGATACCCCCACAATTTCATTAGGTATTGTCTGTATGGATTTGCTCGACGACTGTCCTCTGATATTGATGAGGACAGTGCAGATGATGTGGTTTATATGGAGTTCATTAAGGTCTTTGACAAGGTCCCACACGGAAGGCTGGTCCAAAAGGGAAGATCCCATGGGATCCAAGGTAAGTTGGTAAATTGGCTCCACAATTGGTGGAGGGTTGGTTTTGTGATTGAAAGCTTTTGCCCAGCGGGTGTACCACAGGGATCTGTGCAGGAGCCATTGCTGTTCATTATGGACATTAATCACTCGGATGTGAAAGCAGAAGGTAACATTAGTAGGTTTGCAGATAACCTGAAAGGTGAGGGTGTTGTCCACAGTGAGGGGGATGGACTCAGGCTGCAGTCTGATATCGATCAGATGATAAACTGAGCAGAGTAATGGCAGACAGAGTTTACTTCTGATCACTGTGAGGTAATGTACTGTGGGAAGTCTAATAAATGAATGATATACATCATGAATGGTAGGTCCTCCTGGAGAACTGAGGGACACAGGGACCTTGGTGGGCAAGTCCCTGGATGTCTGAAGGTGTCAGCACAGGTAGACAGGGTGGGGAATACACCTGAACTGGGAGCAGGAGGGGGACCCACATCCTGGTGGGGAACGTTGCTGGAGCTGCTCGAGAGGATTTAAACTCGTCTGGCGGGGTTGTGTGACCACAAAGATTCGTAAGGCCAGAAAGAAAGTTGAGGCTGGTACAAATGTTCAAGAGAGCAATATAAGTAGACAAGGCAGGGCAAGAACATAGCAGACAATTAGGGAAACTTAGTGGATTAAACTGCAGTTATTTCAATACAAAGGGCCAGACAGATAAGGTAGATGAACCCAGAGCATGGATGGGAACATGGGATTGGGATCCCATAGATATTACAGAAACACAGCTGAGGGAGCAACAGGACCAGCAGCTCAATGTTCCAGAGACAGATACGACAGGAAGGATAGAACAGGAGGCAAAACAGGAGGAGAGCGGGTGGGTTCGATTGGGGGAAACATCCCAGCAGTACCTCGAGGGAGGATTCATGTAGGATCGCCCAGTTAAACGATATTAGTGGAACTGAGAAATAAAAATTGGTCATTAGTTTTCTGCGGTCGGACTACAGCGATAGGCAATGGGAGATGGAGGAGCAAATATGTCAGGAGATTTCAGATATCTCTTAGAATAATAGGTTTGGAATGATAGGGGATCTTAACCGTTCCAAACCTGGACTGGGATTGTTACTAAGTTAAGCATTTGGATGGAAGGAATTTGTTAAGTGTGTTCTGAAAACTCCCAGTCATTACGTAAATGGCCCAACTGGAGAATGGGGCTAAACCTGACCTCCCCTTGGGAAACAAGGTCGGGAATGGGACTGAGGTGTTAGTGGGGGAGCACTTTGGAAAGTTACCACAATTGTATTAGATTGAAAATAGCGATGGAAAAGGACAGGCCTGGACCACAAGTTAAAGTTATTCAATGGAGCAAGATAGTATTAGACATGAATTTTTAAAGTAGATCTGGGGAGGCTATTTGCAGATAAAGGGAAGTCTGGCAAGTAGGAATATCTTAAAACCGAGATAAAAGGAGCATTCAGCGCCAGCATGTTCCTGTTAGTGTGCAGCTCAATGCTGACTGAATTAGGAAACACTGGCTGAGTTTCGAGGCTGTGGTCAAGAAAAAAGGGGTCACATGTCAGATATAACTGGCTGACTCAAGGGAATCCCTTCAGGAGCATCGGGGCTGTAGGAATACACTTAGGGTGGAAATCAGGAATGTAAAAAGGGAACACGAGATAGCTTTGGCAGAGAAAGTTAAGGAGAATCCAAAGAGACTCTACAAGTGTATTAAGAGCAAAAGAAGAGCTCGGGACAAACCCGGTCTCCTTAATGATCAATGAAGGCAACAAAGTGTGAAACTACAAGATCCAAAACAAATATTTCACTTTGGAACTTACTGTGGATAAAGACTGGGGCGCTCAGGGAACTAAACAGTGTTTGGCCTGACTACTATTGGAATACTGTGTGTAATTCTGGTCTCAATGCCATCGGAAGGATGTCGTGGAACATGAAAGGGTTCAGAAGACATGACCAAAGATGTTGCCAGGGTTGGAGGGTTTGTGCTTCAGGGAAAAGCCTGAATAGGCTGGGGCTGTTTTCACTTGAACATGGGAGGCTGAGGAGTGAACCGATAAAATGTGTTTAAAATCATGGTGGGCATCGACAGGGTCAATAGACAAGGTCATTTCCCCAGGCGAGGGAAACTTTTCAAAGGGGTCTAAAGGACAACTGGCTCCCGCAGAGTGGATGGAATAAGCTGCCAGAGCAAATAGTGGAGGCTGATAGAAATACATTTAAAAGGCATGTGGATGGGTGTATGAATAGCAAAGGTTTATGGGGATATTGGCAAAATTTTGGCAAATGTGACTAGAAACGTCATGCAGGAGTTGGTCCGAAGGGCCTGTTTCTGTGCTGTACATCTCTATGACTCAATGTCTTGAAATGAAGTCCACATTATAGAAAAGGAGGTGCTGGAGGTTTTAAAACACAAAGGTAGATAAATCCCCAGGACCTGATCAAATGTATCTCAAGACATTGTGGGAAGCTGGTGAAGAAATTGTAGGGCCCCTAGCAGAGATATTTGTACCATAGAGAGCTATGTGTGATAGGCTGTTAGACTGGAGGGTGGCATTGTGGACAGTGAAGAAGGTTTTCTGAGATTACTAAGGGATCCTGATGAAATGTGTGAATGGCTGAAAAACTGTAGATGGATTTCAATCTGAATAAATGCGAGGTAATGCATTTGGTACAACAAACACAGGCAGGGCTTATACAATTAATGGCAAGACCTTCAGTAGTGTTGTAGAACAGAGGGACCTCAGGGTTCAGCTACATAATTCTTTGAAGTTTGCAACATGGAGAGACAGGATAGTTTAAAAAAAGGTGCTTGCCTCACTTGCTTTCATTGCTCAGTCCTTTGGATATAGGAGTTGGGAAGTCACATTGAGATTATACAGGCCATTGGTGAGTCCTCTTCTGGAATACTGTGTCCAGTTCTGGTCGCCCAGTTATAGGAAGGATATTATTCAGCTGGAAAGGGTTGGGAGGAGATTTAAGCCAGGGAACTACAGACTGATGAGCGAGACATCAGTGTGGGTCAGTTGTTGGGGTCATTCTGAGAGGTAGGCTGTCCATGCATTTGGAAAGATAAGGCCTGATTACGAACAGCCAGCATGGCTTTGTGCGTGGGAAAACATGTCCCACAATCTTGACTGGAGTTTGCTCAAGATGTGACCAAAAAGATAGACGAAGGTAGAGCAACAGACGTTGTTTCTGGCTTCCGCAAACCCTTGGTCAGGGTGTAGCATGATACATTGGTTAGTAAGGGTAGATCACAAGGGATCAGGGAGAGCTAGCCAACTGGATACAAAATGGGATGACAGTGGGAGACAGAGGGTGGGGGGAGAGGGTTGTTGTCCAGACTGGGGCCTCTGACCAGCAGTGTGCTGGAAGGATTGGTGCTGGGACCACTGTTGTGCACTACTTACATAAACAATTTTCTGAAAATATAGGAGTCCCTGTTAGTATGTTTGTGGATACCAAGATTAGTGGAAGAGTGGGCAGGGAATATAGTTATCGAAGGGGATGGTAATCAACTGGGCCAAGGAATGAAAGATGGAATTTAATTCAGGTATTGGATTTAGTTAAGACAAACCAGGGAGGACGAACACGGGTAATGGTTGGGCTCTGGACAGTGTTGTAGAAAAGAGAGAGACCAAGGGGTGTAATTACATTGTTCCTTGGACTGGCATCACAGGGCAACAGGGTGTTGAAAGCGGCAGTTGGCACACTTGTACTCAATGCTCTGATCAATGAAGACATGAGTTGGTGATATTGGTAACTCTGTCGTCAATATTTCTCCTGGGCAGAGGAGGCCACGGGGTGACCTTTGACCATGTCGGGTCGATGTAAGGTGAATTGCCAAGGGTAGGTGAATCCAAAGCTAGAGGCATAAACGTGAGGTGAGAGAGCAAGGATTTAAAGAGGGAGCTGAGGGGCAACATTATCCACAGAGGATGGTGCATAGACAGAATGAACTGCCAGAGGAGAAAGTTTGAAGGGATATGGGCCAAACACAGGCAAACGTGACTCATTCCATTTCGGAAACCTTGGCCGAAGAGTCATGCCGCACAGAAAAAGACCATGTGTCTCCAGTTATTGGAGGAGGAGATATCGAGACAAGGCATGTTGTAGAGACTGAAGCAAGTTACAGCGATACGGATGGTCATCTGGACTGGAGGCTTCAAATATGTGAAATAATTGGTGAGGGGGAGGAGATGACAGAGATAGGAACTGTTATAGGAGTTAGAATGATTGAAGACACTGGTCCTCAATACAAGCCATTGATACAGTGTTGGAGAGGGAATAGGGAACAGAAAGATCACAGGCAGCATTACCACCCTCTCGTGGGAGGCCTGCTTTCTCCCCAGTTGTTCTGATGCTCACTAAGAAAGCACAGGCCTGGACTGATAACTGGCAAATCCCGATGCTGTCTCATTACAACAAAACTTGCAGCAGGCGTGGTGATTGAGCCTGGGGTGTGTCTGTACTGTGCTCCCCCTCCAGCACTTTCTCGATGTCATGTCTTGTTAGCTGATGTTTGGATCCCCCTTATTACTGTCTGCTCTGTGCACTGGAATGATCTTACCTGGCAGCAGGATTTATTGAAGACTCCCGACCTCCCTGACTTTGTCTTTCTGACTGACCAACCATCGTCCCAATCAGCAGTGGGCAAGTCTATTGAGTCAGGAACTCCACGAGTACCTGTAGAAGACACAGAAATAGGCAGTATGGGCAATTAGACGAATGCTTTGAGGGTTACACATATAGAATGGCACTGACCCCACAGAGATCTGGAAAATCCCATTCTCCATTCCTGACCTGTGCTGCCTCATCTCTCTGGAGTGGAGAATTCTGTTGGCTCAGGATGTGGAGTAGCTTCAAAAGTGAGAGACGCTGACAGAGGCAGCAATTAGACCCACACAGTGAGGGATACCACATGGAGAGGTACTGAGTCACATCACCAGAGTGCCGGGTCAAACAATTGTGCAGAAAGAAAGGGTTTTGATTCATGTTGCTCTGGGATATACAAACTGTGAGCAGGTGAGGTGATGGCCTAGTGGCATTATTGTGTGACAATTTATCCAGAAACTCAGCAAGTGTTCTCTGGACACAGGTTCAAATCCCACCATTGCAAATGATAGAATGTGAAGTAAATGCTTCAAAAACGATGCAATTAAAAACCTGTAAGTGAGTATTAAACAATTGCTGATGTTAAGAAAAAGTCATCGGGTGAATTCCTGTCTTTAGTGAAGTAATCTAAGATGGGACTGGGATATCACAGGTATTACAGAAACAACAGCTGAGGGAGGGACAGGACAGGCAGCTCAATGTTCCAGGGGAGATGCTGCAGGAAGGACAGAAGGGGAGCTGAGAGAGGAGGAGAGCTGCTGGTTCTGATGGGGTGAAACATCCCAGCAGGACTGAGAGAGGATATTCCTGCAGGATCGCCCAGTGAAGCTGTGTTCGTGGAATTAATCAATAACAATGGGGCTTCCCTTTCTCTGATTGTTCTACAGATCCCGAGAGCCCTGCCCTCCTGCACCTTGACCTTCTCAAGATGGCGGCCATTAGCGCTCACTCTTCCCTCAAACAAATGGCGGCCGTGACCCTGGGCCGCTTCCCTGATCAGAGACCGCCACCTCCTTACACGGGCCTGGAGGGTCTTCTACGAGTTTTTTTTAACCTTTATCCAGGACTTGTGAATTCTCTCCGCTCCTTTCTCCCAGCGAGGCTCCCACACACGGGCTCTGTGCGCCGCTTTCTGAAGCTGATCGCAGCCGCTGCCGGAGAAAGCAGCTCCATGTCTCTCTCTCTCTCTGTGCCCTGACCAATGTGACACTGCGCATGCTCTGCATAGAAACAAAACTGCGCGTGCGTCTGAGGTTATCAGTGAGTTCATAGAGAATATTCATATCTGCACAGACTGATGGGTAAAATATTAGTCATTAACAATTGCTTTGTCGAGTTATAATCATGGAGATGTATAACATGCAAACCGTCTGGTCCAAATCAACCATACCGGCCAGGTATGTAAATTACCAATCGTACTGGGAGTTTGAAAATAAGTTTCTTACTCGAGTCGTGGAAATCGATCGGAAATATGTACGTTATCAGATTTACATTTAAACTACAGTATTTTTTAAAACCTCACATTGATTTATGAGAGACGTTTAATGCTCCACTATGTCGTGAGAATGATCAATCCTGTAAATAGTTTGCTCTCTGACCAATGAAGCGTTCACTCCCGAGAATACTTTGGCTCCTCTTCCTCATTCACTATGGTTAAAGGACCGGCCACTCCTCGGTCCTCCTGTTCCGCCCCTTCCTCCCAATTGCAGAGTTGATTCAGGTGTGACTGACCAGGCAAGGGACAAAGGAAGTTCGAGTTGATGTTTTGTGACGCGGTGAAAATATCCCGAATCTTGGACCGAGAGGCCTGGGTTCAATTCACAGCTTGTGCAGATGTATGCAATAACAACTTTTAGCAGGTTCATCAGGAAAACCAAGGCAAGTCAGGAGCAGAGTGAAAACAAGAGAAAATGCATGCAATGTGGTGGGGCTCTCAATGCTCAGATGATTTGACTCTTTACCAAGCGTTTCAGGGTCCCAGTACAGACTGTTGCACTGCTCTTAGTGCACAGCCAGATACCACGATTGTAGGGCAAAGTGGTGGGATATAGAGGTTTAGCTGCATTGAACTCCATTTGCCACCATTCAGCCCAATTCTGCAGTTTATCCAAGTCCCCCTGCAACCTGCAACATTCTTCCACACTGTCCACTACTCCACTGACTTTCGTGTCGTCTGCAAATTTACTAATCCATCCATCTATGCCTGCATCTAAGACTTTTATAAAAATGACAAACAGCAGTGATCCCAAAACAGATCCTTGTGGCACACCACTAATAACTGCACTGGAGGCTGATTATTTTCCATCATCCACCACTCGCTGCCTTTTTCAGAAAGCCAGTTTCTAATCCAAACTGCTAAATCACACTCAATTCCATGTCGCTGCATTTTATCTAACAGCCTACCATGTGGAACCTTATCAAAGGCTTTACTGAAGTCCATGTATACCACGTCAACTGCCCTACCCTCATCTATATGTTTGGTCACCATCTCAAAAATACTCAATGAGGTTTGCGAGACACGACCTGTCCTTGACGAAACCATATTGACGATCTGAACTCATATTGTTGTTTGCCAGATGATTACAAATGGTGTCTCTTATAATCCTTTCCAAAACCATTCCTACAACAGAAGTAAGGCTCACTGGTATATAATTACCTGGGTCATCTCTACCGCCCTTCTTGATCAAGGGCATAACATTTGCAATCATCCAGTCCTCTGGTACTGAACTTGTAGGCAATGACAACTCAATATCAAAGCTGAAGTCTTTGCTATCTCCTCCCGAGCTTCCCAGACAATCTACAGATAAATCCCATCTAGCCCAGAGGACTTGTCTACTTTCAATCCTTCTAGAATTGATAACATCTGTTCGTAACTAACCTCGATCCTTTCTAGTCTAACATCTTCTACCTCATTATTATCTACAATATTCTAATTTTCCTGAGTGAAAACCAATGAGAAATGTTTGTTTAGCACCTCTCCGATTTCCACAGTGTCCACACTCAACTTCCCACTTCTGTCTTTGATTGGCCATATTCCTACTCTATCGTTTATTCCTCACATACCTATAGAAAGCTTTAGGGTTCTCCTTTATTCTATTTGCTAAAGACTGCTCATGTCCTCTCTTTGCTCTTCTTAACTCTCTTTAAATCCTTCCTAGCTGATCTGTAAGTCTCCATCGCCTCATCTGTACCATTTGTCTCATCAACACATAAGCCTCCTACTTCTTCTTAACAAGAGATGCAATTTCTGTAAACCATGGTTCCCTTACCTTATCACTTCCTCCCTGCCTGACAGGGACATACCTATCAAGGACATGCAATATCTGTTCCTTAAACCAGCTCCACATTTCCATTGTCTGCATCCACTGCATTTCGCTACTCCATCCTATGCATCCTAATTCTTGCATAATCGCATTATAATTGCCACTGCCCCATCGATAAGTCTTCACCTGTGGCATGTACCTATCCCTTTTCATCGCTAAACTAAACATAACTGAATTATGATCACTCTCTCCAAAGTGCTCACCTACACGTAAATCAAACACCGAGTCTGGTTCATGACCAAGCACCAGATCCAATGTGGCCTCCCCTCTTGTCAGCCCTTCGACATCCTGTGTCAGGAAACCCTCCTGTACACATTGGACAAAAACTGATCTATCCGACATACTAGAGTTATAGCATTTCCAGTCAATGCTGGGGAAGTTGAAATCCCCCATAATGACCACCATGTTACTTTCACTCCTACCCAGAGTAATTTTTCTAATCCTCTCTTCCCCCTCCCTGGAACTCTGCGGCGGCCTATAAAAAATCCAAGCAGTGTGACCTCCCCTCTCCTGTTTCTAACCTCAGCCCACACTACGTCAGTAGACAAGTCCTCATCAAAAGTTCCCTCAGCCACCGTTATACTATCCTTGACTAACATGACATCCATGGGCCCATTGCGGTGCTTCAAATTCCATGAGGCAGCCATACTGTCTATGACAGACAGACTCAGTCTGGAACCTCCTCTATCCTTAAGACCTTACGCACTGCCTACGCTCCTCCATTTCCCCTTTGCACGTTCCCTTTTCAACCCACCCCATCCCACCCCACCTGCATCACTCCACAATTGGAGCTGTCAAGGGCAGAAGTGTGTAGAAAACCCTCCAGAAACTTCTCTATCCTCTTTTAAGATGTATTTTAAAATCATTCTCCTTAATCAATGTTTTGATCATCCATGAAACACCTTCGGAGATTTGCCATTATGAAAGAGTCCATACAAAGCAAGTAGTTGTTGTTATTGCTGTACATTAGGGGAAACAGAAATGATGCTTTCAAAATTCTAACAAGAAAGTCACTGATAGGCGCAGTGTGCAGGCTAAATAATAACATCACATTGGGATGGACAATAAACAAAGAAATAACTAATGCCTGTAAAAATGGCATGTCTATTACCTTGGGTGATTTTAATCTACATGTAGATTGGTCGAACCAGCTCAGTCAGGGTAGCCTTGAGGAGTTCATTAAGTGTATACATGATAGTTTTTTTGAACAGTATGAAATGTAACCGACAAGGAGCCAGCTATCCAACATCTGGCCCCCGTGCAATGAGACAGGAATAGTTAATGACCTCAGAGTTAGGGATCCTCTTGGAAGAAGTGATCACTGTATGGTTGAAGTTACAATACATATGGAGAGTGTGAAGATAAATTACCTGCCCTTGATCTCTTCATAGCCAACTGCCACTGTGACATTAACCACCTCAACTTCTCCACCCCTCTCACCCACTTCAACCTCTCACCCTCGGGTCGTGCATCCCTCCACTCCATCCGTTTCAACCCCAACCTCACTATCAAATGGGCAGACAAGGGAGGCGCGGTAGTAGTTTGGCGCACCGACCTTTACACCGCTGAGGCGAAACGCCAGCTCGTGGACACCTCCTCCTACTGCCCCCTTGACCATGACCCCACCTCCCACCACCAAACCATCATCTCCCAGACCATCCATAACCTCATCACCTCAGGGGAGCTCCCAAGCACCGCCTCCAACCTCATAGTCCCTCAACCCCACACCGCCAGTTTCTACCTCCTACCCAAAATCCACAAACGTGACTGTCACGGCCGACTGATTGTCTCAGCCTGATCCTGCCCCACCAAACTCATCTCTGCATACCTCGACACAGTCCTGTCCCCCTTAGTCCAAAAACTTCCCACCTACATTCGGGACACCACCCACGCCCTCCACCTTCTCCATGATTTTCGTTTCCCCGGCCCCCAACGCCTTACCTTCACCAGTCCCTATACACCTCCATCCCCCATCACGAAGAACTCAAAGCCCTCCGCTTCTTCCTTTCCCGCCGTACCAACCAGTACCCTTCCACTGACACCCTCCTTCGACTGACTGAACTGGTCCTCACCCTGAACAACTTCTTTCCAATCCTCCCACTTCCTCCAAACCAAAGGAGTAGCCAGGGGCACCCGCATGGGCCCCAGCTATGCCTGCTTCTTTGTAGGATATGTGGAACATCTTCCGCAACTACACTGGCACCACCCCCCACCTTTTCCTCCGCTACATCGATGAATGTATTGGCGCTGCCTCATGCTATCACGAGGAGGTTGAACAGTTTATCCACTTCACCAACACCTTCCACCCCGACCTCAAATTCATCTGGACCGTCTCAGACTCCTCCCCCCCTCTTCCTAGATCTTTCCATTTCTATCTCGGGCGACCGAATCAACACGGACATTTACTATAAACCTACCGGCTCCCACAGCTACCTAGACTACACCTCCTCCCACCCTGCCCCCTGTAAAAAACGCCATCCCATATTCCAAATTCCTTCGTCTCCGCCGCATCTGCTCCCAGGAGGACCAGTTCCAATACCGTACAACCCAGATTGCCTCGTTCTTCAAAGACCGCAATTTCCCCCAGACGTGGTCGACGATGCCCTCCACCGCATCTCCTCCACTTCCCGCTCCTCCACCCTTGAGCCCCGCCCCTCCAACCGCCACGAGGACAGAACCCCACTGGTCCTCACCTACCACCCCACTAAACACCATATACAGGGTATCATCCATCATCATTTCAGCCACCTCCAAATGGACCCCACCACAAGGGATATATTTCCCTCCCCTCCCCTATCAGTGTTCCGAAAAGACCACTCCCTCCGTGACTCCCTCGTCAGATCCACATCCCCCACCAACCCAACCTCCATTCCCGGCACCTTCCCCTGCAACCGCAAGAAATGCAAAACTTGCGCCCACACCTTCCCCCTTACTTCCCTCCAAGGCCCCAAGGGATACTTCCATATCCACCACAAATTCACCTGCATCTCCACACACATCATTTATTGCATCCGCTGCACCCGATGTGGCCTCCTCTATATTGGGGAGACAGGCCGCCTACTTGTGGAACGTTTCAGAAAACACTTCTGGGACACCTGGACCAACCAACCCAACCACCCCGTGGCTCAAAACTTCAACTCCCCCTCCCACTCCACCAAGGACATGCAGGTCCTTGGACTCCTCCATCGTCAGACCATAGCAACGCGACAGTTGGAGGAAGAGCGCCCCATCTTGCGCCTAGGAACCCTCCAACCACAAGGGATGAATTCAGATTTCTCCAGTTTCCTCATTTCCCCTACCCCCACCTTGTCTCAGTCAAATCCCTCGAACTCAGCTCCGCCTTCCTAACCTGCAAACTTTTTCCTGACCTCTCCGCCCCCACCCCCACTCCGGCCTATCACCCTTACTTTGACCTCCTTCCACCTATCGCATTTCCAACGCCCCTCCCCCAAATCCCTCCTCCCTACCTTTTATCTTAGCCTGCTGGACACACTTTCCTCATTCCTGAAGAAGGGCTTATGCCCGAAACGTCGATTCTCCTGTTCCTTGGATGCTGCCTGTCCTGCTGCGCTTTTCGAGCAACACATTTTCAGCTCTGATCTCCAGCATCTGCAGTCCTCACTTTCTCCTCCAGTGCGAAGATAAAATCTAATACCTTGGTCCTGTGCTTGAACACGGGGAACTAAAATAGAATGAGGCAGAACCTGGATAAGGTAGACTGGAAACAAACATTTTATGGTGGAACAGTTGATGAGCAGTGAAAGATTTTCAAAGACATTTTAGGAAGTGCTCAGCAAAGGCATATTCCAGTGAAAAGGAAGGACTGTAACAAAAGGCGGTGGACAAAAGATACGGAATTTTACACCAGTTAGTTTATTCTCTGTAGTTGGAAAGATGTTTGGGTCTATTATCAAGGAAGAAATAACAGGGAATCCCGATACAAATTGTCCCATTGGGCAGAGAGAGCATGGATTCACAAAGGGCAGGTCATGCTTGACAAATCATTTTGTATTCTATGAAGACATTTCGAACAAGGTGGACAACGGGGACCCAGTGGATGCGATGTACCTGGATTTCCAAAAGGCCTTCAACAAGGTGCCACGCAAATGGCTGTTGCATTATATAAGGGTGCATGGGATAGAGTATTAGCATGGGTAGAAGATTGGTTGACTAACAGGAAGCAAAGAGTGGGGATAAATAAGCTGGTTTATTCTGGCTGGCAATCAGTAACTAGTAGCGTGCCTCGAGGATCAGTGTTGGGACTGCAATTATTTAGAATTGATACAGATGATTTGGAGTTGGGGACCACATGTAGGGTGTCAAAGTTTGCATATTAGACTAAGATGAGTAGCAGGACAAAGTGTGTGGAGGACTGGGAAACTTTGCAGGGGAACATAGATACATTGAGTGAGTGGGCAATGGTTTGGCAAGTGGAATATTATGTTCATAAATGTAAAGTCATACTCTTTGGTTGGAGTAACATTAATAAAAAGATTATTACTTGAATTTTTAAAAAGTTACATAATTTGCTATGCAGAGGCACCTGAACATCCTTCTGCAGGAGGGTTAGTCACCAGGTATAACAATCAATTCAGAAGGCAAATGGAATTTTATCCTTCATTGCTGAAGGGATTGTGTTTAAAAGCAGAGGTTATGTTCTCGCTACAGTGGGTGCTGGTGAGGCCATACCTGGAGTACTGCATGCAGTTTTTACCTCCGTGCGTGCTCAAGGATGCACTGGCCCTGGAGGGGGTGCAGAGGAGGTTAACTATGTTGATTCCGGAGGTGAAGGGTTTGACTTAACAGAGACTGAGTAGATTGGGATTATATTCATTGGAATTCAGAAGAATGGATAGATATAAAATAATGAATGGAAGAAATAAAATAGAAGTAGAGAGGATGTATCCACTGGCAGACGAAGCTCGGACAAGAGGGCATCACCACAAGGTTAGAGGCAGCAAATTTAGGAGTGAATTGAGAAGGAACGTCTTGACCTCGATAGGAGTGCATTACCCAGGGAAGTAGTTGATGCTAGTTCAATGAACGGTTTTAAAGCTAAGTTAATTTTTTTAAAAAGAAATAATTAATTAAGGAATATGGTGCGAACGTGGGTAAATGGTTCTGCATCCACAAAATGATCAGCCATGATCTTATTGAATGGAAGAGCAGGCTCGAAGGGCAGGACGGCCTTCTCTTTTTCCTTGATCTTTTGTTCTTATATTATGCATGCCTCCATCACTCGTGACTTGGAGGTGCTGGTGTTGGATTAGGATGGACAAAATTAAAATTCACAGAACACCAGGTTATAGTCCAACCGGTTTATTTGGAAACACTACTTTGCCGGTCCTTCATCAGATGGTTGTGGGATTTTAACTTTGTCCCTCACTCTTGTAATTGAGAAACAGCAACAAAAGCCACGAAGCAGTGCACAAGCTTCAGCCAACAGTTGGTATTGTGGACAATGAAGAAGGTTATCTCAGAGTACAATGGGATATTGATCAGATGGGCCAATGGGCTGAGGACAGGCAGATAGGAATTAATATAGATAGATTAGGTTAGGATATCTGGTTGGCATCGACAGGTGTGATTGATGTCAGCGGCGGACCAATGGAAAGGCAGGGGCGGAGCTGGAGGACCTGGCGGGGCAGTTGGTCCTCCGGCCAATCAGGGAATAAGGACGGGACTAGACTATACCACGTGATCATCCTCGCGGTCGGCGCGGATATTCGGAATGTGTGTGTGCGGAGAGCAGTCGGTAAGGAAAGAAATAAACAGCAGGAAGCGGGAGGGAAATGGTGTTGGTATGGGCTGAGAGGTTTTACAATCATTTGCTGCACATCGGAAAATATAAATTTGAAACTTACAGTTCCGTTTTTGCAGGAAACGGGAATATGTCTCGTTGAGTAATCGGCCCGAGTGAGCGCCGCCATCTTTATTCGGGGCAATGATTCACTGGACACGTGCGCGGCCGCCAGCTTTGTAGGGGGCAAAGTTCAGAGGGATGTATGTACAGCCTTCCCTGGTAAAAAGAGTCAGAGGGCAGGATTTACACAGAGCACATTCAAACCCAGAGAAATGGACTTTTTTCTGGATTTGTTTCGTCATTCATTTAAATGATTTGGATGTGAATAGAGGCCGTATAGTTAGTAAGTTTGCAGGTGACACCAAAATTGGAGGTATTGTGGACAATGAAGAAGGTTATCTCAGAGTACAGTGGGATATTGATCAGATGGGCCAATGGGCTGAGGAGTGCCAAAAAGGGTTTCATTTAGGTAGATTAGGTTAGGCTATCTGGTTGGCATAGGTTGGACCGAAGAAGTCTGTTTCTGTGTTAGACATCTTTGACTGTGGGATCATAAAAGTGAACTCTGCTCTGGTTCACCTCTGGGTTCTCTGATTATCTAGCTTCTTCAGTCTCTCGTAGGTATATTTTTGCTCTGTATAGTATTTTACTATTACTTTCACAGCTGCTTTGTAAATGAATTGAAAAATGTAGAGCTGGAAAAACACAGCAGCGCAGGCAGCATCCGAGGAGCAGGAGTATCAACGATTCGGCATAAGCCCTTCTTCAGGAATGCAAATGAATTGTCCACTGCTGCCCGGCTCCTGACCGTATGATGTTCCATTATCAGTTTATCTTTTCCACAATATCTTTGACGGTCAAGAATTCTTTTTTCCAATAAGTGAGTGCATTTTCCTTCAATTTTCTGACAGTCAAATACTGCACCATTTTCATTCCCTGTAATTCATATTGCACTCCCTGAAACATCAACTGTGTATTTCTCCTTCCACAGAAACCAGTGATCAATGCCAAAGCCTTGTTGCCTGTGGAGAGGGTGATGTTTGACTTCCTTGTACTGCTGCAGTTTGTGTGGTGAAGGTGCTCCCACAACGTGGTTGGGTAAGAGACATTACAGATTATTCACTCAGCGATATTGAAGAGTAGAAGATATCTGTACAAATCATCATGGTTTTAATTTCACAAAAATATTATTGAGAACTTTTGACATAAGGCTACAGATGGAGAATATTGTGTCCAGTGACCAAAACCATTGCCAAATAAGCAGTTTTTCAAGAATGCCTTAAAGGAAGAAAGTAGATCTTAGAGAGTTAGAGTGGGGATTCCAGACCATGTTCCCTTGGAGTCTATAGAAACAGTCACACAGGTGAACTCAAAACTAAACACATCATTGAGAGTCTGAACTAAAATGAGTTATTGAGATATGAAAAGGTGTGTGGTGCAGGGAGATAGGAATAATTACAGCCAGCAATTAATTCAAAGGTGCGAAAGTAAATTGTTGTCACTTATAAATGGGAGTCTTTTGATTGATCAGCAAGTTTTGGTACAAGTGAGCACTTCGGCAGTCGAGTTTTCAATATTCTTGAGATTATCGGGAGGGTGACTGTGGGATGCTGGCCAGGAGTGGGTTTAGACAATGAAATCGAGTGTTAACAAAAGGAATGAATGAGAGTTTCAGCAAATGAGCTGAGACTGTGGTGAGGTCAGGTGATATCACTGAAGTCGAAATAGTGGTCTTGGAGGGGGTCTGGCCTGTCATCCTCACCTCATTCAGCTGTTTGTCAGTTTGTGAATCAAGTGTGTAACAAGCTCAGGAACTGAGTGGCCCTGGCAGAACCCAAAATGGGCATCACTGAGCAGCTGCGTGACAGCACTGTTGATGACACCTTCCATCACGTCACTGCTGAGCGAGTGTGGACTGATGGAGGGGAATTGGCTGAGTTGGATCTGCCCTGTTTTTTTGTGTTGGAACATCCCTGAGCAATGTTCCACAAAGTCGGTAGGTGCCAGTGTTGGAGCAGTACTTGCCTTGGTGGGCAGCAAGTTCTGGAGCACAGACAACATTATTATTGCCAGAATATTGGCAGGGCCCATACCTTTACACTGCTTATCCATTTCTTGATCTGATTTGAAATGAGTTTTCAACCAAGTCGATTCATATCTGTGATGTCAGGGACCAATGGAGAAGGCTCATCCACTTGGCACTGCTGGCTGAAAATCGCTGCTAATGCTGTCCTCTTATCTGTTGCATGAATGTGTGAGACCCCTCCATCAGTAAGGGTGGGGATATCTGTGATGCTTCCACCAGTGAGTTGTTTAATTGTCCATCACTATTCTTGACTAGGTGTGGCAGAACTGCAGAGCTCAGATCTAATCTGTTGGTTATGGGATCACTTAGTTCTATTTAGTGTTGCTTGTGGTGTTTGGCATGCAGGTTTGGTAGCCTCACCAGGTTGGCCCTTTATTTTTAGGTATGACTGGTACTGTTCCTGACATGCCCTCCTGCATTCACCATTGAACCAGGGTTGATTCCCCTGGCTTGATGTTAATGGTTAAGTGGGGGATATCAGGCCATGAGATTTCAGATCGGGCTGGAGTACAGTTCTGCTGCTGTTGTTGGCCCACAGTGAGGCAGAAGTTGCAGGGTCAAGAGGGCTGATTGTGTGGTTGTATTTTCCAGTGCATTGGTAGATGTAATGTGGTCCATCCAGTTTCATTCCTTTGTTGAAACTGTGCAGTGATTAATACAATGAGTGACTTGATGGGCCACTGTCGGGTTTCTTTCCCTCAAGGACATTGTCAATGGCAGAAAAACATCCCCAATGGTTCCATGGCAAACAGTAGATTCTTCATTCCAGTTATTTTTTTTCTTGACTTCAGAGCCACCCTCTACCGATTTGGGATTCAAACATGAACTTCAGTTGTATATTTTAATATTCTTGATAAATGATAAATACGACAGGTTTGTTCACTTATTTTTAGAATCACTATCACAGGTTTTGTTTATTGTTTTAGAAATAAAAACACTGTCCATTATCCTGTCTCCTCCATGCTCCCCTCCAACAACAAGAGTGAGGAGCACATGGAGTTTCTCTGTCAATAACATTGAGACAATCCGATCAGCTGCCCCTGCTTCTTTCCTCCCTCTCCACTAGCCCACCGAGCCAAACCGCCTCACAAGGGTGCTCCTCATTTTAGTCCTAAACTTGCATTTCCTCGAGTCCCTTGTCAAGCCTTATTAGAGGTCATCTTGACCATTTACCCTAGTGTAGCTAAATCATGGACATTCCAAATCTGTCTCATCCTCCTGCTTGTCACCGCCCCCCCTCCCTCCACCTTGCAATTCACAGATATTGTTCCATGATCTGTCTGTCTGTCTTTTCTGGTTATGTCCTTCTCTCCCATTCGGCTAAAACCTAATATTTGACCTCACCATTATTGGAAAATCCTGCTCCGTCTCCACTCTCCCTTTCCTTTCTGAATTCCTTGTATTTGGTGTCCCTCCAAGATCTATCCTTGGTCCGTCCTGTTTCTCACCTACATACTGCCAGGAGGTAACATCGCCCAGAAGCACAGTGTTAGGTTTCACATGTACACTGACAATGTCCAGCTCTCCCTCCCCATCATCCCTCTCCATTACTCCACCATTACTCAGTTATCAAACTGCTTACCACGCTTCGATTAGCTGCAATTCACTCCAATGATACACTGTCATTGTTAAACCCATTGCCTTCAGTTGCTATTCCAAATTCATTTCTCTTACTGCTGTGTCCCTCCCTCTCACTGGGAAGTGTCTGAGGCAGAACTACACTCTTCACAATATTGCTGTCATATCTGACCCCAAGGTGACCTTCTGATTAGACATCCACACAATCACAAACACCAGGAATTCCAATCTCTAAAACGTTGCTTATCTCCTTCTCACCCCAGCTCCATTGCTGCTGAAACCCTAACCTGTGTCGGTGTTGCCTTTAACTTGAGAAATCTGAAACAGAGCCCTTGATTCCGCGACTGACCCAGAATCTGGTTCAAGACCAACCCGTAATGGGACACATCCTCTCCATATTTACCCTGTCAAACCTTGACAGAATCCTGTATGTTTCAAAGCGATCTCCTCTCATTCTTCCAAAGTCCAGTGAGTAGATTCCCAACTTATTCACCCTTTGCTTACAGGATAATCCCTTCAAAACAGGGATCATCCCAATGGATCTTCTCTGAAATGCCTCCAATAAACTGCTCTATTTCGTTAACTAAAGTGACCAAGTCTGTTCACGTTACTCCAGATGTGGTCTCACTCGCCATTTGTTTAGTTGCCCGAAGGTATATACTCCAAACTCTTATATTGTAAACTCTTTGAAATAAGGGACAGTATTCCATTCCCTTTCCTGATTCCCTGTTGTAACTGTGTGCTCGCTTTCTGTTTCCTGCTCATTTTCCCCCAGTCCCTTTGTGATGCAGCTTTCTACAGTTTATCCCAAGTTATACTCTATTTGCCAACTTGTTGCCCAAGTTTCCTGTGAATATCTCTCTGTAAACTGTTTATAATCCTTTTGGAACTTTCCTGTTATGCCTTTTCTAGGAGATTTCCCCCTCATTATTCGAAACATGTACTGTGAGCACTGGGCAGTGGGAAGCATGCGCAGTTGCTATCTTTCAGGGATACTCTGTTTCATGACTGGGAGGATCGTGTTGCCCCTTGGTGAGAATGGAGACATCTTGCCCATCAAGGTGCATGAGCCTTTCACACCCCATGTCTTATTGAGGAGGCACAGCGGCAGAATGGAAGGAAAGAAAAGGAAGGAAATCCTGCTCTCCATATCTCACTGAATCTTGGGATATTCTGTCCCATGTTCAGTCACATGAAGTCCCAAGGTGGAAACTCATAGAAACCCACATAGATTTGCCCTTGAAGTGCCTGCTGACCTCCACCAGGGGTAATGTGTACAGTCATCCTGGGCCAGGAGGAAGGGATTGTATGAGTTTCAAACTTGAACTGACAGTGACGGATTTTATAAACTTGTATTATAGGCAGATATTCAGATGGTAATCTCAGTCACTGTAACGCCAAACTGACAGAATTACTCAATACATCAGGGCCTGGATATTCGTATTGTGTTCCAGATCAATACCATTTGCTGAATAAAAGTTCTCCTTTGAAACAAACCATCCTTTCAATAGATCTTCCCAAATCTTCAACATGTGTCCTGGAATTCTTGTATAATGAGCTGAAGGGTCTAAGGTTTATTATAATAATGCGTAACTTTTGTAAACCACTTTGTCACAGCTCCCCAAATTTCTTTTGCTACAAGGAGAACACCTCAGTTTCCCCAAACTCCTGATTCCCCAATGTCTGTTTGCTCTCTATAAGGTACATATCAGGGTTGTGTTGGAACATTCTCCACTTGCCTGCATCAGTGCACCCTCCCCCCCAACAATACTAAAGAAAGTGAACATCCTCCAGGGTAAAGTACTGTACCCGAGTGATTTCCCATCCACCACCTTCAGCATTCCCTTTCCCCACCCTCGAGGCACAGTGGCATCACTGTGTAAAAGATCAAGTCAGCATTGTCCTACCCGACCATAGGACTGCTCTCTCATTAGAGAGAGATGTCTGGTAGTGGTTAACCTGAATATTACCACAGCGCAGGCAAGGGGAGAGGTTGAAAAGGAGAGTCCATTAATTGCGGATGGTTACTCTTGATGTGTATTAGCAACACACATGTCACGTGAACAATTAATGTTAAAAAAGGCCCACAAATTCTGCAACTAAAATCCCCCATTCCTTGAACCATCATGGTAAATCTCCTGTGCCCCCTGTCAGGGACCCTGCCATCCTTCACAATGTGTGGGCGATCTGTGGTTCACACAGACCCAGCTGCTCTGTGTTCCTGTGGGTGATAGCATAGAGCAACAGTTGCATTAAACCTCACTGTCTGGAAGAGAGTGAGAGACAGAAATCCTGAAGGCATTTAAAATCTATTTCGGAACACACTTGCAAGGCCAAGGCTGACAGGTCTATGGGCTCTGTGCTGGAAAATGGGATTAAAATAGTTAGCTGGGAGATTTCTTTACAGCATAAATCCAATGGACCACAAAACCGTTTTCTGTCATGTAGACCACAAACGCGTAATATAGGAATATGACATGCCACAATAGAAACCAGGTCAGAGAAGGTGATATTAGAATAGATGATACGTGATTAAATAATGTTTTTTGGAGGAAAAATGTGACAGAGGTTAAGCGGGACATTGTGGATCTCTGGGTGCATGAATCTGAAATAAAAATGGGTTATCTTGAAGGCTGGAATTAAAGAAATCACAGAGATTTGAGAGGGTGGACAAGATTAAAGATAGAGAGTGTGTTGAGACTGGAGGAGATTAGAGATTAGAGATTGAAGGATGTTGCAGAGATTGAGATGTCTTTGATGCAGAGATAGTGATAGTTCTGAGGCTAGAGAGGAATGATAGAAATAAGGATAAGTTGTTAGCTTTCCCAACACTACCTCTTTACTGATAATGATTGTTTCTCTGTCCTCATCTGCCACATCCTCCATAGGCCTGTGACAATGAGAGTACGCAGACAGTATGTTCCTGTTAAGGCCAAGGCTGGGAGGCATCGAGAATGCTGCATGACCTGAGAAATTGAGGCTCTGGTCAAGAAAATGAAGGAAGGATATGACAGGTACAGACCCCACTGTGTTTGTGTGAATCCCTAGAGGACTATAAGGACAGTAGGAGTATACTCGCGGGAAACCAGGAGGCGAAAAAGGGGACATGAGATAGCTTTGGGAAAAAGGTTTAAGGAGAATCCAAAGAGATTCTACAAATACACTAAAGACAAAAGAATAACTAGGCAGAGAATAGTGACCCTCAATGATCAACAAGACTGTCTATGGAACAGCAGGAGGTGGGAGAGATTCTGTAAGTATTTCATGTCAGTTTTTACTGAAAGGGGATATGGAAGTTAGAGATGTTGGAGAAATAAATAATAATAACTTGGCAAGTGTACATATTACAGAGGAGGAGGTACTGGATGTCTTAAAATGCATAAAAGTGGATAAATCCCTGGAATTTAATCAGGTATATCCCAGAACTTTGTAGGTAATTAGAGAAGCTTTTGCTGGGCCCCTCACTGTGATATTTGTATCATTGATCGCCACATGTGAGGTGCTGGAAGATTTGTCCCATTATTTGAGAAAGGTGGTAAGGAAAAGCCAGGGAACTATAGACCGGTGAGCCTGAAGTCAGTGGCAAAGAAGTTGTTGGAAGGGATTCTTAGGGACAGGATTTACATGTCATTGGAAAAGCAAGAAAATATTAGGGAGAGTCAGCATAGCTTTGTGCATTGAAATCAGTACCTTGGACTTGAGAAAGACACAAGGTTTCACATAACACACTGGTTAGCAGGTTCAATACCATAGAATTCTGTCAGAACTAGCTGTTTGGATACGGAATTGGCTGGAAGGTCAAACAGTCATAGATGGACAGCACAGAAACAGAGACCCGTCGGTCCAACCAGTACATGCTGATCAGATATCCCAATGCAATCTATTCCCCCCTGTCAGCACCCGGCCCATATCCTTCCTATTCATATACACATGAAGATGCCTTTTAAATGTTGCAATCGTAATGGCCTCCATCACTTCCTCTGGCAGCTCATTCCATACACGTACCACCCTCTGTGTGAAAACGTTGCCTCTCAAGTCTCTTTAAAGTCTTTCCCCTCATACCATAAACCTATGCCCTCTAGTGCTGGGATCCTCCACGCCAGGGAAAAGACTTTGTCTATTTATCATATCAATCCATCTCAGGTTTTTATATACATAGATAAGATCACCTCTCAGCCTCCGACGCTGCAGGGAAAACAGCCCCAATCTATTCAACCTCTATTCAACCCCCCAGCCTAACTCAAATCCTCCAACCCTGGCAAAGGTCTTGTAAATCTTTTCTGAACCCTTTCAAGTTTCACAACATCCTTCCAATAGGAGGGAGACCAGATTTGTACACAACGTTCCAAAAGTGGCCTAACCAATGTCCTGTACAGCCACAACATGACCTCACAACTCCTGTACTCAATACTTTGTCCGATAAAGGAAAGCATACCAAATGCCGCCTTCACTATCCTATCTACCTGCACTCCAAGGACTCTTTGTTCAGTAACACTCACCAGGACCTTACCATTAAGTGTATAAGACCTGCTAAGATTTGAGTTTCCAAAATGCCAATCCTCAGCCCATTCACCCATCTGATCAAGATCCCATTGTACTCTGAGGTACTGTTTATCACTGTCCACTACACCTCCAGATTTGGTGTCATCTCACTAACTATACCTCCGATGTTCACATCCAAGTCATTGATATAAATGATGAAAGGTAGTGGATCTAGGAGTGATCCTTGTAACAGTCCACTAGTCACAGGCCTCCAGTCTGAAGAGCCAGTTCTGTATCCAAATGGTTAGATCTCCCTGTATGCCATGAGCACTAACCTTGCTGAGAAGTCAGTGTCAGAGTGGAGGGTACTTTTTGGACTGGAAGCCTGTGATGAGCAATATGCTGTCAGGCTGTGTACTGGGTCCACTGCTTTTTGCCATTTATATAAATGATTTCTATGTGAATATAGGAGCTATGGTTAGTAGGTTTACAATAGACACCAAAATTGGAGGTGCAGTGGACAGCAAAGTTACCTGAAAGTACAATGAGACTCCGATCAAATGGGCTGAGGAGTGGCAGATGAAGTTTAATTTAGATAAATATGAGGTTCTGCATTTTGGAAAAGCAAATCAGGGCAGGATTTCTACACTTAATGGGAAGGTCCTGGTGATTGTTGCTGAACAAAGAGATCTTGGAGTGCAGGTTCATAGTTCCTTGAAAGTGGAACCATAGATAGGCAGGGTAGTGAAGAAAGTGTTTGGTGTACTTGCCTTTATTGGTCAGTGCATTGAGTACAGGAGTTGTGATGTCATTTTGCGGCTGTACAGGACATTCATTCAGCCACTTCTGGAATTCTGCTTTCAGTCCTTCTCTCCCTGCTATCGAAATGATATTGTTAAACTTGAAAGGATTCAGAAATAATGCAAAGATATTGCCAGGGTTGAGGGATTGAGCTACAGGGAGAGGCTGAATAGACTGAGGCTGTTTTCACTGGAGAATCGGATGCTGAGAGGTGACCGTAGAGTTTGATAAAATCGTGAGGGACATGGATAGGGTAAACAGCCAGGGTCTTATTCCTGTTTAGGTGAGTCCAAAACTAGAAAGCACAGGCATGAGGGAAAAGATTGAAAAGGGATATTAGGGGCAAAGTTTCAAGCTGAACATGGTACGTGTATGGAATGAGCTGCCAGAGAAAGTGTGGAGGCTGGTACAGTTACAATATTTAAAAGGCATCTCATTGGATATGTGATTGGGAAAGGTTTCGAAGGATATGGGCCAACTGTTGGCATATGGGCCGAGATTAATTTAGGATATCTGGTCAGCATGGACAAGTTGGACTGAACGGTCTGTTTCTGTGCTGTACATCTCTATGGCACTAATAAATTAAAATTAAGATAGGTTTCTCTTTTATGGAGAGTTAGCAGAAGGTCTGACAATTCTCCTTGGAGCTGAGAAGGTTAAGCAGTGATTTCGACCAGGAGTTGATTTGTTTCCAGGGTATTTCATTTACAGAGAGACAGAGTGAGAAATTTTTAACGTCACAATTTTTAGTAACTATTTTCAGGTAACTGGCAAATAATGCAAAGAAAAATGTGAAGATTATTTTACTCACTAAGTTCTGAGCATCTGGAACAGTTTGACCAACAGCTGGATGCAGATTCAGTAATTATTGTCTAAACAAATTTGAAATTTAACATTTTTAAGGAAGGATTTGGAGGGCTCTGTCCAAATGGGAGGTGAGTTGGGACTGACTGGTACCATCTCCAGAGGGAGAGTGTACAGCCCCAATGGGCTGAATAGCCCTCAGCCCCTGTCCTCTGTGACACTGACCCATTCACTGTGAATGATGAAGCTCATCACAGGGCAGAGCCGTAGAGATGTACAGCATGAAAACAAAACCCTTTGGTTAAACTGGGCCATTCTGACCAGATATCCCAATCTAATCTTGTCCCTTTTGCAAACACTTGGCACATATCACTCTACACCCTTCCTATACATATACCCATCCAGATGCCAAATGGTATAATTGTACCAACATCCTCCACTTCCTGACAGAAGACTCCATACATGCACCAACCTCAGTGGGGGGAAAAAATGCCCCTCAGATCCATTTTAAATCCTTCCCCTCTCACCTTAAACCTACACCCTCTCATTCTCGACTCCCCGACCCCAGGGAAATGACCTTGTCTATTTATCCTACCCATTGCCCCTCATGGTTTTATAAACCTGTATGAGGTCACCCCTCAGCCTCTGATGCACCTGGGAGGATCCCACCACTCAGGTCACAATGGGGCCTGGCTGATTGACACAGCTTCAGACCAATAGGAGAGTTGGCGTGATCCTCCAGCCAATGGGAGTGAATGAGGGGTGGGTCCAGCAGGCCAACACATGACCATCAGCTTTGCAGGCGCAGTGTCACTGTGAGGGGGGACTGAATGTGAAGGAGTGGGAGGGACAGCAGATACTGGGAGAGAGATGGAGTTAGTGTGGACTGGGAAGGTTGATAAACACTGTTTCAGTCTGCTGGACCTGAATTAGATACTCCGGGTAAATTAGAACCAGAAGAACTGCGGATGCTGTAAATCACACACAACAACCAGAAGGTACTGGAAATGCTCAGCAGATCTGGCAGCATCTGTGAAAAGAAATCAGTTCGCATTTTCGATCCAGTGACGCTTCCTCAGGAACTGACGTTACTGAGAAAAAAAGTCTGTTTTTATGCAGAAGGTAGGGGTTAAGGAGTAAATGATAGGTGGGGATAGAGTCCAAAGAGAGAGAGAGGAGCAGTTGGACAAAGGACTGAATAACGATCGGATGGGGGGGGGGGGGGAGGTGAATAGCTGTTTATGGGGACTGTTAGTGGCTAACCATAGGTAATGTGTAATGGTAGGCTACGTAATAACAAGGCCTGGTATGTGGGGTAGGGGGCAAAGATGAGGTGTTCTTCCTCCAGATGTTGGGTGGCTCGGATTTGGGGATGGAGGACTTGCATGTCCTTGGCAGCATGGTGGCGGAGGGAGTGGGGGGTAGCCGAAATGGTCGGCCACAGGGCGGTGGGTTTGGTTGGTGCATGTGTCCCAGATATGTTCCCTGAAATATTCCACAATTTGAGGTGTTTGGGTGGGCAGGGAAATGTCTGCTGGATGTGGGAGGATCCAGTGGTGCCTTGGATGGAGTTAAAGGGAGGGTTTGGGCAAAGATTTTCCATCTCTTGCAGTGGCAAGCAAAGGTGCCTGGAGTGAAGAGTGGGTTGGTGGGGAGTGTGGATCTAAAGTGGAAGTCACAGAAGGTATGAAAGGGGTGGGGAGGGAAATATATCTCAGGTGTTTGGATCTGATGGTGGAAGGTGAGGATGGTGGGGTTCCATCTTAGTTGAATTTGACGGGGTGGAGTTCAAGGGCAGTGGTGTGGGAAGTGGAGGAGATACACTGGAAGGCATTGTTAACAACATGTGAGGGGAGATTGCAACCCTTGAAATAGGAAGCCATTTAGTATGTTCTGAAGTGTTCTTCCAGCTTGCATCAAGCTTCACTGGAACACTGCAGTAAGCATGAGACAGAGATGTTGGACAGGGAACAGTCTTGTGTGTTAAAGAGCAGGCAACTGGAAGCTCAAGGTATTTTTTGCAGGCACAATGTAGCTACCATTTCCACCACTGCCACTGAAATGCTAGAAGGTTCCTGTCTCCTCCATTAACAACTTTCCAACTTCCCACTCCCTTATCTTTCCAAATGTTCCTGTGTCTCTTTGGGCTCTGTCCCCACCTATTATTTACTCTTTAACCCCTATCTCCTGTAGCCCAAAGATCTGTAGGTGAGGTGAATTGGCCCAGCTCAGTTTCCCGTAGTGTTCGGGGATGTGCATTAGGTCGGGGGAAATGGAGAGTAATAGAGTAGGAGAATGGGTCTGGGTGGGATAAACTTCGGAGGGTGGGTGTGGAATTGTTGGGCCAAAGGGCCTGTTTCCTGAAGGGATTCTAATTTTCCCAGCTGTCATCTGTTCTGAGGAAGGGTCACTGGACCCATGATGACCCATGGTGTGTGCAGGAGGAGGAAAGGGGAGAGTGGCAGCAGAAACCGGATGGAATGTATCAGTGTAGACTGGGTGGGTTTAGTTACACTCTGCAAGTCGTTAGTCTGAATTAGAAACTCTTGGTCCCACATTTGCAGCAAAGGGGAAGATGGCTTGGGCCTCAGGCAGTGAGAGGTCCTTGGTTATAGCCACCATCTTTATTTGGAGCAAAGTACAGTAAGGAGCATGTACTTGTCCTCTTCCTGGGTGGGGGTGGGGTGATTTGAAGAGGAGCATTTACACATCCAACACATACCAAGAGAAGTGTTTACCTTCACTGTTCATCTTGCACTGACTGTGAGCTTTGTTTTGTGAATTCATTTTATAGAATATTAATTGAGAATAATTGAGACTGGGATCTCAAAAAACATGTTTCTACAGTCAGCGGAGTCATCAGGATCTGAATATCATTGGCATTTAACTGTGGAACGAGAAAGGTTTGTCTGTTCTGTCTGTGGGAACATATCTTCAATATTTTTGTCAAGCCAAAAGCAGAAAGATGTTCAAGTTCATGGTTGGATCACCCTTGGGGTATGTGTTCAATTCTTGGCCCTGTAGCTGTGGAAGGAGGTATTGGCCTGAGAGAGAGCACAGATTTATCCAAATTACACCTCGTCTTCTTGCAGGAACTGTCAGATTTAGTCTCAATCATCCACTTTATAATGTTAATCTGTAAACTCCCTACTTCCAATTCTCTGCAAATTTCTCGTGGACTCAAATTCCAGCACCATTTCAGGTGGAATGTTCCAGATTCTGACAACTGTCTGTTCATTCAGAAACTGCTGAAGTCCATTTTGACTCTGGGGTTACAAAGGGCTGAATTGAAAGATGATTTGCTGTCCCTGAGCTCCCATTGTGTTGTATTGGAACAGTACAGGAGGCTGAGGGCAGTGTAGGTGTGAGCAGACAATGAAAATGACAGGGCTGCACTGTGAGGGCTGCTTGGCTCAATGAGAGTGTTTTGGAGTTGGGTGTAAATAGTGAGGTGAGACAGGGAGAAGGTGAAGCTGAAACTCCGTTTTAGTTCAGGCCTTTCAGAAATTCACAGTCCCAATGGGAATAGCCAATTTGTTAGTGATACCTGTGGAGTATTTAAGTTTTTGAAATATGACATATCAGCTTAAGTAAAGATTTGTTTTGTTATTATATTGGACATGTTTGAAGTGTAGGAAGGTTGCTCACTCATTTAAATTCTCTTAATGGAAGTAACTAGATGAATGTAGCGAGACGTTGTGACAGGAGCCCTCAGACCCGTGGTGTGCTCCTCTTGCACAATGTGGGAAATAAGGGCCGCTTCCAGTGTCCCTGACGGCTATTTGTGCAGCAAGTGTTCCCATCTGCAGCTACTGGGAAACTGCTTTTCAGAGCTGGAGCTGGGAGTGGACTCACTGTGGAGCATCTGCAATACTGAGAATGTTATGGACAGCACGTTTAGTGAGTTAGTCACACTGCAGGTGAGGGTTACACAGGCAGAAAGGGAATGGGTGACCATCAGATCTAGTAAAAGGCTCAGGAAGTGAGTACAGGAGTCCCCCGTTGTTATCCCCTTCTCATACCGATACTGTCTACCACTTGGGATTCTGTAAGGGCGGGAATGGGTGGGGTGGCTTCTCGGGAAATCAGCAACAGCCAGGTTCATGACACCACAGAGAGCTCTGCTGATCAGAACAAGAGGAATGAGAGTGGCAGGGCTATAGTGACAGGGGATTCAATAATCAGGGGTACAGCCAGGCACTGCAGTGCCCACAGACATGAATCCAGGATGGTGTGTAATCTCCCTGGTGCCAAGATCCATGATATCATGGAGTGGCTGCAGGACGTTCTGGAGTTGGAGGGTAAACAGGCCGTGGTTGTGCAACACACAGATACCAACGACATCGCTAAACAGAGGGATGAGGGCCTGAAAGCTGGATATAGGGAGAGCAGAGATACATTAAAATGTAGCTCCTGAAATGTAATAATGTCAGACTTACTCCCAGTGCCATGTGCTAATGAGAGCAGGAATGAGAAGGTCGATCAGCTGGATGTGTGGCTGGGGTAATGGTGTACCACAGAAGGGTTTTGATTCTTCAGGCACTGGGACTGTTTCAGGGTGGGACCTATACCAGCCTGATCGGTTACCCCGGGTAGAGCTGAGACAAATCTGGTGGGGGCTTTTGCCAGTTCTGTTGGTGAGTTTGTAACTAGTCTGGCAGGTGGATGGGAACGAAAGTGTAGGCTTAGATGGGTCAGATTCAGGACAGGGAATGGGAGGGAGAATATTAGTGATGTAGTCAGCGGCTCAGAAAGCCAAAGAAAAGGAGGATTAAACGAAGATTGAGTCCCTCTTCAGCCATCAGTCCTGACATCCCAGGAATGTGAGTCAACAAAATATGGAGCTGTGTACATGTCTATGACTCTGTGCTTCAGCAAAATGGTGGAAATCTGCAATACAAACAAAAAGCGCTGGAGATCCTCGGCAGGTCGGGCAGCACTGGAAATGGTGACAGATGCAGGAAACATTGCAGCCTTGAAGAAGTGTTTAGATGATCACACCAGGTACTACAATATCGGTTACACGCTGAGTGCCAGAACGTGCGACTAGCATAACTAGGTGCTTGATGACCAGCATGAATACGATGGGGCTGGAAAGTTGACGTTTTGGGTCAGGGCTATTTATCAAGACTGACAAAGGGTCCTGACCCAAAACATCAACCTTCCTGCTCCTCTGATGCTTCCTGACCTGCTGCACCTCCCCAGGTCCACATTGTACAGACTCTGACTTCCAGCATCTGCAGTCCTTAACTATCTTCACATCCCAGGACTCCTCTGGTGATCCTCCTTTACACTCTCTCAATAACCAGGAGAGCCTTCCTTGGAAAAGGGGAACAAAGGTGTATACAGTATTCCAGGTGTGGTCTCACCAAGGCCCTTCCAGAAAGGGTTCCCTGCCCCCATCTTATCCATAATGGTCATCAAGCACACATGCCTGGTGTGATCATCTAAACACTTCTTCAAGGCTGCAATGTTTCCTGCATCTGTCAGCGTTTCAGATGCTGCCAGACCTGCTGAGGATCTCCAGCACTTTCTGTTTTCTCTGTTATGTTTTCTCTGTTATAGAGTATTGAATGGGGGGATTTGCAGTTGAGAAATTCAAATTGAACTTCATGTTACTTGATCCGTGCCGATCTGAATATCATTGGCCTTTTCATCTGGAAGGAAAGGTTTGCATTCTGTTCATGGGCTAATATTTCAAATGTCCGTGTGACGAAAAAAGTACTGAGACAGTGAAGTCCATGTTAGCGTGGGGACTTGGTTTTTGAAAGTCTAAACAATCATGGCACATTTCCCTGGAACAGTCAAGCCACAGATTGGTTTTGTATGAGGACAATTAGCCATGAAACCAGAAAGACCAAAGGATTCCTGCATCATGGAAAAAGCTATGAAAATGGGATTGTTGGAGTGAATTATTGATCATTGATTGTAATCCATTGGTGTTGTCACATCGGTTCCAGCGCCGTAGGGAAACACTGGAAATGTGATGAATGCCGTGTCAGTTTAAGTTATTCAACTGGAAAGGTGAAGAAGAAATTTACAAGGATGATGCCAGGTCTCAGGGGTCTGAGTTACAGGGAGAGGTTGGACAAGCGAGGACTTTTTTGTTTAGAGCATAGGTAACTGTGGGGGAATATTTTATAGTAGTGTATAAGACTATGAGAGGCATGGGTAAGGTGAATGCCTCGGTCTTTTTCGCAGGGACTCAAGGATTGGAGGGCATCCGGTTTAAGTTAGAGGAGAAAGAATACATGGGAAACTGAGGGGCAAGTGTTCTACACAAAGGTGGTATGGATATGGAATGAGCTGCCAGTGGAAGTGGTTGAGGTGGGTATATTAACAACAAGTGAAAGACATTTGGACAAATACAAGGATAGGAAAGTTTCAGAGGCAGATGGGCCAAGTGCAGGGATATGGGGTTAGTGTGGATGGACATTGATTGGTATGGGCCAGTTTGGGCCAAAGGGCCTGTCTCTGCTGTCGGATTCTATAACTCTAAGTGCATTTGCTATTTCTCCCCCTAACTCTGTTGGTATCCTGGGATGTATTCCATCAGGGCAAGGAGACTTGTCTACCTTTAGCTCCATTAGCTTGCCCAGCTCTAACTCTTTCACGATAATGGTTATTATCTAGGTCCTCACCTTCCTCAGTCTCTTTATCAATTACTGGCATATTCTTCGTATCCTCCACTGTGAAGACTGACTGCTGTGTGCTCATATTCCTGAACCCTGCTGGATAGGAATAACTGGGCACAGAACTCTGAGAGGTCTTCTTTGAGTCTTTATTGATGAGACACGGCAGTTACCTGGATAGTGTACATGCAAAACACCTCCAGGCAGCATCAGGTAACTCCCCGCCTGTCGGATGTACCACTCCCATTCTTAAACCTTTGTGGTTTGGGACCTTGAATAGAGACTGTCTCTCAGTATTATCTCCATGGCAACGGCAGTTAGAAAGTCTAGTTCAGTTCAGCACTTTGTGGCTAAAACACACACCCTTCCCCACACCCCTGTGGCTCCCTCAAGTATCTGACAGGCACTTCAGTTTCCGTGGGGCTGTCTATCGGGATTCTGATGTGGAGGAGCCGGGGTTGGGGTGGGGTGGACAAAGTTAAAAACCACACATCACCAGGTTATAGTCCAACAGGTTTATTTGGAAGTACAAGCTTTTGGGGTGTGCTGTGATTTTTAACTTGATCAGGATTATCTCTATGGTAACTGTTAATGCTTCAACAATTACAGAGGCCATATGTTCACCAAACAATAAGTTTCCCTCTAGCAGTGTAAACTGCTATTCTGGCCCTGGGGATAGCTACTCATCACTTTTTATCCCCAATTTCATCATGCTTTCTGTAGATCTTTGAAGTTTTTCCAATCTCCGAATTTATCCTTGGTCTTTGACAGTTTGTATGTCTTCTACTTCAATTTGATAGATTCCCTTATTTCCTTAGACATGCAGATTAATCCTTTTCCTACAGTCCTTCCTTTTCACTGATATATACTTTTGCTGAGAAATTTGAAAAATTACTTTCATATTCCTCCACTGTCTGAGAACTGTCCCACAGTAAAGTCTTTGCTTCCAGTCTGCATTAGCCAACTCCTGCCTCATCCTATTGTAGTCTCCTTTGTTTAAGCACAGTATCTTGCGATTGGATTTAATCTTCTCGCGTTCCATCTGTGTTCTAAATTCAACCAGATTAATGACAAGTCTTTTTATCAGATTACGAGGTGAGGCGATGTTTCCTGGGTGTTTTGGTTTCATTGTCAGTGACCTTGGCTTTGTAATAAAGTACAGGATAGATATTCACAACAGAGTATTCTGGACGGTGTGAATGTACGACGCAATCTAAAACCATAAATCACTGTCTCCCCTCAGTTTAAAATTGCAAAACCATTATCTCCTCCACGATTCCTCACTACCTAAGTTTGGAACGCTAATCCACCTGACTATCCTGCTGTTTCTGAAAATCTCCTTTGGTGAAGATGGTGAGTTTTGGATTCATCTTTCTGGTTATTACCGTAAGAATATAAGCCCTGGGCACAGGAGAGGCAATGCAGCCCTTCGAACCAGCTCCACCATTTAATACGGTGATGATTGAGCTCACCTCGGTCTCAGCTGGATTTTCCCGCCTGCTCTCTCTCACCCTTTATCTCATTGCAAATTAAAAATCTGTATCTCTTCATTAAATTTGCTCATTGTCTTGGCATCCACCGCATTTTGAATAGGGAATTCCACAGATTCACAACACATTGAGACAAGTACATTCTTCCTCATGAGAATATAATAGAGTCCCTATAGTGCAGAAACAGGGTATTCATCCATCGATTCCACACCAACCCTATGATGACCATCCCATTCAGACCCACCCGTTCCCTGTAACCCTGCATTTCCCGTGGCTAATTACCAAACCAGCACATGCATGGACCCTGTGAGCAATTTGGCCTGACCAATCCACCTAACCTGCACATCTTTGGACTGTGGGAGGAAACTGGAGCACCGAACAAAACCATGCAGACATGGGGAGAATGTGTAAGCTCCACACAGTTGCCTAACGCTGGAATCAGACCCGGGTCGCTGACGCTATGAAGCAGCAGTGCTAGCCACTGAGCCACCTCTGCTTAAAATCTGCTGCCCATTAATAACCTCCCCACCCCGCAAATGGCTGAATGTATATTCCTTACGTCAGAAGTCCGGGTGTCTAAGCAGATGTCTCGGTAAATCCCAGTGACAGCCCACATGTCCTGTGTGTCTGAATGGATATCCTATAAACAACACCCTCCAGCCCACACTTTCTTTCACTTTCCAGGGACAGGTCTCCAGAGGCTTCATGGGGACTACAACTCCCACAGTCCCTGAGGCAGGAACCACATGTGTGTGAGGAAACACGGCACTATACATGTACAGAATGTGGGCGGGTTTTGGAGCAAGTTCTTTGGGATAACTAACAGAAAGCATATCACACTGTGATTGGCAGGAGAAGGGACGCATCTGCCTATAATACTGATCAGTTGGGGGGTCAAAGTGTCACTACGCCTAGATGGGACCAAGTTCCATTCGCAACTTGTCATAACACTGGGAATTGACCAATGGGAAACAAGGAAGAATCTGACCCATTCTCCCAGACTGAAGGTTCCTCTTCTGTCCAGGATCTGCCATCTCCCTGTCTGTTTCCTTTTGTTTCATTCTGCTGTTACATTATTGACTTGCAGCAACTGAAGGGAAAGGAAGTGAACCCAGAAAGGGTGCAGAGTCTAACCAGGGACGGGAAGTGGTGGCATGGATCTGTTTATCAGTAACTCCATGAGAATGGGGAGGGTGTGCAATAGGGGTAGCAGAGTCAGAATGGTGGGAGAGAGTAAGTGGGCTGGAGGGTTACAGTTTTGGGGGAAGAAAGGGGGAAAAGGGTATTCCAGAGAAACTAGAATTGTCTGTTCTGATTCTCTAATATGTACATATTCCTTTATACAGGGTGCTAGATAGTGAAGATTTGCAGACTGAAATCTCAAAATCAGGTGCAGATCATGAAAAAGTTAAACAACATTTGAAGAACCAAAGATGGAGATTCACTTGGCCAAAATCCTGCAACACTCTCCCTCCCAGCATTGTCGGTCTCTCTGCGCCAAATGGACTGTGAATGGTTCAAGACAGCAGCTCACTACCATCTTCTCAAGGGTAACGAGAGATGGGGAATAAATGCTGGCTGAGCCAGTGATGCCCATATCCTGGAAATGGTTTCTATCTCTAGTTGCTGAAACCCGGTTGATGTTACTGCAGGATGATGAGGGAGGCTGAGTGCATCCTCCAGGAGGCAGCACCATCACATTATCCCTACTTACACCAACACAGTAACATAGCAACATCACTGGAACAAAAGGCAGTGAAGCCAAAGGAAGACTTAGACATAGTTCTTCGAGGTAAAGTCATGAAAAGGGATTGGAACACAGCAGGAACAGGAGACTGAGCTGGATGGTCAGCTGTTTCCCATTGAATGGTGGAGCAGGATTGAAAGGCTGAATGGTCTCCTCCTGCTGCTATCTCTCAGGTATGTATATAGTCATGGAGCCCGGGTAGGAAGGAGTGGGCAGGGAATCTCCAGGAGATTGCACTTCCACAACAGTTTTCAGTGAGGGATGGTTTGATGGATTTTATTTAACATTTATCTTTAACACAAGGTTTGTAAATTTTGGTTTTAAAACGTTGTAAGAGCTTTTTGCACCGCAAATAAAATTAAAGAAAATAAAATGAACTGTTTGAATATTAAAGTTTTAAAGCTTTCAAACTTTGTAAAACAAAATCCTGTCTATTCCCAGACACCATCACTTTCCAGCTACTCAAACTCCAGGGAAATATTCCCTCCCTGTCTGAACCTTTGGTTTGATTTAACAGCTTTTCAGTTCTCGTTCTATTAGCTGTGAAGCGTTCTTTTTACCCATTTCTCTGACCCAGAAATGTGAGCACACCAACCTTCCCACCATCAAAATCATTATTACGCCATTTTGCTTTTGGTTAACATATAATCTCCAGCAGTGCAAAAGTGAGGACCACAGATGCTGGAAACCAGAGTCTAGATTAGGGTGGTGCTGGAAAAGGGCTTTTGCCAAAACGTTGATTTCCAGCTCCTCGGATCCTGCCTGACCTGTTGTGCTTTTCCAGCACCACTCTAGTCGAGACATATAATCACCAGCAGTAAACCATTTGTGTAACCAATTGAATATTTCTAAACAAAGCCCATTACAGGCCAAGCAAACGATTACAAGTGACAGAGTGAGAAGGGACTAAATCAAAGTAGAGTTGGGGGGAGGGGGCAGCGGTGGAGATAAAGCACTGTATCCCCTGAGGTGCCCACCTCTATCTAAAGGCATCGATAGCATTGATCCACACTACATGCTCCTTCTCCAAGGACACCCTGCTGTGTAGCCTTTATCCTCAATCATAGAATAAAATCCCTACAGTGTGGAAGGAGAGCATTGGTCCATCAAACCCGACTGACCATCCGAAGAACATCACGCCCAGAGCACTCTAACACTGCATTTCCCATGGCTGATCCACCTATTCTGCACAATCCTGGACACGGTGGACAATTTAGCACGACTGATCCACCTGACCTGCACATCTCTGGGCTGTGGGAGGCAACCAGAGCACTTGGAGGGGACCCACACTATCATGGGGAGAATGTGGGAACTCGACGCAGGCCGTTGACCAAGGCTGGACTCCAACCTTGTACCTGATGCTGTGAAGCAGCCGTGCTACAGTCACAATTTAAATCAAAGCAGATGATCCCTGCTCATTGTCACATTGCTGTTTGTGGGGACTTACTGCCCAGAGAGACATCCTGAGGTTCAGAAAGTGGCAATGTAAGTTCAGTCACCTCCAGCCCAGTTAATGTGGTTAACAACAACCACATCAATACTCCAACAGTGTCATCATGTACAAGGTCCACTCCTGACTCTGATGGACAGTAACATCAGAATCAGAGTCCTGCAGTCCACATGGAGCAGGGGGATGACCACTTCCCTGTGAGGACTCACTGGTCTCTCAATCGTGTTGAAGACGAAACAAATCTCTTGTCACACAGGGGGTTGAACAGCTCCTATCCAGAGTGAACCCGCTGGGGTCTTGGGGGCAGAATGAATCACTGAATCCCTTCTCCCACACTGACCATCTGAATGTCCTCTCCCCCTGTGTGTGCTCACTGGGGACTCCGCAGGTGCTGCATTTGAGTGAATCTCCCCCACACTGGGAACAAGTGAATGACCTTTTCCCCAGAGTGAGCTCGCTGGTGTTTAAGCAGGTCAGAGGACTGAGTGAATGCTTTCCCACACACTGAGCAGGCGAATGGCCTCTCCCCGGTGGGAATGCACTAATGTCTCCGCTGATGAGAGATTTGAATGAATCCTTTCTCACACGTGGAGCTGGTGAAGGGTCTAAATCCACTGTGCCATCTCTGGTGCCTCAGCAGATTGTCAGATCGAGTAAATCCCTTCCCATATGTGAAGCAGGTGAACGGCCTCTCCGCAGTGTGACTGTGTCGGTGAGTGTCTCACTGGGAGGGGTAAGTGAATTCCTCATTCTGATTGAGAACGTCCTCCTGTTTTCTCAGTTATTATTGACAATCTCATTCCCCTCGCACCAGAACCTGTTCCAGTGTTACAGAAACAACAGAATGGTCAGCTACAGCTGGTTACCTGACTGATCACTGGACACGAACGGTTCACTCTCCACAGATGCAGCCAGGCCTACTGAATTTTTCCAGCAATTTCTGATTTTGTTTCTGATGTCCCAGCATTTGCAGATGTTTAATTTTCCAATACTCATCTTGTCTGTTGCAGAGGAGTTTATTGATGAAATTAGAGAGGTTTGAAAGTTGTACGTTAGGTCACACATCAGGTATGATCATCATGAATGGCAGAGCAGAGTTGAGGGGGTGAATGGCCTCCTCCTGTTCCAATGAAAGTTATCCATCGGCAGCTTGTGGTAACATTTCCCCTCACTGCTCACTTAACCTCCATGTCTAACACACTGTTACTGACTGAACAAAACTCCTGTGTTTGAACAAACCTGCTCATGTTCAGTGGCTCCCTCTCCTGCCACCCGGGTTTAACTCTCATCATGGAATGCTGTCTTGTATTACTGCAGGAAAGCCCATAAGGACTAATCCTGGAGTCTGTATCCCCTGGGATCCACAATCACTGTTTATTTCCTTCTTCCTATTTCATTCTGGCTATTGAAATCTCGGTTTCAATCCATTCTCCTGTCATGCTCTTTAACATGCCCATGTGGGTGGACTAGAGGCAGCTGGGGTTTAATGAAGGGAAGTGGGGATTAGGCGGAAGCACGAGGAGTGGTGACAGCAAAGACAGTTCTCATTGGAACGGCAGAGTTTCTCCGTGACCCAGTGAGTGGCGAGAAACCTGAGTTTGTGGGGGAAAGCATTCAATCAGGGATTTGGTAAGACACTCAGACATTGACCTGTCCAACTGATTGTTAACTCAGATAGATAGAAAGAAAGATGCACATTTAGATAGCACCTTTGATGACCTGGGGCAATGAAACCTGCTTCCAACCCAATGATTTCAACCACAAATCTCTGAAAACACAGACACAAAGCTTTCTACATGTATCAGGCTGTCTCTGAGCCTCCTCTTTTCTTGAGAAAAGCGTTTTGAGCTGTTCAGCCTTTCCTGGTGATTATAACCGCTATGTTCCTGGAAGATTTGTGACTGAACCTTTACTTTCCTGTTCCTTGTGAGTGATGAAAGGAGCAGAAACAGTTCCTGACCTGTGAGGGGTTTGGTTGGAGTATTTATATTTACAAATCCATTCCCACCCTCACATACAGTGTGAAATTGATGTAGAACTGAAGGGAAGGATTGACTGAGCACCCACAGAATCATATGTGTGAGTTGAATGAACCTGGCATGAGGAAAATGGGACAACACTGGCAACTAGTTAGAATCACACAATCTAGTGGGTGCAGAAAGAGTCTATTCGGCCCATCGTGTCTGCAATGACCTGCTCACCCACCCTACCCCATAACCCCACATTAACCATGGCTAGCCCAACCCACATAATTTGTACATTGCAGCCATGTGAGGATGGCCAATCCAGTAACGTTACACATCTTGTGGGAGGGTCACAAATTACATCCAAATGCTCGGAATTGTGGACTTGACTCTGACACAAATGCTCTGCTTTTCAAAATAAAATCAGGGGGAAACTGCAACCGGAAATATTTCTGATTATCTCAGGAGGAAGAGAATTTAAAACTCGTGCCATTGACCCAGGGGGCGCAGTGATAGTTACAGAGTTCTGGGAACCATCAGAAATGTAACAGGTTGTGAGCAAGGTGGAGATGAGACAAGGACAGAAAGACAGTCAGTCACACTGGGGAAGGCAGGAGAGATTAAACAGCAGAAATGGTCGTCCCGCAAGGCCACGGGGGATAGAATTAGGACTGGGAAAGAAACAAGGAAACAAGGTGTGCAGCTGTCAAAGAAATATGTTAAAAACAGATTATAAAAGCATAGAGGGCAGAGTACAGTCTGAAATTGTTGCTCTCAATGGTGAGTACAAAAAGCTGTAAAGCCTGGGGAGTTTACAGCCTACACATACTCAGGATTGGCCAAGTGGCCTCGAACTGTGCTGTAACTTTCTGATAATTTTTTTTCTGACATTTGGGTTAAAGTCTGATGACGCTAGTAACTTTTCAAATTGGACTGGAGTTTAATATTCTGGAGGAGTATCAAATAAATCACATTGATCCCATTCTGCAGATCTTAGTCCATTATCCTGCATGTTCCAGCATTTCAGTTACATCCATGTCCTGCCGGTGGGACAGGACGTACAGGGATGGTGACGATGGTGTCTAAGTCATTGTAAGCTATGATTCTGTGCGTATGATTGTGTCAGCTTGTTGCTTGACTAGTCTGTGTTCCAGCTCACCCAGTAAGATGTTAGCAGGGTGAGACACTACAGTTGGAGCTCCTCTTCTCGCCAGTTCCTTTCATTTCTCCTTTTAAATAATTCCTTTCTCTCTTACTCTCCACTTTGCAGACTCTGACACAAGTGTCTCAACATTGAATCATGACAATTTTTTTTAAAAGAACATGTCTCTACAAGAAAACCAATGGAGGAAAATACATTATTATTACATCAACTGCATTTTTAAACAAAAACAATCCTGTTCAATAAACACTCTCATTTTTTCCTTCAATTCTATCAAGCGAGCTGTTTTATTTGATCTCTCAGTTTACTGATCTTAATAAATATCCCATCAATTTCAGAACAACATGCTGACAAAGTATTGAACCAATTTATCTGCATAGGTTTTAGCATTAGTTATTAAGTCATTACCATTATAATAATTGCATAATAATTGGTCTGGGGAACAAGTATACTGAGGTTCACTATTTAATTTATTGACTGTTTGAAAAATGGTACAGTATATCCTTTTTTTCATGATTCTAACAGTAATTATTAAAGAATTTGCATGACAATAATGGTTTAGTTTAGTCTTGCTAACAACTACAGTGAAGTTTATGTCTGAATTTAATCCAATCTTCCCTAGTACCTATACAGTAATATAAAAATCCATTTTATTTCCAATCAACACACCTACAAAAGAATCCATTATTTCTGATGCAACACGCACTGTTAAAAATATGACTTTTGCTCATTTGAATGATCTGTGTAATCCCAGCCTTATAAATTTAGAAAAACCTAATTACTTTTCCCTGCAACAATTCCTGTTGATTTTTGCACAGCACAGTCAAATAGCAAGATAAAATTTATCATTATTCATAAGTATGCCAATAGAATTTTGAATATCTATATGTTGCTAATATATAAATGTTCATTTCCATCCATAGAATATAGAACAGTACAGCACAGTACAGGCCCTTTGGCCGTGATATTGTTCCGACCTTTTATCCGACTCTAAGATCAAACTAACCAACATGCCCTTCATTTACTATCATTCATGTACCTATCCAAGAATTGCTTAGATGTCTCTGATGGATCTGAATCTACTCCCACCACTGGCAGTGCATTCCACGCACCCACCACTATCTATAAAGAAACTGTCTCTGACATCTCCCCACAACTTGCCCCATTCACCTTAAAATTATGCCACTTTGTGCGGAAAAGTCTTTCATTATCCACTCTATCTATGCCTCTCATCTTACACAAAGCTATCAAGTAAACTCTCATCCTCTTTCACTGCAATGACCAAAGCCCCAGCTCCCTCAACCTTTCTTCATAAGACATGCCCTTCCAGTCCAGGGAAAATCTCGATAAATCTCATCTACACCTTCTCTAAAGCATCCGCATCCAATGTGTAATGTGGTGATCAGAACGGAACACAATATTCCAAGTGTAGTCTCACCAGGGATCCATAGAGTTGCAATATAACTTCGTGGCTCTTAAACTCAATCTCCCTGCTAATGAAAGCCAACACACCATGCACCGTTTTAATAACCCTATCATCTTGGATGTCAGGTATGAGGGATCTATGGACGTGGACCCCACGATCCCACTCTTCCTCCACATTGTCAAGAATCCTGCATTTAATCTGAAAATATGCATTCAAATTTGAAATTCAAAAATGAATAACTTCACATTTTCCCTGGTTGAACTTCATCTGCCACTTCTCAGCCCAGCTCTGCATCCTGTCAATGTCCTCTAGCAACCTACAAAAGCCCTCCACACTACCCACAACTCCACCAACCCTCGTGTTATTGGCAAACCTCCTAACTCACCCTTCCACTTCATCATCCAAGTCATTTGTAAAAATCACAAAGAGCAGAGGTCCCAGAATAATCCCTTCAGAACACCATTGGTCACCATGCTCCAAGCTGAAAACTATCTATGTAATCTCACCCCGTCTTCTATGGCCCAGCAAATTTATTATCTAACCAGGCAGGTTTCCCTGTATCCCATGCCTCATTACTTTCTACCATGGGGAACCTTAGCAAACTCCTTGCTAAAATCCATATACACCACATCCACTACTCTGTCCCCACCAATGTGCTTGTCACATCCTCATATAATTCAATAAGGCTTGTGAGGCATAACCTGCCACTCACAAAGCCATGCTGCCCATCTCTAATCAATCTATACTTTTCCAAATAATCATAAATCCTGTCTCTCAGAATCCTCTCCAATAATTGCCCACAACTGATGTAAGACTGACTCATCGATGATTCCCAGGATTATCTCAATTGCCTTTCTTGAATAAGCGAATAACGTTTGCCACCCTCCAATCATCTGGTATGACTCCAGTGGACAGTGAGGATAAAAGATCATTGCCAAAACACAGTAATCTCTTGCCTCCCTTCCCATAACAACCTAAGTTATATCCTTTCTGGACCAGGGGACTTATCTATCCCCATGACTTTTCAATATTTTCAGCACATTATCAGACTTAACATCGACCTGTTCGACCATATCAGCCTGTTTCATGCTGTCCTCACAAAGAACAACGTCCCACTCACTCGTGAATACTGAAGCAAAGTACTCATTAAGGACCTCCCCTACCCTCTCAGACTCCTGGCACAAGTTTGCTTCACTATAAGGGGTATTAATGTGGAATTACGCCTCAGCACTGAATTAATGTAAAGATATTGCAGTGTACAATCACTCGATTACTTTGAATATTGAACTGTATTTTAACTGAGAAAACACACTTGAATTGATTTGATTATATTTCACATCATGCTAATGTTTGTTGTATTTCGAACCACAATAAGAGTTTTATTTTTACATATATAAAACTTAAAATTCATCACACGTTTATGTACAGAAAATAGAATTACCATCTGCTTGTTCCTTCCTTTTTCAATGACTGTTCATTTTGAATTTGTGGAAGTTGTACGTTGTTGAAAGGAAGGGAATATTCAGCTGAATATTCACATTGAATGACTGATGCATTTTTAAATCAAAGTACAATGAGCACACAGTTTTGTCAATTTGTATTTCAAAGAATTGTCATGAGATTCCTGTTTATTTAAGAGTATCATTCATTTATTCTATTGTTATTGCAAAATATTGTTCAATTTCCAGTCCATTACACTCAGAAACTACCTAATTAATTCCCATTCAAATTACAACAATAAACGGCTGATTAGTTTTCATTTGAGAAACTACACGAAACACAATATTGTAGTCCTGCCGTCCTGAGTGGGAACATTATGAAAGGAGCTTGTGGAGCTGTGGTAGTGTCTCTATTACTAGACCCGAGGGAAGGTTTCAAATCACACCTTCAACAGAAATATATCAAGAGCTATCTGAATGTTGATTAGAGAGTACCTAAGCACAGATTGAATTGCTATTCAATCCAACATTAGATCTGCTTTTATCTATTATATCAATCATCACAAAATCTGATACTTATCAGAATACCAGGTTACCAAGAAATATGTGTTGGAAAATTCGCTTTAGCCACTTTGCTTTTACAAAACACTTTCATCTGTCCCTGTTTTCTCTAACTGAAAGAAATATGAAGAGGATTTTCACTTTTACGAAAAAAGGGGACATGTTTCCCATATAAATTAATGCTTCTTCGACTAAGGCCTTTTCAGATTATGTAAGGTTTCATAATAACACTTTACTTTCGGATAGTGGGGATACTTGTATCTAATTCTGTCGCTTATAAGTTCCTGGAGAATATTTGAAAATGTTGCAGAATTCAAGATTACAATGTCTAAGTAATTAGATTGATTTTTTTTTTGTTGCAAAAGGGCAAGTCCAAACAATTGAAACTCATTAAACATTATTTCAAATTTATAGCACAAGAGAACAAAGTTGATACCTTCTTCAGTAAACTAACAAACTCTACCACCTATTACTTGTCAGTCAGCTGATTGCCTACTTTAGAACATAGAACAATACAGCACAGAACAGGCCCTTCGGCCCACGATGTTGTGCCGAACTTCTATCCTAGATTAAGCACCCATCCATGTACCTATCCAAATGCCGCTTAAAGGTCGCCAATGAATCTGACTCTACCACTCCCTCGGGCAGCGCATTCCATGCCCCCACCACTCTCTGGGTAAAGAACCCACCCCTGACATCTCCCCTATACCTTCCACCCTTCACCTTAAATTTATGTCCCCTTGTAACACTCTGTTGTACCCGGGGAAAAAGTTTCTGACTGTCTACTCTATCTATTCCGCTGATCATCTTATAAACCTCTATCAAGTCACCCCTCATCCTTCGCCGTTCCAACGAGAAAAGGCCGAGAACTCTCAACCTATCCTCGTACGACCTACTCTCCATTCCAGGCAACATCCTGGTAAATCTTCTCTGCACCCTCTCCAACGCTTCCACATCTTTCCTAAAGTGAGGCGACCAGAACTGCACACAGTACTCCAAATGTGGCCTAACCAAAGTCCTGTACAGCTGCAACATCACCTCACGACTCTTGAATTCAATCCCTCTGCTAATGAACGATAATACTCCATAGGCCTTCTTACAAACTCTATCCACCTGAGTGGCAACCTTCAAAGATCTATGTACATAGACCCCAAGATCCCTCTGTTCCTCCACCTGACCAAGAACCCTACCATTAACCCTGTATTCCGCATTCTTATTTGTTCTTCCAAAATGGACAACCTCACACTTGGCAGGGTTGAACTCCATCTGCCACTCCTCAGCCCAGCTCTGCATCCTATCTAAGTCCCTCTGCAGCCGACAACAGCCCTCCTCACTGTCCACAACTCCACCTATCTTTGTATCATCTGCAAATTTACTGACCCACCCTTCGACTCCCTCCTCTAAGTCATTAATAAAAATTACAAACAGCAGAGGACCCAGAACTGATCCCTGCGGAACTCCACTTGTAACTGGACTCCATGCTGAATATTTACCATCTACCACCACTCTCTGACTTCTACCGGTTAGCCAGTTTTCTATCCAATTGGCCAAATTTCCCTCTATCCCATGCCTCCTGACTTTCCGCATAAGCCTACCATGGGGAACCTTATCAAATGCCTTACTAAAATCCATGTACACTACATCCACTGCTCTACCCTCATCCACATGCTTGGTCACCTCCTCGAAGAATTCAATAAGACTTGTAAGGCAAGACCTACCCTTCACAAATCCGTGCTGGCTGTCCCTAATCAAGCAGTGTCTTTCCAGATACTCGTAAATCCTATCCCTCAGTACCCTTTCCATTACTTTGCCTGCCACAGAAGTAAGACTAACTGGCCTGTAATTCCCGGGGTTATCCCTATTCCCTTTTTTGAACAGGGGCACAACATTCGCTACTCTCCAGTCCCCTGGTACCACCCCAGTTGCCAGTGAAGACGAGAAGATCATTGCCAACGGGACTGCAATTTCCTCTCTTGCTTCCCACATAATCCTAGGATATATCCCGTCAGGCCCGGGGGACTTGTCTATCCTCAAGTTGTTCAAAATGTCCAACACATCTTCCTTCCTAACAGGTATCTCTTCTAGCTTATCAGTCCGTTTCACACTCTCCTCTTCAACAATACGGTCCCTCTCGTTCGTAAATACTGAAGAGAAGTACTTGTCCAAGACCTCTCCTATCTCTTCCGACTCAATACACAGTCTCCCACCACTGTCCTTGATCGGACCTACCCTCGTTCTCGTCATTCTCAGGTTTCTCACATATGCATAGAATGCCTTGGGGTTATCCTTGATCCTATCCGCCAGGGATTTTTCATGCCCTCTCTTAGCTCTCCTAATCCCTTTCTTCAGGTCCCTTCTGGCTATCCTGTATCCCTCCACTGCTCTGTCTGAACCTTGTTTCCTCAACCTTATGTAAGCCTCCTTCTTCCTCTTTACTAGACATTCAACCTCCCTCGTCAACCAAGGCTCCCTCACACGACCATTTCTTTCCTGCCTGATCGGTACATACATATCAAGGACACGTCGTATCTGCTCCTTGAAAAAGTCCCACATTTCCACCACATCCTTCCCTAACAGCCTATGCTCCCAACGTATGCTCCTCAAATCCTGTCTTACAGCATCGTAATTTCCCTTCCCCCAATTGTAAAATCTACCTTGTTGTGCGCACCTATCTCTCTCCATAACCAAGGTGAAAGTCACAGAATTGTGGTCGCCATCACCAAAATGTTCACCCACCAACAAGCCCACCACTTGTCCCGGTTCGTTACCGAGTACCAAATCCAATATGGCCTCCCCTCTGGTTGGACAATCTACATACTGCGTTAGAAAAGCTTCCTGGACACACTGCACAAACACCGCCCCATCCAATCTACTTGATCGAAAGAGCTTCCAATCAATATTTGGGAAGTTGAAGTCGCCCATGACTACTTTGTAACTAAATGTTGTGATTCATCTAAATATTACTCTGTCCTTTGATCAAAGTGAATTTGTAATTGTTCAGTTTATGAATTGTCAGATACTTGTTTTTATTTTTCCATTCACCTGTTCATTTTGACCGTAAGATTGAAAAGCTTTGAAAATATTGGAGTTCGTTCATTTAAAAATAAGGTTTGCACATCTCTCACATATCTCATTTCTTGTATTATGATTCAAGAATGTTTTCTGGTGTAGTTCAAGTAAATTCCAAACATTTGTTCACTTCAAATAAGGTCTTTAACACCCAGTTATCAATCTGTTGTTAATGTTTCAGCTGTTACATTGACATTGATTAGGTAATCATTCAGAGAGATCAACTGACAATTATAAACTATTTGCGGGATTATTGAATTGAAAGAAAGATACAGACGTGCAAACATTTATGGAAGGAATTGCTTTTTCATTCAAATGTGTAGGCTTTTCAAGAATTCTATATCGCCTTCCATTGGTTTTCTTGTCGAGAATACAAATTTATAATTCATGTGAGTTCTAATGTGTTCGTATTTTGAAATTTGCATCAGATTTAAGAAGAAAAAGAGGAATAATTAAATGAAAACTTCAGTGAATAGAAAGCACAGTAAATTAAATTGACAGAGGCAACTTTTTGTATTATCTCTGAATATTCAGTCAAATATTTCTAATGTCAAAAGAGCGTGGTGCCGGAAAAGCACAGCAGGTCAGGCAGCATTCGAGGAGAAGCAGAATCGACGTTTTGTGCATGAGCCCTTCGTCAGGAATCTTTTCTGATGATGGCCTAATGCCTGACAGGTTGATACACATGCTCTTTGGATGTGCCTGCCCTTTTCCAATGCTATAGATTTCCTCACTTTCTCCAAATATGTTTAATGAACACGAACTGAAAATGTTCACATCAGCAATTGAACAAGACCAAATTAACACTTTTTTTTGCAATATTTATAGTGAAAACCCTGTTTGAGAACATGCAACAAATCTCATCAAATAACATCTCTAGCTGTTAGAACCCTTGGCCATTCATAACAAAAAAACCCCATGCTTTGAACAACCAGTATGGTGTATAACTACTGAACTGAAATACCAGAGGGACAACGATTGCATTTATTGGAGGGAATGATAACCAGATCCTTTATGTGATAATGGTGATTGATCTCAGAAACAATAAAATTTTACTGTGATTATTCCACTGAACAGTACTTAGATGGTCATGAAGATCTTTGTGTGGCTTTATGTGCAGTGTTTTGTGTGAACATTGATTTCAGTAACATTGAGATATTTTACAAGATTGACAATTGACAGTTAAAGATAAGTTTTAAATGCAACATTCAAAAAAATTGTCAGTTTTATTTAGCAAAACACAATTCTAATTTATGGAATCCCTACTGTGTGGAAACAGACCATTTGGCCCAACAAGTCTACACTGACGTTCCAAAGAATAATCCACTCAGCACCATTCTGCTCTCAGATTACTGGACATTTACCCCTGACTAATGCACATAACCTACACATCCCTGAACAGAACGTGCAGCTTAGCATGGCCAATTTACCTCACCTGCATATCTTTGGATTGTGGGAGAAAACCAGAACATGCAAACTCCACGCAAACATGTGGCCGAGGATGGAATCAAACCCAAGTGCATAACACTGTAAGACACGAGTGCTAACCACTGATCCTCTGTTCTCAATGCCCAACCCCATGCAAGAAGTGAGATAAGTGAGAGACGTGCAAAGTCAAATTTCAAATGAACACTCTCTGATGTTGCCAAAGCATATCAATCTTACATTCAATATGAATAGGTGAATCGAAAACAAAAAATAGAAATACCTGACAAATCATGAATGAACAATAATTAGAAAATTAATATGACCAAAGGGCACAACAATATTCATGTCAATTGCATTGTTTAATTACAAATTTGGGAATTAGCTAACTAATGAATAACAGGAAGTGACATTTGTTTACTTCACTGATGAAAAAATTGACTTGCTTTTCATCTTTGTAACACTGCAGAATAACGATTTATGTGCCTGAAATGTTTGAATTAAGCTCTTTCCAATAAAAAAAATCAGTAAAATCACATTGACTTCTTCATCTTTAAGACTGCAACAATATCAAATACTTTCCAGGAATTTAGAACCAGCAGAATTAGTTAATTTGGTTGCTTGGGAACTCGAAGAGAATAAACAGCAGATTCTGTGAATTAGTCACTCAATGTGATTATTCAGCTGAAGACAACATCCCTTCTTTGCAAAAATGCTCAACTTCGAAAAATTCAAAATGCATTGTCATTGTTTAATGAAACAATAGAGAAATGTTAATTCTTTTTCATTTGATTTAACAAAACGCAGGAATTTTACATGATTTTGTATCATGAAAAATACTTAAATCTTATGATGATTAGAAATACAGTAAATGTTCGCATAAAAGTGAAATATATTTAAATGAATTCAATTATGTTTCCGCGGGTAAAATAAGAATTAATATTAACAATGATTGAGAGATTGCACACTATTTTAGTTATTCATGTAAAGAGCTGTAATTCCACATTCACAGCACATACTGGATTGAATAATTATTAGGTATGAGCAACAACTGAATTATAAAATTCGATCAATGAATTTAGAAATAATGAGAAATCTCATTTTGCTATGTGACTGAGGAATATGTGCAAACAAACAGGAATTATTGCAGTGAAAGGTAATTGCAGGTCTGTGAATTTAAAGTCTGTGATTATGGAGATCATTCAAATAAGCAAACATTAGACATTCACAATTAATGTTGGATGGGAAGTCTTTGTATCCATTGTGGGAAACTTGACCTGAAACTAAAGTTTCATATTGCAGTGTTGGTACTTAGAAAGAATTGGTTAAATTAAAATGTGAATCTCACTTTACTTGTTCAAAAGACTTTCTTAAATAATTGCACAATTATTATCATGAGAATGACTTGATAATGTTGCTATATGAGCAATTAAAATGATTCAATATTTCAAAAATACTTTGCTGTTATGTTGATTGGATAGTTATTAAAATTGGTAAATTGTGGAATAAAATATAGTAACTCCCTTTATGAATTGAAGAAAAAATGAGCCATTCAGCGATTATAGATTTTTTTTTCTTTCTTTACTAAAGAATGAAGGTAACACAAGAAATATGAATTTCTATCAAATGGTTTCATCAAAGAGAAATGTTATTTTTTTTAGATGATTAATATTATGGTCAGAGTTCAGACATTTGTGTCAGAAATTGGAAGAAAGTTAATAGATAATGAAAGTGAGCATGAAAGTGAACAAATGATACATTTGGTACATAAAGGAATTATAATAATTGTTCATTATTGTACAGTGATGAATAATGTTGGAATAGCAAAGACAAGAAGAATTAACATGTTCAAAACAGTTCTTTTCTTACAATTAAATGAAACCAATAATCATTTTGCAAAGCACGTGATTTGGAAAAAAAAACAGTCATTTACTGTGTTATATAAACTGAAAACTACTTCCATTTTGCAAAAATGGAGACTTTCCCAAATTCAAAACTTAGGTTTGCTGAATTATACAACAAAAACAGTTGTAATTTGAAATATATCTTGCACACAAATATAAAATAAGTATTCTTAAAGATTTTTAGAATCACAAAACATTTGTTGTTTGCATGATTGTATTACAGTCAATATCCGTGATAAAGTAGAAGCATTGTTTTAAGCAACATAAATCATCTTTAACTACTGAACTGAAATAGAAGATATCAGTTCCACTTGTTGCATGGAATAGTAAACAAATGCTTACTGTTGTCATTGGTTTCAGGAGCAATAAGGTACTTACTCAGGTTATTCTACTGAACAATAATCAGATGGTGATGGAAGTCTTTGTGTTGCTTTATGTGTATTATTTAGTATGAACATTGGGTTCGCTAAAATTGAGATATTTGCATGAATTAGGAATGGAGTGATAATTGGGTGCGAATGATCTGATTTAAAATCACACAGTTTTTGATATTTACGAGGATTGCTTCGTGAAACGTTCTTAAAACCATCATGCAATCAATGGGATAAGTGAGAGATATGCAAATTGAACTTTCAAATGAACACACCCTGATATTTTCACACCATTTCAACGTCACATTCAATATAAATAGATGACTGGAAAGCTAAAAACACATCTCACGCAATTCATAAACTGACCAATAACCAAAAACTGATAAATAATAGCAAGTGACATTTGTTTATTTTACTGAGAAGTAATTGATCTTTTCTCATATTTATAGCACTGGAGCATAAAATTCTGTGTTGTTTTAACTAAGATCTACAGAACAAGAGAAAATTAATGACGATCATGACTTTGCACATTTCAGCTTTATGACTGCAACATTCTCAAATATTTTCTGAGGACTATTGATTGAGTGGAATTAGATATATATTTTGCTATGAGTGACTAGAAGAAAGTATATAGCAGATACTGTGACTATTCGAATGGATGATGATACCTCCAAATAATCTACTGATATTGTGATTGAATATACAGTAAGTGTCAGAATCAAAGTAAATTATAATCAAATCAATTCAAAAATGTTTCCAAGTTTAAAATAAATGCAATATTCACAATGATTGAGAGATTGTACATTGCAATGACCTTGTAGTATTTATTGTACAGAAGCATAATTCCACATTTGTAGCCCTTACTAGATTGCACAATTATTAGATATAAGATATATTAGCAACAAAGGGAATTTTAAAAATATATATTCGTGAATTTGAGAATAATGAGATATCCCATCTTGATATTAGACTGAGTAATATGTAGAAATGAAGAGTAATATCGCAGGGAAAAGGAATTGGAGCTCTCTGAATTTCAAAGGCTGAGATAATCGTTATATTTCACCTGAGCAAAAATCTGACATTTACAAAGAATTTTGCAAGGGATATTATTGGTCGTTTGGTATGTGCATGGGCCTGAACAAATAGGTATTAATATAGTAGCATTGACAACAAGAAATAATGAATGGAATTTTTTTTAAAAAAACCGCATTTTTACCAAGTCTATGTTAAATTGCTGTGCAATTATTGTAATTGATAATTGCTTTTAGAATCCTGACAGATAAATTGACTTAATATTTTGAAAACACTTTGCTCTGATGTTGATTGGATATTCATTAAGATTAAGGAACTGAAAATTAAAGCATTAAACTTAGCTGGATGATGTGAAAAAAATCATTCAGCAGCAATTGAAAAAAAAGATTTTGTTTAAAAATGCAGGCAATGCAAGATTTATATGGTTCCAATAGTTTTCTTGAAGAGTCATGTCAATTTTGTTGATGTAATTTTTACCACAATAAATGTTCCGATATTTATTTCAGAATTAGGAGGAAAAGAATTAGGCCATGAAAGTGACTATTATTGTGAACAAAACGCAGGGTCACTGACATTTGATACGGAAAGGAATTCTCATAATTGTGTGATTATTGTTCACTGACATCTAATATGGGAGGAAAAGGAGAATTGTCAACATTTCCAAGCATTTTTTTTCTTATAATGAAATGAAAATAAAAATAATTTTGTAGGGCAATTTGTTTGAAAAAAGGAAACAGTCATTTCATATGACATTTGAGCTGAAGACTCGTCCCCGTTTCCCCCATTGTTGTCTTTACAATAATTTAAAACTTAGTGTTGGTTGAATGAAAGAACAAATGGATATAATCGAAGTGTTTTCTTGTGCACCAAATAAAGTAAATGTAAAACAATTTAATCATGAAAATTATATCGCTCTGAGTGTAATCATTTCACACACAATAAATGTATGTGTTGAATTGAAATGTCATCATAGCTGTAGAATTGTTTTCACTGGCAGGGAATGAGGACTCAGGAGGCAATCTGAGCTGAGCCATGTGGAAGATGTTTACCCATGCAGCAATCAGTTAATGAAGGGATCGTCCCCCGAGGCCAATCTCGGAAGGGAGATCCATAACACACTGTAACATGTACAGTAAAAAGCAGCATTTTTATGGACTTTCTGCATCACAATGGCCACATGCAATGTGGTTACAGCCCTTCCCTCCTCATCCAGCCACCCAATTGAAACACATAATCGCAGATGGGCATTCTAATGGACATCCCCAGATTCCTATTGGGATCTTTCCATGCACCTTATTGACTTAGATTCCAAAGTTATTCCTGAACTCCCTCGGGCCTCTCAGGATACCTTATCAGCTGGGACATTTTGCGCTCTGCTATTCATTATATTTTATTTTATCAAAGCCAATTACTCCTCATATCATCCACTGTCTTAATTATATATGTACAAAGAAATAGAAAAGACAGTTAATTTTAGCTTACTTGCTATAAGATTAGTAATATGACTTGTGTTATAAAGTTCGTTATATTGTGTAAAATTATACAGCTACTCTTTCTGTCAGGACTTTATAATTAATGAGCAGTCAACATCATACCGTGAAGTTAATTCCTAAAACTAGCTAACTTCAAATCTCTGTCTAAATGCTTTTCTATAATGTTTTTAGTAGGCATTGGTTACATATATCAAACTTATGTTGCAAATTTCCCCTATTATACTCAAGAATCTGTAATTAGAACCTTTGTTTAATATTCTAAGTAACTGTAAAATAATAACTATATCTGACAAATGAACTCTTCTGTTATCATGATAGCTGTGTAGTGAGTTAACTGGGCTGCACCCTGCAGCTGCTGTTTATTCATTTACTGGGACAATTATCCTTTCATTTATGAAGATCAGGATTGGTCATTTGTCTGTATGTCGGCATGCTCTTATCAAGAAATGTCTGGAATGCTGTAGTCCTGGCATTGGAGTAAGTCCATTGGTAGTGTGATTTCTTTTAAGGCTGGAACTGAATGTTCGTCTAGTTTATCACCCACTGACCACCTTGTATTTTAGTTCGAAGGTAGGCTGCCTGTTTTTTGATTGTCAGGCATTTTGTATGGACCATTCTATTCCAGGTGGGGGCAGGCCATGCCCAGAACAGCAAATCAACTAAGATTCAAATATTGAAATAAAAATCACCATTCGCTAACATTGGTTTCTGTACAATGCAATACGTTTGCATTACTGAGCCTTAATTTCACACTTAAAGCTAGATATACTGGATTTGATCAATTCTTAAATATTAGGTATTAGCAAAAATTCATCTTAAAAACATTTCATAGCAAAACTTAAAAATGATTAGAAATCTCATATAGCTGCCCGTCATGTGTAAAAATGAACAGTATTTATTGGAGTGTAAAATAATCAGACGTCTCTTAACATGTAAGGCCAAATATTAATCCAATGATTTCTGTGAACGTTCAAATGAGAAGGGAACAGATATTATCTGTGAGTGTTGGATAGGGAATCATTAATTAGTTTGTGTTTGTGTTATCCTGGAATAAGAGAACTATTATTCTTCTTTTAATATTGACACTAAGAAATAATGGATTAAATTAGAATGTGAATTTGACGATGTTTGTTGCAAAACCTAAACTGAATTACTGTGTGATTTTTGGAATGACAATGAATTGATAATTAATTTTAGAACTTTGGCAAAGTAAATGATTCAATATTTCCAAATGGATTTGCTCTGATGTTGACTAGATATTTCTTAATCTGTCAGCTGAGAATGCAAATTCTGGCATGATGACATGGAAAGACATTAGACATTCAGTGAATTTTGATCAGAAATGGTTTGTCATTCAAAATTCTCAGATCTTCAAGATGATTTCTCTACTTTTTTTCTGGAGAAATATAATATATAACAAGAACAAGTTCTGCATTATATTTAATTCATGCAATTTTTCATATCATCAATAGTTAGACATTTGAGTCAGAATTATAATGAAAATAAGTCAATAAGGAAGATTTATTTTCACAGAAGCATACAATCAACAGCATTTATCAACGTATTTGTTTCAATATTGTCTCTGAATAAACGGATAAGTATGTTTAATGGGGATCTGTTGGCAATGTAATGAACCACAATATAATTTTTATCATAATTTTTAAATTGGAAATCTATCAGAAAAAAAATCGTATATTCAGGACTTGCTTCATCTTGATACATGTTACACGTAGTATCCTCAGTCATAACTGGTCACCATGGGTCTGGGAAAGATGTAGTGTGTAAATTATAATAAGGTGTCTCCTACATATGTTTGGATCTGGTGAGACTGTGATGTTTGCTATGATTATTCATCCTGAGCACAATAAGGCACAATAATCAAAGTGTCAGAATTAGGAAGAGAATTAATAGATCATGAAAATGAGCATGAAAATAAACAAACAATGAAGTCACTGCTGGGTGGTATATGAAGCGATTGTAATAATTGTGTCATTATTGTACAATGATGAATAATGTTGGAATTGAAACAACAAAAAATTCAACACTTATTTTCTTACAATGCAATGAAAGCAATAATCATTTTGTAGAATGCATGTTTGGAAAAAGCAGTCTTTTAATATGAAATACAGTGAAGACTAACTTTTTTGTAAAACTGTAAGAAGCTCATAAATTCAAAATGTAGCGTTTGTTGAATTTGCAACAAAAATGGTTATATGCAAATTATCTTTTGCACACACACAACAGAAGAGGAGCTTAAAGACTGTTAGAATGTTTTTAAAAAATGTTTCCAGTGTTATTGTATTACAGTCAATATCCATGAAAAAATGGAATTATTGGTTTAAACAACATAAATTGTCATTAACGACTGAACTGAAATATAAGATATCAAATGTACTTACTGCATGGACTAGTAAACAAATGCTTACTGTTGTCATTAGTCTCAGGAACAATAAGATACTCAGGTTATTCCACTGAACAGTAATCAGCTGAAGATGAATATCTTTGTGTCACTTTATGTGCACTGTTTTGTGTGAACATTGACTTCAAGAAAATTGAGATATTTACATGAATTAGGAATAGATTGGTAATTGGGTGTTAAGGATCTTATTTAAGATTAGACTTTTTAAATAGTTGATAGAATTGCTGAGCAAAACACACTTCAGACATCATGCAATAAATGAGATAAGTGATTGTGAGAAACGAAGTTCAGTCACTTCAATAACTTCAGTCCGGAACAAGACCTGAATCAGTAGTAACATTTATTATGCTGTTGCAAGAGGGGTGTGGTGTCCACTGTTCACAAGGCACACACACACACTGAATTTAATGAGTACACAATATTTATGTAATTCGTTTCTCTTCCCTCCTCCCATTGCTCCTTCACTGTTTACAACTATTTCTAAGCTAAACCGGCTGTTTATCTCTGAACTCATCCAGCCTCGTCCCTGACAAAATATTTATCTCTGGCCTCACAAGGCCGTTTGACCACCTCCCTCTGTGGTCTTGTTTTTATTTATCCTTCTTCACTGCCATGTGTTTCCGTGCTAACCAAAGCATAATTTCCTTTTATTCTTTATTTACACCGAGCCTTATGACCTTTTGATGGTGTTATTTTGTTCCTGCTGAAGCGGGAAACAGATGCTTGTCACTGTTTGTACAGGCATATCTAGCTTACCCTACACCCCCTCCCCTCACAGCACCTTAACTATTTTTCTATAACATCTACCGTTATTTGCAGACATATTTCATTCATGTATGCACATTTTAGCTAATACAAAAGCAATAATATATTTCCTTCACATAGTTTTCATTCTTATTAACTCAGCTCTTGGCTGAAACAATTATACACTGGTGCGAGTTCATTTACCTTGAATAAACAATTATGATTGCAGAAGTAACACTGCTTTACATATATCCCACAGTGATAAATATGTAAAATCAAATTTCAAATGAATGCACTTGGATATTTTCACAGCAGTTCAATCTCACATTCAATATAAATAGGTGAGTGGACAACAAAAAACAAATTTCACACAATTCATAAACATCAATAATTAAAAATTGATAAATAAAAGGAATTGGCATTTGTTTATTTGACTGAACAAGAAATGTACTTTTTCTCCTCATTTTTATAGCACTGGAGCATCAAGTTCTATGTACTGTTTGAACTCAGCTCTTCAGAACAAAAGAAAATAAATTAATACCATTACTTTGTATATTTCATCTGTCTGACTGCAACATTTTCAAATATTTTTCAACGAATATTGATTGAGTGGAATTAGATACATTCTGTTATTAGTGACCTGAAGAAAATAAATAGCAAAATACTGTGATTATTGGAATGAACAACAGATGGAAGCATATCTAATATTGAATTGAAAGGCAATTCAATTGATTCTTGGATATTTTCTAATCAATATTCAGAGTTGCTTTGGAACAACTCTGTACAAGGTGGGAATTGAAACTGTACCTCCTGGTCTGGTAACAGAGACACTATCAGAGCTGCACAACGTTCATTATGAAGGATAATAATTCTACATGTTCATAATAGTTTCTCATTTTATGAAATGCAATATTCTTTTTTGTTCTGCACGTAAATTGGAACAAAATGATGAATTGGTCAGTCAATGGGACTATTCGGCTGAAGACAACCTTCATTCTTTCTGAAAATGTCTGATTTCTAAGAAGCCACCATTTCCCGTGAGTGTTTAATGAAGCAAGAAAGATGTCAGTCCTTTTTTTGTATACTTCAAAAAAATTCATCCGAATTTAAATAATTTTGCACAAAAAAGTATTCAACTATTATTGTGATTAGAAGCACAATAAATGTTAACATTGAAGTGAATTACAATCAAATCATTTCAAAAGTGTTTCCAAGTTTAAAATGAAAAGCAATTTTCACAATGATTGAGAGATTGTACATTGCTAAGTCCTTGCAATAGTTAATATATGGAACCATAATTCCACATTTACATCCTTTGCCAAATTGAACAATTATTCGATATTAGCAACAAATTGATTTTAAAACTACTATTAATGAATTTAAGAATAATGCGGTATCTCATCTTATATTCCACTGAGTAATGTGCAGAAATGAAGAGTAATATTGCAGTGTAAAGTAACTGGTGTTCTCTGAATATCAATGCCTGAGATGACTGTGATCTTTCAAATGAGCAAAAGTCAGATATTTACAAAGGATGTTGCAAGGGCAGTTATTGGTCTTTTCTGGGTGTATTGGCCGAACCAAACAGGTTTTTATATTGTAGCATTCACAATAAGAAATATGGAAAATATTAAAAACACATTAACTTAGACTTCATAACAAGCACAAAGTGCTGTGTAATTATTGTAATTGTTAATTGTTTCTAGAATATTGATAGATAAATTAATTTAATATTTTGAAAGCACTTTGCTCTGATGTCGATTGTGTAATAATCAAGATTGATAAACAGAAAATTAATATGTAAAAAGTCGCTTTAATAATTCTAAAAAATAGCTCAGCAACAACTGAGACTGTTCAACATTGGGGTTTTTTTTGTTGAGTGATTTTAAAAAAAAAATTATCATAATAAATGTTTAGATATCTATGTCAGAATAAGGAAGAAAATAATTAAACCGGGAAAGTGAGTACAATTGTGAACAAAAGGTCGAGTAAATGACATTTGGTATAGAAAATTATTTTGCACAAAATGACTGATAATTACGTGATTATTGTTCATTGACAACTCATGCTGGAAGTAAAAGAAACAGATTCTAACATTTCCAAAGCAGGTTTTTTTTCTTAAAATGAAATTAAAATACAAATCATTTTAGAGGTCACATGATTTGAAAAAGTGTCATTTAATGTGATATTTGAGATGAAGAATTGTTCTTCTTCCACCAGTGTAGTCTTTTCAATAAATTAAAATTTAGTGTTATTTGAGCTAGTGTACGGATAATGGTTTTCTTGGGTACAAAAGAAGCAAAGTCAACAACATTTTTAAGTTTCGTAGAGTTAATTAGCAAAATGCATTGAAGCTATCATGCACGAAGTGAGATAAGTGAGAGAGAGACAAATTAAATGTTCAAATGAGCACATCGATATTTTGAAAGCATATCAATCTTATGAATTATGAATACATGGATGGAAAATAAAAACAAATTCCTGACAATTCATGAGTGAATAGTAATAAGAAATTTAATTTGTTCAAAGCACATAACAATATTTAGATGAATTGCAATATTTAGTTACAATTGTAGGTGATCAACTGACCAATGAATAATATGAAGTTGCATTTGGTTATTTTGCTTAAGAGTAATTTCGACTGTTTATTTTTTCATCTTTATAACACTGGAGAATAAGGATTTATGTGCTTGAAATGTCTGAACTAGGTTCTTTCAAACAGAAAAAAAAGTCAGTGAGTATCATTTCTTAGACTCTTCCAACTTTAAGATTTCAACATTCTCAATTACTTTTTCAAGGAATGTCGAACCAGCAGAATTAGATGCATCGTTTTATCAGTGACCTGAAGAAAATAAGTAATAGATATAGTGATGATTGAAATGCACAGCAGATTGAAGTATATTTCATGTTGTTTTGAAAAGTAGTTCAATTTATGCTCACGTATTTTCTCATGAATATTTGGAGCTGCTCTGACACATCTCTGCTGATGGTGGGAATTGAAATCATTCCTCCTGATCTTGTCGTAGAGACACTGTCAGAGCTCCACAAGGACCTTTCATAAGGTTCCCACCCCGGAAGGGTAGGACCATAGTCACATGCTTACTGTGGCAACACAAATGAAAACGAATCAGATGTTTATGGTAATAATTTGTATGGGAATTAATTACATATTTCCTGTGTGTAATGAACTGACAAAATGAATTAGTATTTACAGTAATGATGTAACAAAGCAGTAATGACTTTAATTAAATATGAATCTCATGAAGATCCATAATAGGAAAAAATGCCTAATCATTTGATCATTGTACACTGATGAACAAAAATCAATAAAATAGTTCCATATGTTCAAAGCAAGTTTTCACAGAATAAAAAGAAAATTAAAATGCTTTTGCAACATAAATGAATAGGAAAATAAATGAATTAGTCACACAATGCGACTATTCATCTGAAGACAACTTCTCTTCTTTCCAGAAATGTTCAAATTCCCAAAGTTCAAAATGTACTGTGACTATTTCATGAGACAATAGAAATGCAAATATCTTTTGTTGTACTTCAAAACGTCACAAGAATTTTAAATGATTTTGTTCCATGAAAAATGATTAACTTGTATTGTGTTTATAAATACAGTAAATGTTATCATGTAAGCGAAACATAATTAAATCAATTCAACTTTTGCTAGGGTTAAAATAAAAATTGATATTTACAACACACACTGCAAATCTTTACATTATTTCATGCATGAGCCATAATTCCACAGATATACCCTGAACTATATTGAACAATGATTAGATAATAGCAGCAATTGGATTGTCAAAATTCTATTAGTTAATTTAAGAATACTGAGAAATCATAGTTGATTATTTCACTGAACAATGTGGAGAAACGACCAGGAATTATTCTAATGAAAAGTAATTACAGTTCTCTGAACGCTTCAGGCTGAGATTACCGTGATCATTCAAATGAGCAATCATCAAATATTTACAATGAGGAATTGAATGGGAAGTCATTGGTTCCATTATGGGATCATTCACCTGAACAGTAAATTGATTTGTATATTGTCGTGTTCGTACTCAGAAACAATTGATGCAATTAAAATGCGATGCTCACTATATTTGTTAGAAAGATTAACTCCAATAATTGTGCAATTATTGTAATGGCAGTGACTGGAAAAATAACATTATAATCTGAAAAAATAAATTGATTTAATATTCTAAAAGTGATGATTATTGGATATTCATTAAGATCGATAAACTGAGGAATAAAATATAATAGCTAGCTTTATGGATTCACAAAAATGAGCCATTCAGTTATCATTCAGCAGAATTGTTTTTGGGTCAAACATGCAGAATGACAAGAATGACATGTTACCATCCATTGGTTTGCTTCTTGAGACGTACTTTTAATTTATATACTTTTGTTCATGACCAATGTTTAGACATTCCTGACAGAAGTAGGAAATTAATAAGTAGATAGTGAAAGTGCGTATGACAGTGAATGTAAGATACAGGGACCTTCCATAATTTTGTGATGATTGTACATTGATAAATAACTTTGGACTAAAAAAAAGTAAATCAACATGTTCAAAGCAGTTTTTTTTGATCATAACAAATTGAAAATTAAAAAATTCCTTCTGCAGTGCACATGATTTGAAAACGCATCAGTCATCAGTCACAAAAATCATCTGCACGAGACAATAATACCCTTATGAAGGGTATTCTACTCAACAGTAATTCGAGGACTTTGAACATCTTCATGTCGTTCTTGTAAAGAACACTCTTATTATTCCTAAAGTTTTATTATCGTAAATATTTCGACATTTGTATCAGAACTAGGAAGAAAATGAGAAGCAATTCACATGAGTATTTTCGTGAGTGAAAGTCAAAATAAATTTACAGTGCCATCTTTCATTATTTTCTCTGAATAAGCAGATAAAGATTTTTAAGATGCAAGCTCAAAATGTTTTCACCTACAGATTGTACTAAACCAAAATACATTATTTTATTTTGCAATACTTCAAATGGATTGGAAATCTGCTATGTATGCTGACGTTAGTGTCCTTGGTCATTTGTAATAAAGCATTGTTATTGGTTTTAGCGAAATATTTCATGTGCAATTACTGAAGTGATATGTAAGAAATCAAGTGCATTTATTGGATGGAACTACTCACCAAATGTTTATTGTGGTTCCTGTTCTCAGAAACAATAAGATACTTACTCAGGTTTTTCTCTGGAACAGTAATTAGATGACCAGGAAGACATTTGTGTGTTTGTGTGTGCCGTGTTCAGTGAGCATTTCTTTTCAATTTACAATTATATTTTATGAATATAGGAAGGGATTAATAATCGTGTGTTAAAGATCTTAATTAAAGTCATATTTTCTATTACAAATTATGAGAATTCCTTTGTGCAACAATAATTTGCAGATCTCAGTATTGGACTAGGATGGACAAAGTTAAAAATCACATGACACCAGGTTATAGTCCAACAGGTTTATTTGGAAGCACTAGCTTTCCAGGCTATGGCTCTGCATCAGGTGATCTGGTCTCTTAGGAGAGACACTACTAGAGATACACAAGAGCCTTTCATTATCGTCCCAACAAGGAAGGGTGGGATTATAATCAATTGGGATTACTCAAATGAAAACTAACCAGTGTTCATTCCGATAATTGGGCTGGGAATTAATTATACTGTTTCTGTGTAATGGACTGAGAATGAAATAGTAATTCACAATAATAATGGTATTAAGCACATAGGTTCTTACTTACAAATTAATATCAGAATAATTGGAAGAAAGATAAATCGACATATCATGAGCTTATTGTAAATTCATAAAAAATACAACTGCTGAATACGTTTAAAGCAGTTTTTCTTATAAAGAAAAAGATAATGAGAATGTTTAGCAGTCGGACGGAATCGGAAGAAAAGGTCATTCACTGTGACTATTCAGCTGCAGACATCTTCTCTTCCTTCCACAAATATATAACTTGCAACAATTCCAAATGTATTCTGATTGATAAAGGAAAGAGCAAACACCTGTAAATTCTATTTTTTTTACAAAAATGTCACAAATTTAAATAATATTTTATCTTTAAAATATTGAAATCTTACTGTGATCAGAAATACAATAAATCTTTGCTTTGAAGAAAAATATAATCAAATCAAATCAAAATATACATCGATATTCACAATAATTGAAAGAGTGAACACTGTAATATCTTTCCATCAGTTGATGTACTGAGCCATATTTCCACTTTTCTTTCCCTGACTGGATTGATCAATGGTTAGATATTAGCAATAACTAAATTATTAATATGCTGTCAGTGAACTGAATATTAATGAGAAACTTCACATTGCAGTTTGAACGAGCATGTGTCGAAATAAACAGTAATTATTGGTGAAATATCTTTAGATATCTCTTAATCGATGAGGCTGTGATTACTTTGATTGTTGAAATTAGTAGTATTCCAATATTTCCAATAAGCATGGGATGGAAAATCGATGCTTTTTGGTGTAGAGCTAAATTTTTTATTGTAGTATTGGCAGTAATAATCAATGGATTAAATTATGATGTGCATCACACCTTACTGAATATTTTCAAGTTTTCTAACAGATTTCTAGTCCAATCTTCAGATTAAGAAGGGTAATTTTGGCTCAGCACATCAGTTACTGCAAACATTTTCAACACATCTCCAAAGTTATTAATCTTATAATTTAAAAAAAACAAAAAAATACCTCTGTAAATGTCATTGACTCTATCTTTAGATTATAGTCATGTTCATTCTCTACTTATTTTCTTCCTATTTCTGATACCGGTGGCTAAATATTGATTAGATTAAATGTCATATGATTGAGATATTAGTTTTCTCTGAAAGATCTGTGCAGCATAGGAATGGTCCTTTGGCCCATAATGTTGTGCTGAATATAATGCAAAAGAACTCATCCCTTCTGCCTATCCTTGGTCCATATCCATCCAAATTATCCAAATGAACATTAAATAGCCTCAATGTATCTGCCTCCACCACCAACGCTTGAAGTTCATTCCAGAAACCTACCACTCCCTGTGTAAAAAATAATTGCCCCTCACATGCCCCTTGAACTCCCCCACCCCCCGGCCTTAAATGCATGCCTCATAGTTTTGACGTTTCAACTCTGGGAAGAAACTTCCTGACTGACAACCCTACCTATGTATCTCATGATTGTATAGACTTCAATCAATTCTTGCCCAAGCCACAAAAAAGCAGCCTCTCCAAATCCAGGCAGCATTCTGGTAAACACCCTCTGTGCCATCTCCAAAGCCTCTATACCCTTCCTGTAATGTGGCAAACAGAAGTGAATACAATACTTTAAGTATGCCTTAACCAAAATCTTACAAAGTTGCAAAATGATATCCTGACTCTTGTAATCAGTTCCCTGACCAATAAAGGCAAGCATGCCATTTGCCTTCCTTACCACCCTATCTACTTGCATGGACACTTTCAGGGAGCCATGGTCTTGAATGCCGACATCCCTTTGAACAACAAAGCTGTTCAGGGTCCTGCCCTTAACTATCTACTTTTTCTTAATATTTGAGGTCCCAAAGTGAGACACCTCACACTTGTATGGATTAAACTTTACCTTTAATTTCTCTTCCCATATCTGAAGTTTATCTTTTTCCTGCTGCATTGTTTGACAACCTTCTACATTATTCACAACTGCACTGAACTTTGCATCATCTGCAAGCTTATTAACTCACCCAATTAGATTTTAATTCATGTCTCTTCTATATATTTGTATCATAACCAGAAGGGTTCCAGTACAGATCCCTGTGGAAAAAAGACAGAAAATGAGGGAAATGCAGAATTATTGAATAAATGAGGTTTTTTTAAATGTCAAAACAATTCTGATGAATAATCTCTGAAGTTGTGATAATTAATCCAATATTTTAATTCTCAATTTACTGATCTTAATGAATATCCAGTACAAACTGCTTTTAATATATTGAATCATTTTAAGTGTTGAGTTCTAACATTAATTATTATTTAATTGTCATTTCAATTCTCACACCATCATGAGATTCACATTTTAGTTGAATCCATTATTTTTAGTGCCAGTATCACAATGAAATATTAACATTCTTTTCAGGTCAACACACCTGCAATCAACCAAAGTTTTATCACCCAACACTCATAGTAACTATCTCATTCTCTTTCATCTGAATTCTAATATTAATGGAAAGATTATTAATCAGCCTTATCAATTAAGAGATGGCTAATTATTTTTCACTTCAATATTTCAGTTTTTTCCGATATACTGCACAATTACATTGCAATAAGGATTTTCTTATCAACCTTAAATTTGGTTTCAGCAATTTTAAAACTAATTATTGCTAATGTCTAACTGGTAATCATTGTTTGAATGCAATATATCCAGCTGTCGATGTGGAACAATGGCTCAATACATCAACTGACAAACAATATTGAACTCTACAATCTCATAATCTTAGCAAAATAATTTTCAGTGTGGAAGCTCAGTTGGATTGAATTGGCTTTGAGCAAAAATACATTCTGTGGAAGGGTCACTGGACCCAAAGTATTAACACTGAATGCTTCCCACAGATGCTGCCAGACCTGCTGAGTTGGTTTCAAGCAATTACTGATTTTGTTTCTGAGTTCCAGTATCCACAGTTTTTTGCGTTTTTGTACTGATTGTATTTCACTTCAATGCTAACATTTCTATATTTCTGATTATTACAAAAGAGCTATTTTTCACATTAAACATTATTTTAATTCCACGTGTTTCTTGTGTACACAAACCTGAATTAACAAATGTTTGATCTATTCTTTTACAATAAATCTTGAATTCTTAGAAATCACAATTTTGTGAAACTGAGGAAAGTTGTCTTTCGCTGAGTAGTCACGTTGAATGGCGAATGCTTTATTTCCAATTCAAGTGCGTTACAAAGCAGGTCAATGTTAATTTATGTATATGAATAACTGCTTCAAACATATTGAATTATTTGATTATCATGAGACTTATATTTATTTAAGATCATTGTCGCTTCGTTCCATCATTATTAGAAATTAGTAATTCTTTTTATCCTTTACACACTGGAGCTGTCTAATACAATCCTAGTCCAATTATCACGATAAATATCTGAGCAGATTTCCCTGAGAGTAACCACAATAAGTATGTGATTATAGTACTGCCCTTCCTGCATGGGCACATTATGGAGGGCTCTGATAATGTCTGTACTAATAGACCAGGAGGCAGGTGTTCAATTCCTACCTTAAACAGAGATGTGTCAAAGCACCTTAGAGTTGATTAGAAAATATCGAAGTGTCAATTGAATTATTTTTCAATCCAACATTTTCTCAACTTGTATCTGTTGTTGATTATAATGGTCACAATATCTTGAATTTATTTGTTTCAGGTCACTGATTAAAGTATAAATGTTATTAAGGTGAGGGGGAAAGTTTTAAAAGGGATCCGAGGGGCAGCTCTTTTCACAACGTGTGTTTGGCATATTGAGATGAGCTGTGAGAGGAAAGGCAGCGGCTGGTACAATTACAACATCTAAAAGACTGTAGGACAGTTACATGGATAGAAAACATCCAGAGGGATATGGGACAAACACAGGAAAATGGGACTAGTTTAGTTTCGGAAACCTGGCCGGAATGCCAAGTTGGGCTGAATGGCCTGTTTCCGTGCTGTATCAGTCTAACTTTCTACAATTCAAACTTGACTGTGAAAGGTAAAGGAAAGCAAAAACGGGTATTAATTCTATTTTGTGTCCATAAAAAAGTGACATGAATTTTAAATAATTGTGTCATATGAAATAGTTCACTCTTATTGTGATTAGAAATACAATGAATGCGAGCACTAAAGTGAAATATAATTGAATTAATTCAACTGTGTTTCCATGGTTAAAATAAAAATTGATTTTCACAATGATTGTGAGTTTGTACACTGCAATATATTCACATCAGTTCACGTACTGAGCTATTATTGCACATTTATACCCCTTACTGAACTGAACAATAGTTACACATTAGCAACACATAGATTTTTGAAAATGTATCAGTGCACTTCAAAGAAGGAGATATTTAATGTTGCTATGTGACTGTGCAATGTGTAGACATGAACAGCAATCATTGCAGTGAAAAGTAATTACAGTTCTCTGAATTTATAAGGCTGAGATTACTGTGATTATTCAAAGAGCAAAAGTCAGTTTTCGAAGCATGTTGGATGCAAAATCATTGATTCCATTGTGGAATACTTGACCTGAAAACAATAGTATTGTTACAATGGATTAAATGAAACAATGGATTAAATTAAAATATGGATCTGACTATACATGTTAGAAAGACAAACAAATTATTCTGTAATTATTATAAGGATAATGAATTCATAATAAATGTTGTAATCAGAACAAATAAGTTGACTCAACATTTTAAAAGCACTTTGCTCTGATGTTGATTAGACACCATTAAGATCGGTAAACTGAAGACTAAAATATAACAGCTGGATTGATGGATTTGGACAATGAATGAGCCATTCAGTAATTATTGAAAAGAAATGACTTTTGCTCAAAATGCAGACAATACAGAAGGAATGTATTTCATTCAATTAGTTTACATGTAGAAACGTATGTTTTTAAATTATTTAATTTTATCCTGATCGATGTTCAAACATTTGTGTTTGAATTAGGAAGAAAATAAGGAGATAACGAAAGTTAATATCAGAGTGACCACAAGATACAGTCCATGACATTTGATAGAAAAAGGAATTTGCATAATTTTGTAATTATTGAACATTGTGAACCAATTAACTCCTCAGGTACTGAAGCAGTCCAACCCCAAGAACAACAAGATCTGGACAATATCCAGGTTTGGGTTGACAAGGGGCAAGTAACATAGATCCCACACAAATGCAGGCTGCGACCATCACGTATAAGAAACGACCTAACCACTATCACTTGACATTCAATGCTGTGACCATCACTGAACACCCACTATCAACATTATCCTGGGGATAATCATTGATCAGAAACTGAATTGGTCTCACCACACAAACACAGTGGCTACAAGAGTAATTCAACTCCTGGCTCCTGAAAGCCTGCCCAACAGCTACCAGGCACAAGTCAGGAGCGTGATGGAATACTCCCCACTTGCCTGGATTAGTGCCGCCCTAACAACACTCAAGGAACACCTGGCCACTTCCATCTCGAAGGACAAAGGCAGCAGCTAGATGGAAATACAACTACCTTCAAGTTCCCCTCGAAGGTACTAACCCACCCTGACTTGGGAATATATCACCATTCCTTCACTGTTGGTGGGAAAATGTCCTGGAAATCCCCACGCCAATGGTATTGTGGGTCAACCCACAGCAGGTAGACTGCAGCAGTTCAAGAAGACAGCTCAGCACCAATTTCTCAAGGGTAACTAGGGATGGGAAATAAATGCTGGGCCCAGTCAGTGACAAGCAAATCACATCAAATAAATATTAAAATAATGTCTGCAAGATCAAAACAGCTCCAACACTGTCCTAGCTGCAATCTCTGCCTCTTCTAATTCACAAAGATAAAAGGTTACCTTGCTCAACTTTCTCATCAGTACAGTATTTCCCCCAGCCCTCTCTTATACCAACCACAGCATTTCCATCACCAGCAGCAACTCCGCTTAAAATATTTTGTCAGTAACTTTTCATTAACTAGTTACTTCAATTACAATGCAATCTCTACAAACAGACCAAGTACCTTTTCGGCAACAACAAATTTTTGAACAACTTTTCTTGATCTCTCTCTGCCATTCTTTTTGGTTATATGAGGTAGGGAGGGATTGGATCACCACAGTGATGTAAGATATATGTAACACAGTGAGACAGGAAAGCTAGTATGGCTCACGTTGACTCTTAGACCCCACACAGTGGAACAACACATTCACTGCATAATAAACACAACACAACATTTCAACCCGGCGTGACAGTAATAAAATGTGGATCGGTTAGACAGGCTGGATTTGTTTCAGCCGGAGTTTGGGAGAGTGAGGGGTGACATGACTGAAGTGTCTAAGATCCTGAATGGTTTGTTAAGGAGGATGTGGAAAGGATGTTTCCTCTTGTGGGTCAGACGTGAACTCGAGAGAACTACTTTAAAATTAGATTCATCCTTTCAGGACAGAGATGAGGAGATTTATTTCCTCTCAGAGGGCTGTGCAACTTTGGAACTCTCTGCCCCAGAAGGTGGGCTCAATGAATATTTTTAAGACACAGGTTGATAGGTTCTTGTTAAGGGATGTTGGGAGAAGATGGAACACAAATCACTAACAGATCAGGCCTGGCCTTATTGAATGATGGAGTGGACTTGAGGGGCTGAAAGGTCACCTTCTGCTTCTTTCTCACATGACAAAGGACTAAGAGATTTGTTGAAAATTCATTCACTGGATGTCGGTGCCACTGGTTATGGGCAGCATTTATTACCCAGAGGGCAGGAAAGAGTCAACCACATTGCTGTGGGTCAGGGGTCACATGTAGACTAGATCAGGTAAGGATGGCAGCTTCATTCCCTAAAGGACATCAGTGACCGAGATGGGTTTTTCCTGACAATCGAGAATAATTTCATCAATAGACTCATAACTCTAGATGATTATTGAATTCAAACTGCTGAAACTGACTGACCATGTGGCTGTCAGTGAATCCAGCACAAGTGAATGGAAACCTTGCTCAGAGTCTGGTTCTGGAACATTCAACACAACCAGGAAATGGAAAGTGAATAGTTAGCTGAAAACAAGATCACTGCTCTGTTAGAGACAAAATCAATCAATGTTCAGTCACTGAACATTATTGACTCACAGAATGTGCGAACCTGCAGAATCACAGTAAAAGGGAAAAGTAAACAACATTCTTGGCAAAGACAGAATGAACCAACTGCTTGTATAAAAACAGCTCTGAACAAAGCGGCTGAATCCTCCACAAACTGATAAAACAGATTTGTAGATAGAGATTGGAATTCTTTAGAAAAAACCCTTTCCTGCTGATGGTGCGTGCTAGAAACCATTCTCAGTGTGATCTGCCACTTATTTCCCCCCACAAAAGCAGGTGTGTTGCTCACTTACAGACTGACTTACAGACAAAGGAAACCTGATCTGAGACTTGCAGGTTAATTAAGCTATTAGTGACAGTCCATTGCACACAACAAGAGCTTCACAACAGATTCTAGTGAAACCAACAATGCAATGAAAATGGTGAATTAGTCTTTATAATCATGCAGCCTCTCAATTAAAATAATCCCAGTCAACTTCTCAACATTTTAAAACTATTAATATCAATGAATATATATTTATTTCCATTCCTAATTTCCTCCAAAAATGTATCTGATTATTCTCTTCAAAATGTATTTTAAGTGGTGTATTCCAAATCACAATTCTTAGTACAAAACAACTTGCAAACTAAAATAGTTTTCATGTCAATAATGACACTAGAAACTTTGTTATGTAGTTTAACCATATTTCCAAATATTGTTTTGGTTCATTATTGCAGTGAAGCTAAAATTAAAGTCTATTTATTTTCTCTGATATCCTTCCATTACTTTATTCCCTAATAACAATGCCCATGGTGTAATGGGTGACAAGCATTAAATAAAATTGAATTTTCATTGCAAGAACTTGTACAAATAATCACTTATCATTCAGTTCATTCATTGTCGTTGATTATCAGTTATTTTCATTGTATGATCACGTTAAATTCACTTAAATAATCACAGTAGAATTTTCACCTCTATAAATATGTAAAGTGAATGTCAAATTATTAATATTTCAAGTAAAACCAAATTCACATTTTGTTCTGTTTGAATCCAGGAATGACAGGATGTGTTACATTATTATGGGAAACAGGAATAAGTGAAGGTGGTGACTCTCAGACGTGAGGCCTTAAAGCCAAAGGGCCAGGTGGTAGTTACAGTGGGGGAGGTACCTAGTGCCCCGTTCTCCTCAGAAGGCAGAGAGGATGGTGACACTGACTGGAACGGGTTAGATGACAAAGCACCCACGTATGGACAGAGGGACGGCGATGGGTGGGATGACCCACCGCCCTGTAAGGTCCAGAAGGCCCTGTCTATGGCACCACTGGGCATCAAAGCTCAAACATGGACAGACAGTAGGGAGCAACAAAGGGAACTGACAGAAACCAAACCTGAACCGTTCACCCACTGAACGACAGATGTTGGTGAATGAACACCCGGCCTGATAGAGAAATGGTAATAGTGGGCCTTATTGGGACAATATGGATGAATTAGTAGAGGTACACAGTCTCACCGAAGGTGATGTACGGACCCTCCCTCGGCCCAAGATGCCCTGAAGTGTACAGCAGAAACTGTACCTGCAATGAGAGGATGGGGTGTGAGCCGGTTCCCCCCAGAGTACAGCTGATCCATGGCGCCAGGCATTTACAGATATTGCAGGGACACACTGGGGAGGGGACAGGCTGAATGGGCTAAAATAACCTTGGTGTCTCAGGGAACCAAGGGTAATATAGAGGATCATACAGAGAGGAAGCCTGAGGTGTGTAACGACCACAGGGGATTACCAAACCCCAACCTGTGGTGATGAAATTTGTTTGATGTATTTAAAAGACAACATGGGACACTATATAATTGTAATTATAAACATGGGACTCTCAGTGGGAGATCATTCTAACCACATTCTGAATTGGGCCATGAGAGCTGAGGCAAACACAGAAACACAGGGGAATAGCTGCAGTACAGGGAGGGTAATCAGACCCACAATGTTACAAGGGAAGCAGGAAAGGGCACATAGACAAGGAACATAGGCACAGAGAGGGAGATAGGTGTTCATATTGTGAGTGGCTTGTGTTCATGTAGATATATGCATAGCCCATGAATATTCATTGACGTGCTGTTAAGGGGCCAACCCTTGCATGATTCTAACACCGGAGCATCTTTGTCAGTTACTGATAAGGATTTATCCCTCACCCCCTCAATTACTAAAATGAGAGCAGTTGGAGAGGGAACCTAGGAAGCTGTTCATGTCTACACATTGCACAGTCACATAGAGAACCATCACAAGCCCTACCAGAAGTGCGGACATTAACCAGGGGTGAGGGAGGCAAAATGCACACAGTCAGCATGCCTTTGGCATAGTTCATGACTGGGCTGGGTGAAGGTATATCACCCTGACTGGGGGCCACATTGAGCATGAAGAACAGGTCAGAGAGTTAGTGGAAGCAGCTAACTTTCCCAGTGAAGCAGCAATAATGAAGATTAGAGCTGACAGGAAAGTAGAAACCCCACACCAACGGGGTAGTGAGCATGGGTGAGCATACTTACTGAAACAGTGCAGACATTTGAGGAGGATGCAGTGGCAGTAGCTACAGAAGCGAGAAAGGAAAGTTTAAAGACATTTCCAGAAACAGTCCCATAGCAGGAGAAACAGGAATGGGAAAAGGGTGGGGCAGTAATAGGACATAGGATGATCCAGCAGTGCCACTGTATAAGACAAACATTATTAAAACCATATCATGGGCTGGCCCATATTGAGCAGGATAAAATGCAATATCGGATGATCAACTACAGGGGTGTTCTGGAACAAGAAGGTTTTGTCACAGGGGTGTAGTCTGTACACAGTGTGAGCCAGGGAAAACAATCGGGATAAAATGGAGGGACCCAGTCGCAGGGACCCAGGGTCCCACGGGAACAATTACAGATGGATTTTACATACACCCCCATCCCAATCCCAGGGAAGGAAATCCTGCTGGGTCTTAATAAACAGGTTTACTCAGTGGGTGGAAGCATTCCCCTGCAGATTCTGACCAAGGGACACATGCTCCAGGAAACAAAGTTAAGCAGCTCTGTGGCTTGTTTGGTACTGAGCAGAAATCCCATCTCACATCCCACCCCCAGAGCTCAGGGACAGTAGAAGGAATGAAGCAGACACTGAAAGCTAGTCTGACTAAGGCCCTGACAGAGACAGGCCAGGATGGGTTAGTGTACTCCCCACAATCCTAATGAAACTGACGTCAACCCCAGCAAAGGGAACTGAGCAATCCCCCTTTGAATTTGGACTATGCAGCTGCCAGAGGGTACGGTAGTGGGAGGGCAGGAGATGAACAATGGCAAGGATAGAGTGAAACAATTTATGAAAGAGCTGACAAAGCAACTGCATGAGCTGAGAGGGGAAGTTGCAGACGGACAGAGAATCAGAGACTGGGAAAGGGAGCTCATAAACATCCGAGCTGACATCCCGAACCCAGGAGATCGGGTCAGGGGGGGAAATATTAGTGGAATGTATGAAAGAAACACATCCAAATGCTGGACTTGGCTGGGGGATCCACAGAATTCCAGAGAGGGAACTCTTCCATCCTGCATTAGTAAGGAGCTCTGAATAAACATTGGTCATGCTGCTCAGCACAGAACTCAAGGCTCCTCTTTGATATTTCTCCCAGTAACAGTTGTGCAGGGGCATGTTGGTGGCTGGAGGTCTGTGACCAGTGCCTCTGTTCCACAAGGGTCAGAGCTAGGACATCTGTCCTTTGTAATACATATAAATGATTAGCCTGAAAATGTAAATGATTTAATTAGCAAGTTTGTAGATGGCACAAAGTGAAGAAGTTGTGAATCGTGAAGAATGTTGTCAAAGGAAACACCAAGGATGAGATCAGTTGGAAGGTTATGCGGAGAAATTGCAGATAGATTTTAATTCAGACAAGTGTGACGTGATGCGTTTTGGGCGGCTCATTGTAAGGGCAATGTATACACTAAAAGGAAGTGTCCTGAGCAGCATTGATATACAGAGGGATCTTCAGGTGCAAGTTCACAGCTCCCTGAATGTGGTGAAGGAGGTGGATGGCAGGCTTGCCCTCTTCTGTCAGGGGAGTGAATATAAAACTGTCATTAGGCCACCTTTGGGGGATTGTGGGCTGTGTTGGGCACCGCATTATAAGGAGGATGTGGAGGCTTTGGAGAGGGTGGAAATGGGTTTACCAGGATGTTGCCTGGATTGGGAGAGGTTGGAAAATCTCGGATTGTTGTCTTTGGAAAGTCAGTGGCTGTGGAGTGATCCGAGAGGGACAAACAGAGTGAATAATCTGAATCTTTTTCCAAGTGGAAATTACCAATTCACAGGCCATAGATTTAAGGGGAGAGGGGGCAAGTTTAAAGGAAATGAAAACCGAAAGAACAGCAGATGTTGTAAACCAGAAAGAAAAACAGAAGTTTCGGAAAAAGCTCAGCAGTTCTAGCAGCATCTGTGAAGAGAAATTTGTTAACATTTCTGAGGAAGGGGGACCGGACCCGAAACATTAACTGATTTTTCTGATGCTGCATGACCTGCTGAGTATTTCCAACATCTGTGCAAGTTTAAAGGGAGTTGTGTCGGACAAGTTTCTTATGCAGGAGATGGTCAGTGACTAGAATTTACTTGCCTGAGAGATGGTAAAAGCAGAAACAATCACAATGTTTAAGAGGCATTTGGACAGACAGATAAACAGGCATGGGTTTGCAGGGATATGGATCATGTACAGGCAGGTGGAATCATGATCCACACAGACATGGTGGGCCAATTATTCCGGTGCTGTCCTGTTCTGTTTTCCAGGGGGTAGAATGTGTGGAGTGAGAGATAATATTTTCAGTGGAATATGTCTCTTCTTTAGAACACACAGTAAGTTGATGCATTTTGAGAGAAGCAATGTAGAAAGGGAATATATATTTGAATGGCACAGACATAGAGAGCAGGGCAGCACGAATGCGGGACAATGTGTACCAATCCTTAAAGGAGAGAGAACATAAAGTGCTTTGAGTAAACGTAAAGGATGCTGGGCTTCATTATCAGAGAGAATGATAACATACTCATGGAAAAGATGCAGACGGTTGACAAAGTTCTAGTTAGGTCATAGTCAATCAGTGCATCCAGTTGTGGTCATCAGATTCCTGGTCAGGATGAGGAAGTTAAAATACCACAGAGGGGCCTGTTCCATATTTTGCTTCTCTTTCAGGATGCATTGGCGACTCAAGGATTAAACATTCTCCTGCCAAAGGTCTTCCTGACGTATTGTAAGAGTACAAGGCCTGTACTCTTCCAATACAGACTGAACACCTCAGTAGGGGTGAGGCAGACCGTATCTTTGAAACAGAACCTCTTGGAGCCACACATGTGGATTCCACCATAACCCCAGATAGAGCAATTTGCCCTTTCCAGACAAGACGGAGAGCCCTGGGCACAACCTTGTTAAACTGCCTCCTGCTCCCATTGACTTACTTCCCCTCCATATGAGCATAGGTAAGTGAATCCCGCATTTACTGAAGGAAGAACCCTTCTGCCTTAATCTCTTCCCATCAACACATAATCATGAACAATACGATAATCAGTTTCTGTAATCCATCACACATTATCACAGGACATTGGCATTCATCAAGCTTTGTAAATTCATAATTACCAGCTTTAAACTATGTAATTGCAATTGCCCATGTGACTGATATGCCTTTGTCTAATTCTTATTAAATATACTGTCTCTGTGGGTAAGGCAGAGATTTGTGAAGATGAGTCTGTACAAATAGACACTCGGCTACTTTAGAGATGCTTTGAAATCCTTGCCAGCTGTCCGATAATAAAGCTACTGCTGTTGTACAGAAAACTTGTGTCATCTGGATTTGTGGAACAAAATAGACATCAACATGGAAGGATATGAGTGATCTTCAGGGTGTGGAGGACAGACTTACTGGAGTGGTTCACTGATGAAGAAAATGCAGTCACTAGATTGATTTGAAGAAATTGCTATTTTGTTTGAAATAAACAAGTTAAATATATTTTTGATAGAGCTGTACAAGATTATAACAGACCTAGATATAGCAGACAAAAAATATCTGTATTTGATAGGTGATGGCACAAGAATTAAGACCAGATGTGAGGTTTTGAGACAGTGGGAGATGAGCAAGTGTTTCTGCTGACTGTATTGGCTGGAAATATGCAGAACATGTTGCCTATTATGGTGATGCAAGTAGAGAAGATCAATAATTGATATAAACAATTAGATCAGTTCTGAGGGAAATAAACTTGCAGAGTTTGGGGTACGTACGGGGAATGAGAATATTGGATTCTGCTACAGAGAGCCAGCTTGAATTTAATGGGGCTCTTTCTACGCTATAATGCATTTTATTTGGACTGGCTTAACTTGCTCTGGTCACCGATTAAGTTGTCATTTCGGTAAATCTGCTCAGTGTTGCTACTCAGACCAACACAGGCTGTCCCTCTCCCTCCACAGCAGGAGATAATGTTTACTGTTTTATACTGGGTTCTTTGGGGGGTAGTCAGAGGGGGGGTGGGGGTGCAGGCTAACGGTGTGTGTAACAGTCTGTCAGCATTTATCTGAAATGGAAAAACACCAGTGCAGGCAGACAACGGACCGACTCTGGAAATGTGGGGAATGACAGAAGGGAATTCTTTACCCATCCCACCTGGAAACTGGCCAAACCAGTCAGACTGGGGAGAAGCTGTTCACCTGCTGTGTGTGTGTGTGTGTGTGTGTGGGGGGGGGTGGGGGGTGGGGGGGGGGAAGGGATTCACTTCGGCATCCATCCTGCTGAGACCCCAGTCAATTTACTGAGAGCCCCAGTTGAAGGATATTTTTCTCTTTTTCACGCCAAGTAATGAACAATGGTTTTGGCAGCTCATAAAGTTGTGCACATAGAGATCTTAGTTTTGGTAATGTTCACAACATCGTTGAACATGTACAGATTCAGACTGGGTACAGATTTTTATTTTCCTTTATTCATTCACAGGATGAGGGTGTCGCTGGCCCGGCAGCATTTACTGCCCATCACTAATTGCCCAGAGGACAGGTAAGAGTCAGCCTCATTGCTGTGAGTCTGAGGTCACAATGTTGGCCAGACCAGGGAAGGATGGCAGCTTCCTTCCTGAAAGGGCATTACTGAACCAGATGGGTTTTTCTGACAATCGATGAATGGTCATCATTAGACTCTAAATTCACAAGTTTTTTTATTGAATTCAAATTCCCCCCATCTGCTGCAGCAGGCTTTGAACCCAGGTCTCCAGAACACTATCTGGGGTTTTAGATTAACTGTCTCGAGACAATACCACTCAGCCAAGACTTCCCCACATCGCTGTCCATCTGTACAGAGTGAACAGCGATATTCTGGTTCATCAGAACTGGGTAATCACACATACGTTTGCTCAATGATTGCAGAAGTTGGATGTTTGGCAATGATTGGCAATTGAAATCCATCTCCGAACTATGTATTCTGGGGTTTGTTTCTGATGATGATTGGAAGCATCATTAGTCTTGTTATCCTTTGGGGATTAAAACAGTTTCAATTAGCTTTCTGTTAAATTCATGGCAATCAATTCTATCTCACTACTCTCAGGCAGATTAGTTTCTTTTGAAGGGTTCTCCATCTCCCTAACCTTCTCCATCTTCTCCCCCAACAGTACAATAACCTCATAGAGTCTCTTTGTGACTATGAATGAGACAATCTCATCAACTGTTTCTTTCCCTACTCCTGTGTCAAGTTGGATCTTAAACTCCCCTTACTGCAATTGTGATCCTGTATCATTGTACAGTGCTGCTCGTATTTCATGTCTTGGCCTATCAGTGTTCATGAAACTGCATGTAGTATATGGGGCCAATAGTGTAAGAGTTTAGCCCTTTCCTTCCACCAACAGCAGTAGAATTGTATTCCAACAAAACTTACAGAATCACGGCCAAGCATATCCACCAACTTACCTCTTACCATCAAACCAGAGTATCAATTCTCATTCAACTGAGAGAATTCAGGAGGGCATGTCAGTAACAGCAGCATGAATACCTAAAATTGAGGTGTTAACCTGATGCAGTTCCCAAAGAGGACGACTTGTGAGCCTAACAGCATAAGCAGCAAGTGATAGACAGAGTGAAGCAATCCGGGAAATAACAGATCTAAGATCTGCAGTCCAACTAAATCCAGTTGTGAATGAAGTCAGAGCACAGCTGGAATTCTGAGGACAGTTCTCTTCAAGATATTAACCAACAAGAATGTCAGACTGGATTAATTATCATAAAACTCAAGTCCTTTTGATATTTATATATTTACAATCAGTGTTCAATTCACCAAATGTAGCTGAAGGTAAAGATAATCTTCAAGTGATTGTAACAGTGGAGACATCTGAATACTTGATCAGCAACTTAAAGCCTGTTGTGTTTAGATAGTAATAATTTTAAAGAGATTTTAAAAAGTAAGGTGACTTGAGTATAATGGAAGAAGTTGATTGGTGGGTAGCTGATAATGTTGTTTTAATCTGAAGTTAATTTAGGATTAGTTAACAAATAAACATATGGTAGGGAAACCCAGTCCCATGGAGTGCACATCCAGTTCCGTGTGGGAAAATCAGGACACTTCTTGTGAGAGCGACAACCACAAGAACACGGAGGTGACATGGGAAATGTCAGGAACATTTGTTTGACCACAGTTAAAGTACTGCACACACTTCTGATCCCCTTATTCCAGGGTTAATGTGATCACACCATAGAGGGTACACAGGAGATTGATCAGAATATTTTTACAATTGGAAAGTTTCTGCTCTGAGAAAAGGTTGGATAGATTGGGAATGATTTCCGAGGAGGATGAGCTGAGATTTAATTGAAGTGATAAAATGCTGAGGAATCCAGATCGAGTGGATAGGAAGGAGCTATTCATTAACTGAGAAGTCAGAAACTGGAGGATTTAGATTGAAACTAATTCCCAGAAAGAATGGGAGGGGAGAATTCATTTCACTCGGAGATGGTGGGGAGCAGGAACTCATTGATGGGGTGGCAGAGGCAGGAACCAGCATCACATTAGAATAAAAGGACATGGATGTAACTGAGATGCTGGAACATGCAGGGCTGCGGACTAAAGTCTGCAGAATGGGATCATTGTGATTGATTTAACATTTCTCCAGAATATTAAACTCAAGTCCAATTTGAGAATTTATGAACATCATCCAACCTGAATTCCAAATGTCAGAATAAATTTATCACAACGTTACAGCACAGATCGAGGCCACTTGGCCTATCCTGCATGGGTTGGCTGTAATAGAGTGATCCAGGCTTTACAGCGTTCTGTACTCACCAATGAGAGCAACAATTTCAGACTGCGTACTCTGTTTTGTCAATGTATTTCTTTGACAGCTGCTCACCTTGTTTCCTTGTTTCTTTCCAAGCCCTAACTCCATTCGCTGTGGCCTTGAGGGACTACCATTTCTGCAATTTAATCTCTGCTGCCTTCCCCCGTGTGACAGACTGTTTTTGTCCTTGTCTCACCCCCACCTTGCTCACAACTCATTACATTTCTGTTGGCTCCCAGATCTCTGTGACTTCACAGCGCCCCCTGGGTCAGTGGCACGAGTTTTGAAATCTCTTCCTCATGAGATAATTGGAAATCTTCCTGGCTGCAGTTTCCCCCAGATTTTATTTTGAAAAAAAAAAGAGGATTTGGGTCAGTCAAGTATTTGTAACACAAGCCTTCATCTACAATCCTGAGCACTTAGACATAATATGTGACCCTCCCACAGATGTGCAGGTTTGATGGATTGGCCGTGCTAACATGGCCTGTAGTGTGTAGTTTAGGTGGGTTGGGTTAGCCATGCTAAATGTGGGGTTATGGAGGTAGGGTGGGACAGCAAGTCATTGCAGACTCGATGGACTGAATAGTCTCTGTGCGCCTAAGGGATTCTGTAATTCTAACTAGTTGTGATTGTTGTCATATTTTCCTAAGTCCAGGTTCATTCAACTCAGGTACACATGCTGCCTTTTGTGTTTCTGTGGGTGCTCACTCAATCCTTTCCTTCTGTTTTACATCAATTTCACACTGTATGTGAGGGTGAGAATGAAAGTGTAAATATAAATACTCCAACCGAAACCCTCACAGGTCAGGAACTGTTTCTGCTACTAGCATCACTCACAACAGAAAAATAAAGGTTCAGTCACAAATCTGACAGAAACACAGTAGTTATAATCACCAGGAAAGGCTTAACAGCTTAAAACTCTTTTCTAAAGAAAAGAGGAGGCTGAGAGACAACCTGGTAAAAGTAGGAAGCTTTGTGTCTGTGTTTTCAGAGATTTGAGGTTGAAATTATTGGGTTGAAGCATGCTTCATTGCCCCAGGTCATCAAAGGTGCTATCTAAATGTGCATCTTTCTTTCTGCCTATCTGTCTGAGTCAACAATCAGATGGATAGGTCATTGTCTGAGTGTTTTCCCAAATCCCTGATTGTGGGGGAGGCAGATACAATCTCAGGTGCCAGCTGCCTCTAGTCCACCTACATGGACATATTGAAGAGCATGACAGGAGAATGGATTGAAATGGAGAGTTCAACGCCAGAATGTAATAGGAAGAAGGAAATAAACAGGACTTTTGGATCCCAGGGGATACAGACTCCAGGATTAACCCTGTGGGCATTCCCGCAGTAACACGAGACAGCATTCCATGATGAGTGTTAAATCCGGGTGGCAGTAGAGGGAGTCACTGAACATGAGCAGGAGGTTTGTTCAGTCAGTAACAGTGTGTTCGACATGGAGGGGAAGGGAGCAGTGAGGGGAAATGTTACCACAAGCTGCAGATGGATAACTTTCAGTGGAACAGGAGGAAGCCATTCAGCCCTTCAACCCTGCTCTGCCATTCAACAGATCATGGCTGATTTGTGGCCTAAGTTGCAATGTTCAAAACTCTCCAAACTCATCAATAAACTCCTCTGCTACAGACAAGATCAATATTCAAAAACGAAACATCTGCAAATGCTGGAAAATCAGGAACAAAAACAGAAATTGCTGGAAAAAATAATCAGCAGATCTGGCAGCATCTATGGAGAGTGAACCTTTGGGTCCAGTGACCGGTCAGGTGACAACCTGCAGCTGACCATTCTGCCTTTTCTGTAACACTCTCTGGAACAGGTTCTGGTGCGAGGGGAATGAGACTGTCAATAACAACTGAGAAAATAGGAGGATGTGCACAATCAGAATAAAACACATTTTGGTCTTTCACTTTTAATTCAACTGCAAAAATTATTCATTATCATTTCAGAAAAAAGATAATAGGCCAGAAATCAACTCTTCATGTCATTGGGTCTGAGAAACTGTTAGTTCTGACCTGGTCCAGCCTCCATGTGAATCCAGACACTGAATAATGGGGTTGACTCTGAACCATCTCTTGGGCAGTTAGAATGGATGACAAATGCTGCCCCAGCAAGTGATGCCATGATGCCACGAACAAACAAAACAAATCTGATCGCTGTGGTTAGTTGTGAACTCGCTGGTGTTTTTGGAAGAAGATGAATGGGAAGGTTTATGGGGTAAAGGGAGAAGAATGGCATTCAGTGAGGTGATCCTTTGGAGAGCTGATGAGCCAATCAGCCTCCTTTTGCACAGGAACAATTCTGTGAATATTTCATTCTGAGCCCTCGAAAGAAAAATCAGGGCAGAGTTTGTAAAGAGATCAGATTGAATGAGTGTCTCGGTGAGCACAAGTGAGACACAGATACAGAGAGGTTTTGGGATAGATTAAATTATATTTTATACATTTGCATAGTCATCAACATGACAGTAGTTAAAACTGGGAGTGTAATTAGAGCAGCAAATAAATCTTAAACAGTTACGCAGCTAAAGGGGATGCTGGGTAAAGATACTGTAGTTAGCGTTTATTTCATTCCAGACACACCAGCCTAGGAGCACATCCTTCCTGTATCTATCCTCTCGAGCTCTTGAAGATTTTTGTTCCTTTGAAGTGTTTCATGTTTAGATACTCCAGAGAAGACAGCTTCAAGCTCCTCAATCTCTCCTGCCAGGGAAATGCTGCTGTTAGAATTCAATTCACTAGTGCATGTTACTGGCTGCTTCATGGACTGGAACTGGAAATCGAGACTGAAAGGTTACTGCATAAAATATCTTCAATGGTATTGCCAGACGTGAGTGGTTTTAGGAAAATCACCTTGACTTCCAGGCATTGAGTGTCAGAGCACTTCCTGTTGTGGGGCATCCTGTTTAGATTCAATCTGTTGATAACTATTAGAACTGACTTGCACTGGCTCCGTCAAAGTGGCCAGAGCATTATGGCTGTCATCGAAGGTGGTAACAAACTTCCCATGGGTTAAAAATCGTAAATGATAGAGTAGGTACGAGGTCTGATGACACTGTTGGAGTATTGATGTTGTTGGTAATCACATTAACTCAGCAGGAGTTGACTGAATTCATATTGTCTCTTTCTGAATCTCAGGATGTCTCTCTGGGCAATAAGTCTCCACAAACAGCAATGAGCAGGGATCATCTATTTTGATTTAAATTGCTCTATAGCACTGCTGCTTCACAGCACCAGGTATAAGATTGGAGTCCAGCCTTGGTCAACAGCCTGTGTGGAGTTTGCACATTCCCCTATGATTGTGTGGTTCCACTCCAGGTGCTCTGGTTTCCTCCCACAGTTCAAAGATTTGTGGGTGAGGTGGATCAGTCATGCTAAATTGTCCAGTGTCCAGGATTGTGCAGACTCAGTAGATCAGCCATGGGAAATGCAGTGTTACAGGGGTGGAGTGCTCTTTGGATAGTTGGTGGGGTTTGATGGGCCAATGCTGTCCTTCCAAACTGTCGGGATTCTATTCTATGATTGAGGATAAAGGCGACACAACAGGGTGCCCTTGGCAAAGGAGCATATAGTGTGTATCAATTCTCCTGACGCATTTAGATAGAGATAGGCACCGCAGTGGATACAGTGCTTTATCTCCATCGCTGCCTCCTCACCCCCAACTCTACTTTGATTTGGTCCCTTCCCACTTTGTCATTTGTCATGGTTTGCTTTGCCTGCAAGGGGCATTGTTTATAAATATTCAATTGGTTACATGGGTGGTTTACTGCTGGTGATTATATGTGAACCAAAATGGTGTAATGATGATGTTAATGTGGGAAGGTTGCTCAGCTATGTGTGATAACACTTCTGGGTTGGAGAAATGGGGAATAAAGAACGCTTCACAGCTCACAGAATGAGAACTGAAAAGCAGTTAAATCAAACAAAGGTTCAGAGAGGGAGGGAATATTTCCCTGGAGTTTGAGTAGCTGGAAAGTGATGGTGTCTGGGAGTAGACAGGATTTGTTTTACAGGGTGTTTAAAATTTTAAAAACTTTTATATTCAGATAGTTTCATTTCTTTTCTTTTAGTTTTATTTATTGTGGAATAAATAGCTACAATATTTTAAAATCAAATTCACAAACCTTGTGTTAAAGACAAATGTTAAATAAAATCCATCAAACCATCCCTCTCTGAAAACTGTTGTGGAAGTGCAATCTCCTGGAGAATCCCTGCCCACTTCTTCCTACCCAGGCTCCATGACTATATACATACCTGGGAGATAGCAGCAGGAGGGCATTCGGCCTTTCAATCCTGCACCACCAGTCAATGGGAAACAGCTGACCATCCAGCTCAGTCTCCTGTTCCTGCTGAATTTCAATCCCCTTTTATGACTTTATCTCGAAGAACTATATCTCAGTCCTCCTTTGGTTTCACTGCCTTTTGTTCCAGTGATGTTGCTGTGTTACTGTGGGGGTGTAGGCAGGGGTAATGTGATGGTGCTGCCTCCTGGAGGATACACTCAGCGTCCCTCTTCATCCTGCAGTAACATCAACCAGGTTTCAGCAACTAGAGATAGAAACCATTTCCAGGATATGGGCATCACTGGCTCAGCCAGCATTTATTCCCCATCTCTCGTTACCCTTGAGAAGATGGTAGTGAGCTGCTGTCTTGTACCAGTCACAGTCCATTTGGCGCAGAGAGACCGACAATGCTGGGAGGGAGAGTGTTGCAGGATTTTGGCCGAGTGATTCTCCATCTTTGGTTCTTCAAATGCTGGTTAACTTTATCATGATCTGCACATGATTTTGAGATTTCAGTCTGCAAATCTTCACCATCTAGCACCCTGGTATAAAAGGAATATGTACATATTAGAGAATCAGAACAGACAATTCTAGTTTCTCTGGAATATCTTTTTCCCCTTTCTTCCCCCAAAGCTGTAACCCTCCAGCTCACTTAAACTCTCCCACCATTCTGCCTCTGCTGTCCCTAATGTACCTGCCCCCATTCTCATGGAGTGACTGGTAAACAGATCCATGCCACCACTTCCTGTCCTGGTTAGACTCTGCACCCTTTCTGGGTTTACTCCATTTCCCTTCAGTTACTGCAAGTCAATAATGTTACAGGAGAATAAATCAAAAGGAAACAGAAAGGGTGGTAGCAGATCCTGCACAGAAGAGGAACCTTCAGTCTGGGAGAATGGGTAAGACCCTTCTTTGTTTCCCATTGGTCGATTCCCAGCATTATGACAAGTTGGGGATGGAACTTGGGCCCATGTGGGTGTGGTGACACTTTGACCCCCCCCCCCTCCCCCCCAACCCATCAGTACTACAAGCTGATACGTTCCACCTCCAGCCAATCACAATGTCAAATGCTTTCCGCTAATTACCCCAAAGAACATGCTCCAAAATCCGCCCATATTCTGTACATGTGCAGTGCTGGGCTTCCCCGCACATGTGTGGTCCCTCAGGGATTGTGGGAGTTGTAGCCCCCATGAAGCCACTGGAGACATGTTTATGGATAGTGAATGAAAAGTGAGGGCTGGAGGGTCTTGGGTATAGGATCCCCATTCAAACACAGGCTGTTACTGGATTTTACAGAGACATCTGCTTCCACAACCTGATTTCTGACGTAAGGATTTAGCCAATTGCAGACTGGGGAGGTTAATAAGGGGTAGCAGATTTTAAGCAGATGTAGCTCAGTGGTTAGCACTGCTGCCTCACAGCGTCAGGGACCCGGCTGTTATTTCAGCCAGAGGCGACTGTGTGGAGTTTATACGTTCTCAGCATGTCTGGGTGGGTTTCCAGGGTGCTCGAGCTTCCTCCTACAGTCCAAAGATGTGTAGGTTAGGTGGATTGCCGATGCTAAACTGTCCACAGTGTCCATGTTTGTGCCGGTAAGGCCATCAGCCATGGGGAATGCAGGGTTACAGGGATAGGTTGGTGTGGACTCGATGGATGAATACCCTGTTTCTGCACTATAGGGACTCTATTATATTCTCATGAAGAAGAATGTACTTGTCTCAATGTGTTGTGAATCTGTGGAATTCCCTATTCAAAATGCGGTGGATGCCAGGACAATGAGCCAATTTAATGAAGAGATACAGATGTTGAATTTGCAATGAGTTGAAGGGTGAGAGAGAGAGAGCAGGCGGGAAAATCCAGCTGAGACCAAGGTGAGCTCAATCATCACCGTATTAAATGGTGGAGCTGGTTCAAAGGGTTGCATTGCCTCCCCTGTGCCCAGTGCTTATCTTCTTACGGTAATAACTGGAAAGATGAATCCAAAACTCACCATCTTCACCAAAGGAGATTTTGGAAAATGCAGGATAGTCAGGTGGTTTAGCGTTCCAAACTTAGGTAGTGAGGAAGCATATAGGAGATAATGATTTTGCTATTTTAAACTGAGGGGGACAGTGATTTATGGTTTTAGACTGTGCAGTACATTCACACCGTCCAGAGTACTCTGTGTGAATATCTATCCTATACTTTACTACAAAGCCAAGGTCTTTGAGAATGAAACGCAAAACACCCAGCTAACATTGTCTCACCTCGTAATCTGATAAAAGACTTCTGATAAATCTCGTTGAATTTAGAACACAGCTGGAATGCTGGAAAATTAGATCCAATCCCAAGATCCAGTGCTTAAACAAAGGAGACTACAATAGGATGAGGCAGGAGTTGGCTAATGTAGACTGGAAGCAAAGACTTTATGGTGGGAAAGTTGACGGACAGTGCAGGAATATCAAAGAAATTTTTCGAAGTGCTCAGCAAAAGTATATATCAGTGAAAAGGAAGGACTGTAGGAAATGGAGTAATCTGCCCTGGGTGTCTAAGGAAATAAGGGAGTCTATCAAACTGAAATAGAAAGCATACAAATTGGCAAAGACCAAGGAGAAACGAGGAGATTAGAAAAACTTCAAAGATCAACAGAAAGCATGGGATTGGGGATAAAAAGTGATAAGTAGCTATCCCCAGGGACAGAATAGCAGTTTACCCTGCTAGAGGGGAACCTATTGTGTAGGGAGCATATGGCCTCTGGAATTGTTGAAGCACTTAACTGTTACCATCGGGACAATCCTGATCGAGTTAAAAATCACAGCACACTCCAAAAGCTTGTACTTCCAAATAAACCTGTTGGACTATAACCTGGTGTTGTGTGATTTATAAGTTTGTCCACCCCAACACCGGCTCCCCCACATCAGAATCCTGAGAGATACCCCACTGAAACTGAAGCGCCTGTCAGATACTTGAGGGAGCCACAGGGGTGTGGGGGGAGTGGTGTGTGTTTTAACCACAAAGTGCTGAACTGAACTTGACTTTCTAATTGCTGTTGCCATGGAGATGATACTGAGAGACAGTCTCGATTCAAGGTCCCAAACCACAAAGGTTTAAGAATGGGAGTGGCACATCGGACAGGCGGGGGGTTACCTGATGCTGCCTGGAGGTGTTTTGCATGTACACTATCCAGGTAACTGCCGTGTCTCATCAATAAAGACTCAAAGAAGACCTCTCAGAGTTCTGTGCCCAGTTATTCCTATCCAGCAGGGTTCAGGAATATGAGCACACAGTAGTCAGTATTCACAGTGGAGGATACGAAGAACATGCCAGTAATTGATAAGGAGACTGAGGAAGGTGAGGATTTTGAAATGACCATTATCGTGAAACAGTTAGAGCTGGGCAAGTTAATGGAGCTAAAGGTAAACAAGTCTCCTTGCCCTGATGGAATACATCCCAGGATACCAACAGAGTTAGTGGGAGAAATAGCAAATGCACTTAGAGTTACAGCATCCTGCAGCAGTCAGGCCCTTTGGCCCAAACTGGCTCATGCTGACCAGAATGTCCATCCACGCTAACCCCATTTCCCGGCACTTGGCCCTTCTGACCCTTTCCTATCCATGTATTTGTCCAAATGTCTTTTACCTGTTGTGAGTGTTCCTGCCTGAACCACTTCCACTGGCAGCTCATTCCATATACATACCACCCTCTGTGTAAAACAGTTGCCCCTCAGCTTCCCTTTTATTCTTTCTCCTCTAACCTTAAACTGATCCAATCAATCCGTCCAATCCTTGAGTTCCTGGGAAAAAGACTGAGTGTATTCACCTTATCCATGCCTCTCATGGTCTTATACACTTCTAGAAAAGAACCCCCTCAGTTTCCTCTGCTCTAAACATAAAATCCTCACTTGTCCAACCTCTCCCTATAACTCAGACCCCTGAGCCCTGGCAACATCCTTGTAAATTGTTCTGCACTTTTTACAGTTTAATAACTGAAACCTACATTACATTAATCACATTTCCAGTATTTCCCCACGGCACTGGAACCGACGGGACAATGCCAATGGATTACAATCCATGATCGAGAATGAACTCCTTTACAACAATCCCATTGTCATCGTTTGTACTATGGTGCAGGTATCCTTGTGTCTTTCTGGTTGCATGGTTAATTAAAGATTTGTCCTTCTACCAAGCAAAGTTGTGGCTTAATTGTTCCTGGGAAATGTGCCATGATTTTTCAGAATTTCAAAAACAAATGAAATCTCTCTCCACACTCACCACGCTGACATGGACTTGGCTGTGTCTCAGTACTTTTCCAGTCACACTGAGATTTGAAATATTCACCCACGGACAGAATGCACACCTTTCCTTCCAGATGAAAAGGCCAATGATATTCAGATCGGCACGGATCAAGTAACTATCAGATCTGAACATGAAGTTCAATTTGAATTTCTCATCCGCAAATCCACCCTTTCAGTACCATACAACAGAGCACACAAGTTACCACTGTTAATACAGGATGGAAATTCATAAGACAACTGTAGTATTAAACTGTAGTTTTCTTGTTTCTCCCAAAGCTTTAAACCTCAGTCTCACAATTTCTCTCTTCTGTGAACTGAAATCCAAACCAATCCCCCCACTCCTTTCCTCCACACCCAGTTCTCACACACACTCTCTCTTCGAATTCAGTTTCCTAGCTCCTGATGAGAACCATCCTGCATACACTGCTTCCTGCACACTCTGGCCAAGACCCATCTAACTAAAATGAGCCAAATTAGAATTCAAACTGCAGCCCCATCCTTGTCCCTTTCCATAACAACCGTGAATCTTCACAAAAGAGTTCTGATAACTTTCTGCAAAACGCTGCCCCACTGATAGTCTGATCACATGTCAGGGTAGCAAGAGAAGGGCCATTCCCCTGGGTCCTGCTCCCAGAGGGATGAAGCTGCTAATGAGAGATTAATCCCTCACACCCACAGCCTCCTTCCCAGGCACTGACCTATACTGCTCATACTCCCACAATTGGCCAGCACTGCACCCGTGCACTTGTCTCCCCTCCTACAGCACGTGAACCCGATCATACAGGAGTCTGGGTGATTGGCAGCAGCTGCTACCCAATATATCAGGATCCCTACAGTATGGAAACAGGCCCTTCGGCCAAACAAGTCCTTACTGACCCTCCAAACATTAACTTACACAAACCCATGCCCCCTAACTAATGTAACTAATACTATGGCAATTTAGACTGGCCAATTCACCTACCCTGCACATCTTTGGATTGTGGGAGGAAACCCGCTCAGACACAGGGAGAATGCGCAAACTCCACACAGACAGTCGTCCGTGGCCGGAATCGAACCCGGTTACCTGGTGCTGTGAGGCAGCAGTGCTAACCACTGAGCAGTCTCTATAGAGTGGAGGGGGCGGGGCGGGAGGACTGGGTCAATGGGATTGTGAACAGTGAATGAAAGTGGAGGACACTGGGCGATGGACAGGTCAGTGAGGGACAGGATCAGTGCAGCAGCAGGAGGGGATCCTGGACAAACTGTGCAATGGGAGAGTCTGACAGGAGAGAAACTACAGGATGGTTCTGTTTGGAGGCTCAGGCAGAGACAGCTGGGAGACAGTATGGACTGGTGGCTTGGGCAGGTTTACTAATCAGCCTCTTCAAAGATGCTGTTACTCAACTCTGAGCCTGATCCTCCTGGTCCAGAGGTAAGGACACCACTACTATTTCCTGGTGGGCAAGGGATACAGAGACTGCCTTTCAAAAGGAACTCACCTGTGTTGGTGACATTAACAAGACTCAATACAGAGTCACTGACAAAATGCTGGTGTACTTGAACTTCATCCAGAATATTAACACCTATAACTGGGCAACGCAGACCCCAATGTACAGAGTTAAATCCTGGATACTAATAACAGCTTTGTGCATGGGAAATCATATCTCATGAATTTGACTCAGTTTTTTTGAAGAAGTACCAAAGAGGATTGCTGAGGTCAGAGCATGGACATGATCTACATGGACTTCAGTAACGTGTTTGACAAGGTTCCTCATGGGAGACTGGTCAGCAAGGTTAGATCGCATGGAGTACAGAACTGGCCCGAAGGTAGAAGGCAGAGGGGGCTTTTCAGGCTGGAGGCCTGTGACCAGTGGAGTCTCACAAGGATTGGTGCTGGATCCACTACTTTTCATCATTTATATCCATGATTTGGATGTGAACATAAGAGGTATTGTTAGTAGGTTTGCAGATGACACCAAAATGGGAGGTGTAGTAGACAGTGAAAAAGATTACCTCAGAGTACAAGAGGATCTGGATCAGATGGGTGAATGGGCTGAGGAGATCAGTTTAGAAAAATGTAAGCTGCTGCATTTTGGAAAAGCAAACTTTAGCAGGACTTATACAGTTAATAGTAAGTTCCAGGGGAGTGCTGCTAAACAAAGAGTCCTTGGAGTGCAGGTTCATAGTTCCTTGACAGTAGAGTAGCAAGTAGATAGGATAGTGAAGGCGGCAGTTGGTCTGCTTGTCTTTATTGGTCAGAGCATTGAGTATAGGGGTTGGGAGGTCATATTGCGGCTGTACCGGACATTGCAAAAGGTGCCGAATCAATATACCATAGAATTCTGTTCTCCTTCCTATCAGGTGGATGTTCTTAAACTTTAAAGAGGTCAGAAAAGAAGTATAGCATGTTGCCAGGGTTGGATAGGCTGTTTTCCCTGGAGCGGCAGAGGCTGAATGGTGACCTGAAAGAGATTTTTAAAATCAGGCTGGGCATGGATAGGGTAAATAGACAAGATATTTGCCCTGCAGTGGGGGAGTACAGAACTAGGGGACTGGGAGGGAGGATAGGCAGGTAGACAGGGGGTGGGTGGGTGGAGAGGGGTGGGACTGAAATGGGTGGGGAAAGAGAGGGGGGACAGAGAGGGGTGACATAGAGACAGATGAGGACAGAAAGTGGGATTAGAAGGGAGGGGAACAGACAGGGGGAACAAAGGGGGGGGGGCGAATGACAGAAAGGGGAAACAGACCCGGGGGTGGGGGGAGATGGCAGGAGGAACAGGCCGACAGAGGGGGAAAAACAGGCCGACGGGTTGAGGGGAATGTGGACAGGCCGACGGGGGGGGGGGGGGGGTGGAGAGACAACCAACAAAGGAGGGAAGTGGGGGGGCGGAGAGACAACCAACAAAGGAGGGAAGTGGGGGGGCAGAGGGAACAGGCCGACGAGTTGAGGGGGGAGAGACAGGCCGATGGGGGGGGGTGGGTGGGACAGCAGACAGAGCAGGGGAAGATGCGGAGAAGATGGAGAGTTATTTTATAGATCTAAAACTCAACCCTGTTCCTGTTTTCTCCTCCTCACCTTAATTCCCTCTGAAAGTCTCAGAACAACTGCGTAGTTCTTGGAAAGTAGAGTTTCAGGGAGATCAGGTGCTCAACGTGGCATTTGGGACACTACCATTGAATGGAATGTGCTGATCAATAAATGTACTCTGGTTCGATTCCACTGTCTGTGTGGTGTTTGCACATTCTCCCTGTGTGTCTGCGTGGGCTTCCTCTGGGTGCTCTTAATTTCCTCCCACAAATCCAAAGACATGCAGGTTAGCCGGATTAGCTATGGGTAATGGCAGGTTACAGAGTTAGGGTGGAATGCTGTTCCGATGGTTGGTATGGTTTCATGGGCCGAAAGGCCTGTTTCCACACTGTAGGGATTCTGTCACTGAGTATAGGGATTAGGCGGGCACGTTGTGACTGAGTAGGGCATTGCTGAGGCCAGTTTTAGAATACTGTATTCAATTGTGGTCTCCCTGATTTCAGAAAGATGTTACCAGAATAGGACTCAACGTCTTAATGACAAGTTCCTGGGAAGTGTTGACAGACAAACAGACCATGCAGTGTGGGTTGATAGTTCCTTGAAAGTGTGGTTGAAGGTAGACAGGTCGGTCAAAGTGGTGTTTGGTATGCTAGCTGTTATTGGGCAGTGCATTAAGTATAGGAGTTGGGAGATCATGTTTCGGTTGTACAGTTTATTGGCTCAGCCAAATTTGGAATCCCCAGACTGCTTTCAATTCCAGTCTCCCTGCTATAGGAAAGACGTTGGGAAACTTGCAAGAGTTCTGAAAAGTTTTTCCAGGGTGTTGCCAGTATTGGAACATTTGAACCACAGGGAGAGGCTGAATAGGCTGAGGCTATTTCCCTGCAGCACTGGACACTTTAGGTGGCTTTATTGAACTTTATAAAATTATGAGGAGCAATGATAGCAATGGTTTCTTTTTTTTCCCCCAGAGTAGGGGAGACCAAACAAATGCGAATCTTTTTTCCAAGGTGGAAATGACAAATTCTAGAGGAGAGATGGCAAGTTTAAAGGATGTGAAAGCCGAAACCAACTGAAGATGGTGGAAATCAGGCAGAGAAACAGAAGTTTCTGGAAAAGCTCAGCAGGTCTAGCAGCATCTGTGAAAAGAAATTAGACTTAAGGTATCTGAGGAAGGGGGACCAGACCCAAAACTTTAACTGATTTTTCTTCACAGATGCTGCATGACCAGCTGAGCATTTCCAACAACATCTGTGCAAGTTTAAAGGGAGTTGTTTGGAGTATATACCCGAGAGGAACTTTATAAAGTGCGAGTCAGACCACATCTGGAGTAATGACAGAAGGTTTGGTCCCTTTATTTAAGGAAATACATCATCCCATCAGAGGCATTTCACAGAAGATTGACTGGGATGATCCCTGGTTTACAGGGATTATCTTTTAAGAAAAGGCTGAAGAAGTTGGGACTCTACTCACTGGATTTGGGAAGAATGAGAGGTGATCTCATTGTAACATGTAGGATTCTTAAAGAGTTTGACAGGGTAAATACGGAGAGGATGTTGCCCATCATGAGGGAGTCTGGAACCAGATTCTGGGTCAGTCACGGAATCACGGATTCTGTTTTGGATTCGTCAAGTTTGAGGCAACACCGACACAGGTCAGGGGTTTCAGTTGCAATGGAGCTGGGGGGAGGTGGAGACAAGAAAGATTTTAAGAGATTGGAATTCCTGGTGTTTGTGATTGTGTAGATGTCTGATCAGAAGGTCACCTTGGGGTCAGATATGAGAGCAATATTGTCAAGAGTGTGGTTCCTGTCTCAGACAGTTCCCAGGGAGAGGGAGGGGCTCAGCAGTGAGGGAAAGTAATTTGTAATAGCAACTGAAGGCAATGGGTTTAACCATTGCAATGTTCCATTGCAGGAAATTGCAGCCAATCCCGTAGTGGGAGTGTGATGAGCAGTTTGATAACTGAGTAATGGGGAGGGATGATGGGGAGGGAGAGCTGGGCATCGTCAGTGTACATGTGAAACCTAACACGGTGCTTTTGGACAATGTCACCTCCTGGCAGTATGTAGGTGAGAAACAGGAGAGACCAAGGAGAGATCCTTAAGGGACACCAAATACAGGGAATTCAGAAAGGAAAGGGAGAGTCGGGATGGAGTAGGTTTTTCCTACAACGGTGGGTTCAAATATTAGTTTGTAGCAGAATGGGAGAGAAGGACATAACCCGAAAAGACAGACAGACAGAACAAGGAACAATATCTGTGATTTGGGGAGGGGGGGTGATGAGGAGGAGGAGCAGCCCAACTCCAAAAGTACTATTCCTCCATCAGTGACATCACCCAACTCCACCCTAGTCTCAGCTCATTTACTGAAATACTCCTCCATCCCTGTGGTATCTCCAGACTTCATGATCCAAACACACTCCGGGCCAGCCTCCCACATTCAACTTACATGTAATCTCAAGAGTATCTAAAACCCTACTGCCCAAGTGCTCACTTGTACCAAAACTTGTTGATCCATCAAAAGGCTCCTATTAACAAGTAACAATTTAAACTTCTCACCCTTAATGTAATTCCTGGCTGTGAACATCCCTGTCTCCCTGCACCACACAACCTGTGACACCTCAACATCTTATTTTCTTTCAGACTCCCAACGATGTGTTTATTCATTGCTTCACCTGTCTGGCTGTTTCTACTGTTGCCAAGGCAACACGGTCTGGAATTCCCATCCTTACCCCCTCAGACCTGCTTTCCTCCTTTAAGGTATTCCTGAAAACCTGCTTATTTGGCAATTCTTTTGATCACCTGACCTAATATCCCCATCTGTGGCCTTATGTCAGAAGTTTTCAATAGTATTTCTGTGGAATTATAAACATGATAAAAAAAAACTGTTGTTGATTTGCACACACAATGTCGACTCTTCAATGTTACTGAGTGAATAATCTATAACAGCTCTTACCCAAACACATTGTGGGAGCACCTTCACCACAGGAATTGCAGCTGTACAAGGAAGTCAAACATCACCTTCTCCACAGGCAATGGGGCTTTGGCATTAATCACTGGTATCTGTGGAGAGAGAAACACACAGTTGATATTTCAGGGAGCACAAAATGGATTATAGGGAGGGAAAATGGTGCAGAATTTGGGATTTTCAAATTTGTGTTTTACAAAGTGCACTAAGTTCTGTAAAACCTCTCATTCCATACCGTGAAAATTTCCTCCTCTTCCTGGTCAATATGTCTTTCCTTTCCCCTGCCCTTCACCTTCACACATTTCCAATGCCTTGGTCACAACAGCACTGTGCTGCCAGTGAAGTTTATGACATGGTTGAGTATTGTCCCGCCCCTCATTCACTCCGATTGGTTGAAGGACCAACTAGCACCTCCAGCCCCGTTCCCCCACTCTTACTGGTCCTGCGCTGACATCAATAATCCGAGGCCCACTGTGGGCTGGAGCATGCTCAGTGCTTCCTGATTTTGCTGTTGTTCATCAGGTCAGAGAGAGAGAGGGCTCATCCCTGTTTCTCCTGATGTCAGACAATAACAACAACTACCTGCATTGTATGGAGCCTTTCACATTGACAAATCTCCTAAAATGCTTCACGCATGATGGAAACGTTGATTAAAGAGAACGATTTTTAGATACATCTTTAAGGCGGACAGAGGGAGTTAGGGAAGATATTCCAAAGGTTTGTGTCCTCGGCAGCTCCAATCGTGGAGTGAGAAAGGTGGGCAACAGCTTACAATGGAGACAGTTATTGGCTAACCATAAGTTAACAACCTCATGTCGTAGCCCCCCTACCCCACACACCAGTCCTTGTTCTCACAGCCTGCCATTACACACTCCCTATGGTTAGCCAATAACAGTCTCCATTAACAGCTAAAGACCCTCCCCCAGCCAGATCGTTATCCACTCCTTTATCCAACCGTTCTTCTCACTCTATCCCCACCTATCCTTTACTCCTTTTATCTTCCCCCCACAGTAACTTCTGCACATAAACTGACCTTTTTTTCTCAGTAATATCTCTTCTGTGGAAGGGACACTGGGTCTGAAACTTTAACTCTGATTTTTCATCACAGATACTGCCAGACCTGCCGAGCTTTTCCAGAACCTCCTGGTTGTTGTTTCTGATTTACATCTTCCGCAGTTCTTTTGGTTTTAATTTATGGTGAGTTTGTAATTCAGGTCCCACAGCCTCTGTCCCAGTCTCTGCTGTCTCTCCCAACCCCACCCAGTGACACTGCACCTGCACAGCTCATGGACAGGTGTCGTCTTGCTGGCCACACCCCTCATTCAATCCCATTGGCTGCAGGACCACACAGACTCTCCTCCCATTGGTCTGGAGCTGCCGTCAATCAGCCAGGCCCCATTGTGATGAGAGCGGAGGGCTAATCCTTCTCTCTGCCCAGGGATGAGCTTCATCATTCACAGTGAATGGGGCAGTATCACAGAGCACAGGACCTGAGGGCTATTCAGCCCATTGGGGCTGTACTCTCTCCCTCTGGAGATGCTGCAAATCTGTCCCAAGTCCCCTCCCATGTGCCCATAGCCCCCCAAATCTTTCCTTAAAAAGTAAAATTCCAAGTCTGTTTCAGAAGACCTGCTGAATCTGTGTCGTTCAGACTGTTCCAGATGCTCAGAACTTACTGAATAAAATAGTGTTCACATTTTCACCTTGTATTATTTGCCAATTACTTGAAAGTTACTAAAAATTGTGACAGTGTGAACAATTCCTCTCTCTCTCTGCAAATTCAAGACCTTGGAACCAAATCTGCACCAGGTCGAAATCACTGCTTCACCTTCTCAGCTCCAAGGATAATTATCTGTGCTGCAGCTAGCTCTCCACAAAAGAGAGGAATGCATCTTAATTTATTAAGATCAAAGAAACAGACCTTCAGTCCAATTCGTCTGTGCCAACGAGGAATCCTAAACTAATGGATTCCCATTTACCAGCTATTGGCCTGTATCCATCAAAACCATGTACCCAATTGGAAGCCTTTTAGATGTTGTGATTTTATCAGCCTCCACTACTTCATCTGGTAGCCCCTCCCATACACACACCACACTCAGCTTGAAAACGTTGCCATATAGATCCCTTTTAAATTGTTTCCCTCTCAACTTAAACCCAGGTGCTCTAGTTTTGGACCCACCTAACCTGAGGAAATAGGACCCCGGCTGCTCACCTTATTCACACCCCTCGTGATTTTATAAATCTCCATGAAGTCACCTCTCAGTCTTTGCCTCACCAGAGAAAATAGCCCCAGCCTATTCAGGCTCTCCCTGTAGCCCAAATCCTCCAATCCTGGCAACGTTTTTGTAAATCTTGTCCAAACCTTTTCAAGTTCCACAACATCCATCCCAGAACAGAGTAATTCAAACTGAAAACAGAATTCCAGAAGTGGCTTAATCAATGTCCTGTCCAGCCACAATATGACATCCCAGCTTCTGTATTCAATGCATTGACCAATAACGGAGAGCATTAATGGAGTCCCATTTGCCAGCGGTTCACCCTTATCACTCTAAAAACATTTCTCTTCAAGTACCCAATCAAATGCCTTTTAAATGCTGCAATGGTACTAGACTCCACCCCTTCCTCTGCAGTTCATTCCATACTTGCAATGCCTTCAACATGAACAAGATGCCCCTTAGATCCCTTTTAAATCTTTTCCCTCTCACCTTAAGCCTTTACCCTCTAGTTCTGGACCCACCGAACTTGGGAAAAAGTCCCGGACTGCTCACCTTATCCATGCCCTTCATGATTTTATGAGATCACCTCTCAGCCTCCAACTCTCCAGGGAAAATAGTCCCAGCCTAGTCAGCCTTTCCCAATAGCTCAAACCATCCAACCCTGGCAAAATCCTTGCAAATATTTTCTGAACCCTTTCAATTTCTCAACATTATTCCAAGAACAGGGAGATTGGAACTGAAAACAGAATTCCAGAAGAGCTGTAATCAGTGCCCTGTCCACCCACAATATGACATCACAACAGCTGCATTCAATGCATTGACCAATAACGGGGAGCATACCAAATGCTGCATTCACTCCCTTACCTTCCTGTGACTCTACTTTCAAGGAACTATGAACCTGCCATTCCAAGGTCTCTGTTCAGCAATGTTCCCCAGGACATGACCATTAAGTGTATAAGTCCTGCCCTGATTTGCCTTTCCAAAATACAACAGCTCACATTTATCTAAATTGAACTCTGTCTGCCATTCCTTGCTCCACTGGCCCATCTGATCAAGATCCTGTTGTATTCTGAACTAACCTTCTTTATTCTACACCTCCAATTTTGGTGTCTTCTGTAAACCTACTGACCATAACTCACATATTCACATCCAAGTCATTTATTTAAGGGCCCAATATCAATCCTTGCAGCACATTGCTGCTCACAGGCCTCCAGTCCGCAAAGCAACCCTCCATCATCATCCTCTGTCTCCTACCTTCCAGGCAGTTTTGTAATGGCTTGCTCTCCCTGCATTCCATGTTATCTAACCCTGCGAACCAGTCTGCTTTGTGGAACCTTGTTGAATGTTCATATAAACAACATTCACCGCCTGGCTTCATCAATTTTCTTTGTCACTTCAAAACACTCACTCAAGTTAGTGAGACCCAATTGTGCATGTACAAAGCCACATTGACTCTCCCTGATCATTCCTTACCTTTCCAAACACATGGATATCCTGTCCCTCAGAATCCCTTCCAACAACTTGCCTGCCACTGACTTCAGGCTCACTGTTCTCTTGTTCCATGGCCTCTCCTTACCACCTTTTAAAAATAATGGCACCTCACCTGTCGCTATCAACGATACAAGTACCTCAGGAGAGGCCCAACAATCACTTCCCTAGATTTCCAGAAAGTTCCAGGATACACCTGATCAGGTTCCAGGGCTTTATCCACCTTGATGCGATTTAAGACATTCAGTCCCACCTCCTCTGTAACATGGACACTTTTCAAGTTATCACTGTTTATTTCTCCAAACTCTCGAGCTTCCATATACTTCTCCAGTAAAAATGACGTGAAATATTTGCATATCTTTCGCACCCCCTGTGGTTCCATAGACAGCCTTGTTGACCTTTAAGGGGTCCTATTCTCTGGTCCAGTTAATCTTTTGTCTGTGATATATTTGTTTAATCTCTTTGGATCCTATTCCAGGACATCCCAGGAAGGCCGACTTCACGGACCGTAATTTTCCTCTGACTTGATCAACAATGCCCTCCAACACATACCCTCCACTTCCCGCACCTCTGCTTTTACCCCACCCCTCCAGCCACAATAAAGAATATAACCCTGCGGTCTTCACCTTCCACCCCACTAATCTCCAGATACAGCACATTAACCTCTGTTATTTCTGCTACCTCATGTCAGACCCCACCACCAGAGACATATTTCCCTCCCCAACCCTATTTGTGTTCCGCAGAGACCATTCCCGCTGCACCTCCCATGTTCGGTCCACACCCACCCACCAACCCACCCTCCACACCCTTGACCCTCCCTTGCCGCCACAGGATATGTAAAACGTGCGGCCACACCTCCCTCTGACCACTGTCCAAGACCACAAAAGGATCTTTTCACATCAGGCAGAGATTTGCCTGCACATCCCAAAACCTCATCAACTGCATCTGGACACTATGAGAAATTTAAACATGGCTCATCCAACTAACCTACACATCTTTGGACTGTGGGAGGAAACTGGAACACCCGAAGGAAACCCTCACAAACACTGGGGAGAATGTGCCAACGTGAACACAGGCAGTCACCTGAGGCTGGAATCAAACCCAGGTCCCTGGTGCTGAGGAAGCAGCGCTAACCACTGTGCCACAATACTGTGGGATCTTTGGTGCTGATGTGCTGCCCCACTGATACCTCATTTTCTAAGAAGCAGTGATGACGGAGTGAAATTATTGCTAGACAGTTAATCCAGAGACCCAGATAACGTTCTGGGGGCTCTGGTTTGAATCGCATCACAGCAGATTTTGGAATGTGAATTCAATAAATATCTGGGAAAAAATAATCTAGTGACGACAAGGAATCCATTGTCAATTGTTGGAAAAACCAATGTGGTTCACTCACGACATTTAGGGAAGGAAAATGCCATCCTTACCTGGTCTGGTCTGCATGGGACTCCAGACCTATAGAAACGTGGTTGACTCTTACCTGCCCTCTGGGTAAACGCAGCAATAAATGCTGGTCGAGCCAGTGACAGCCTCATCCTGTGAATGAATAAAGAAAACAGGTCAGGTTTTGTTCCTTCTCTAGTAGGTACATCCTACAAACTGAATCTGAAATGTTCTCGTACACACTGAACAAATACCTTTCCATCCAAGCCCTTAACACTACAGCACTCATAGGCCATGTTGGTAAAGTTAAAACCCCTTATCATTGCATCCATATTATTCTTACAGATAACGGAGGTCTCCTGGTAAAATTGTGTCTCAATTCCCTGCTGACTATTGGGAGAGAGTCTATAATACAATCCCAGTAAGATGGTCATCCTTTTCTTATTTCTCAGTACCACACAAATAACTTGCCTGGATGTACTCCCAGGAATATCCTCCCGAAGCCCAGCCATAATGTTATCACTAATCAAAAACACCTCTCTCCCTGCTCTGTTGGCCCCCTTCTATCCTTGCTATAGCATCTATATCCTGGAACATTAAGCTGCTAGTCCTATCCATCCCTGAGTGATGTCCCTGTAATTGCTGTAATATCCCAGTGCCATGTTCAAAACCATACCCTGAGCCCACCTGCCTGAACTGTCAGGTCTCTTGCACTGAAATAAATGCAGTGCAACTGGTCCGTCCCACCTCATTCTGTGACTTGCTCTTGCCTGCCTTGACAGTCTGACTGGTGAACAGTACCAGCCTCAGACTCACCTCTTTTCTCACTATCTCTTTAGGATTACCCTGACTCCCTCACTGATTTAATGCCTCCCCAGTAGCACTAGCAAATCTCCCTGCTCTTCAGGACCCCATGCTTTCCCCTACCTATGCCATTGGTACCAATGTACAATATCCTCCCACTGGCTATTTTCCCTTTTGAGAATATTCTGCTCCCTCTGTGAGACATCCTTGACACTGGCACAAGGGCAGCATCACCCCATTCTGATGTCTCACTGTCAGCTGCAGAAACAGCAGACTGTGCCCCTGACTAGAGAGTCCCCTATCACCATTGATCGTGTGGAACTGGATATACCTCACATTATGTTAGAAGCCAGTCTCAGTACCAGTAACTTGGCTGTCAGTGTTACATTCCCCTGAAAGTCTATTACCACCTACATTTTCCAAAACAGTATACTTGTCTGAGATGGAGATAGCCACAGGAGACTCCTGCAGTACCGACCTACCCCTCCTACCTTTCCTGGCAGTGACCCATCTACCTGACTGTATCTGCAGTATCCTGCATTCCTGAGACTGCCACCTATCACACACCCCCGGCTCCTCTCAATTCCTCATTGCCTTAAATCACTCCTCCACCAATCCATGCAATCCAATAGGATTTGCAATCACACTTCCTGCAGACATCATCATCAGGGACATTGAAACTCTCCCTAATCTACCACACCCGACAGGAACAGCACGCCACTCTGCAACAGGCCATCTCTCCGCCTTCATCTACAGACCAAAACAAAGGCACAGTCTTACTGCTCGAAAATCCGAGGATTAGGGTTAGAATCCCAACATGGCTGATGGCAGCATCGGAATTCAATACAATCTAGAATGAAAAGGCGAATGATGACCATGAAACTATTGTTGATTGTTAGAAAACCCATCTGGTTCACTAATGTCCTGTAGGGAAGGAAACGGTTATCCTCACCTGGTCGGGCCGACATGTGACTCCAGACCCACAGCAATGTGGTTAACTCTCAACTGCCGTCAGGAAAAATACTTTAAAAACTCTTAACAAATACTCCGCAGGTATCACTTAAAAACTGGCTGTTCACATTGGGACTGTGAATTTCTGAGCGGCCTGAACTCAAACTGATTTTCAGCTTCACCTTCTCCCCGTCTCCCCCCACTCTGTTTACACCCAACTCCAGAACACTCTCATTGAGCCAAGCAGCCCTCACAGTGCAGCCCTGTCATTTTCATTGTCTGCTCACACCTACACTGCCCTCAGCCTCCTGTACTGTTCCAATGCATCTCAATGGGAGCTCAGGGACAGCACCTCATCTTTCAATTCAGCCCTTTGTAACCCCAGAGTCAACATGGACCTCAGCAGTTTCTGAATGAACAGACAGTTGTCAGAAGCTGGAACATTCCAAATGAAAGGTACTGGAATTTGAGTCCAAAAGGATTTTTAAAGCGAAGTTTGCAGGTAATTGAAAATGTGAAGTTTACAGGTTAACATCATGAAGTGGGTGATTGGGTCTAAATCTGAGAGTTCTTAGAAAGAGAGAAGGTGTAATTTGGATAAATCTGTGCTCCCTCTCAGGCCAATATCTCCTTCCTCAGCTGTAGGGCCCAGAACAGAGCACAGACCCAAAGGGTAATCCAATCACGAATTTGTACATCTTTCTGCTTAACAAAAATATTGGAGATATCTTCCCACAAACAGAATAGACAAACCTTTCTCCTTCCACAGTAAAATGCCAATGACATTCAGATCCTAATGACTCCATTGACTCTAATAACTTGCTTTTGAGATCCCCACCTCAATTATTCTGATTTAATATCCTATGAAATGAACTCACAAAACAAAACTCACAGTCAGTGCAGGAAGAATATAAAGACATACTTTTCTCTTGGTATGTGCTTGATGTGTAAATGCCTCTCTTCAAACCTTCTCCCCCCACAATCCTAGGAAGGGGACATGCACATGTGCCTCACTGTACCTTGCTCCCAATAACGATGGCAGCCATATCCCAGGAACTGTCAATGCCTGATGTCCGCAGCCGTTTTCCCATCTGCTGCAAACGCGGGATTAAGAGTTTCTAATTCAGACTAACGACCCGCACAGAGTGTAATTAAAACTTCCCAGTCTAAAGTGACTCATTATCTCCGTCTCCAAGGCCACTCTTCCCCTTCCAGCTGGACCCCATTGTGAGGTCAGTGGTGGGATCCTCCCCCTGTCTGAATTAAACCCAGAAGGTGTATGGATGGTGTCAATCAGGAACAACAAGCAGAAGGTGTTGGGAAAGCTCAGCAGGTCTGGCAGCATCTGGGAACAGAAATCTGTCCAGTGGCCCTTCCTCAGAACCGATGGGAGCTGGGAAAATTAGAATCCTGACAGTGTGGAAACAGGCCATTCGGCCCAAAAGGTCCACAGCGTTCCTCCGAAGGGTATCCCACCCAGACCCATTCACCTACCCTATTACTGTATATTTCTCCTGACTAATGCAACTAACCTACACATCCCTGAGCATTATGGGAAATTTAGCTTGGCCAATTCAACTAACCTGCAGATCTTTGTACTGCAGGAGATAGGGGTTAAAGAGTCAATAATAGGCAGGGACAGAACCCAAAGAGAGACCAGAACATTTGGAAAGACAAAGGAGTGGATTACGATCTGGCTGGGAGGGTGCATAGCTGTTAATGGAGGGGACAGGAAGCTGTGTCTGGCAGCATCTCAGTGGAGGTGCCAAAAATGGCGACAGATGATCTACATTCTGCTGCAAAAACAGACCCTGATCTTCCAGCTACATGCCACTTTAACACACGAACCTGTTCCCTGGCCAACATCTCTGTCTCATGCTTACTGCTGTGTTCCAGTGAAGCCAGAATATTCCAAATTGCCCCGTATTTCAAGGACTGCAATTTCCCCTCCCATGTGGTCAACACCATCCACTATATCCCCTCCACTTCCCGCACCTCTGCCTTTGAAACCCACATCTCCAACTGCAACAAGGATAGAACACCTCCCCCCTCCCCCCCCAGTCCTTACCTTCCACCCAGATACAACACATCATCCTCTGCCATTTCCACCACCTACAATCAGACCACACCACCAGATTCTTAAGGGGTTTGACAGAATAAATACTGATGTCTCTGAGGGTAAATACTGAGAGGGGAGTCTGAAACCAGATTCTGAGCCAGTCACAGAATCAAGGGTTCTGCTTTGGATTCATCAAGTTTAAGGCAACACAGACATGGGTAAGGGGTTTCAGTAGCAATGGAGCTAGGGTGAAGAGGAGATAAGCAACGGTTTAGAGATTGGAATTCCTGGTGTTTGGGATTGTGTCAATGTCTAATCAGAAGGTCAGCTTCGCGTCAGATATAACAGCAGTATTGTGAAGAGTCTAGTTCTGCTGCATAGTTCCCAGTGAGAGGGAGAGGTTCAGCAGGAAGGGAAAGGAATTTGGAAGGCAACGGGTTTAAACATTGCAATGTTTCATTGGAGGAAACTGCACCTAATCGAGTAGTGGGAATTTGGTAAGCAATTCGTTAACTGAGTAACAGTGGAGTAATGGAGAGGGATGATGGGGAGGGAGAGTTGGGCATCGTCAGTGTACATGTGAAACCTAACATGGTGCTTTTGGACAATGTCACCTCCTGGCAGTGTGTAGGTGAGACACAGGAGGGGCCAAGGATAGATCCATGAGGGACACCAAATACAAGGAATTCAGAAACAAAAGGGAGAGTGGAGATGGAGCAGGATTTTCCAACAACGGTGAGGTCAAATATCAGTTTTTCACAGAATGGGAGAGAAGGACATAACCAGAAAAGATAGAACAAGGAACAATGTCTGTGAATCGGTGAGGGGGACTGATGAGGTGGAGGAGGAAAGAGAGTTGGAAAGTCTATGGTTTAGTGAGATTAGGGTAAAGGGTCAAGGTGAGTTCTGATAAGGCTGGACATGAGATGAGATTGGAGAAAGATGTAGGTTTGGACAAAAACCGGGAACACCACGTGAGGCAGTTTGGCTCCGTGGGCTAGTGGGAGGGAGGGAAGCAGCAGATCAGATTATCTCAGTCTTAGTGACAGAGAAACTCCATGTGCTCCAAACTCTTGTTGTTGGAGAGAAGGATGGAGGAGACACGATGATGAACAGTGTTTCACAAAGAAACAAAACCTGGGTAAGTGATATTTAAAGTGAGTGAACAAACCTAATGTCTTTAAATTTTAACCAAAATATTAAACAAATGACTGAAGTCCTGGTTCGAATCCCATCTTGGCAGACAGTGGAATCTGAATTTAAGAAAAAATAACTGGAATTAGGAAACTCCTGATCTCCATGGAATCATTGTCAATGGCAGAAAAAACCCTGTCAACCTGACAGTGGCCCAGCCAGCTACTCTCTGTATTAATCACTGCAAAGTCTCAACAAAGGAATGAAACTGGTTGGACCACTCGTCATCTAAGAAGGCACCAGAAAATACAACCACAGAATCAGCCCTCTCGATGGTGCAACGTCCTCCTCACTAACATCCGGATTTTGGGGCCAAAATGTGCCGAGCTGTCTCACAGACCAATCAAGGAACAGCCCGACATACTCATACTCATGAAATCAACCCTGACAGACAATGACCAGACACCACCATCACCATCCCAAGAGATTGAGATTGTAGTGATGGAAAAGCACAACAGGTCAGGCAGCATCTGAGGAGAAGGAGAATCGATGTTTCGAGCCTAAGCCCTTCATCACCCTGACCTGCTGTGCTTTTCCAGCACCAGACTCTTGACTCTGATCTCCAGCATCTGCAGTCTTCACTTTCTCCTGAAATCTCTGGATATGTCCTGCCCCACCGGCAGGACAGACCAGGCAGAGGTCGTGGCACAGACAGGGAGGATTTGCCCTGGGAGTACTCAGCATTGACTCCGGAGTCCAGGAAGTCTCACGGCTCCTGCTGATTACCACGTACCGTCCTCCCTTGGCTGATGGATCAGTTCTCCTTCATGTTGAACAACATCTGAAGGAAGCACTGAGGAAGTAAAAAGGTGTCAAAGGTCCTCTGGGTACAGGATTTCAATGTTCACAATCGAGACTAACTCTGCAACAGAATTACTGACTGAGCTGGCCATGTCCTGAAGGACATAGCTGCTCAACTGAGTCTGCAGGGGGTCGTGAGGGATCCAAGAGGGAAAAACATACTTGATCTCATTGTTATGAATTGACCAGCTTCAGATACATCTGTCCATGACAGTATCAGTAAGAGCGACCATCACACATTCGTTTCGGAGACACAAGTCTCCAAAGTTGAGAAAAACCTCCATTGTGTTGAGTGGCACTATCACCGTTCGAAATGGGACAGACTTCGAAGAGATGTAGGATCTCAAACTGGGTATCTATGAGGCACTGTGGGACATCAACAGCAGCAGAACTGTACTCCAGCACGATCTGTAATCTCATGGGTTTGTAAATCCTGCTCTCACCCATCACAATGGACAGGAAAGGAGGGCATGCCAAGAGCAGCACCAGGCAGATTTAAAAACGAAGTGCCAACCTGGTGAAGCTACCAAACAGGACCATCTGCATTTCAAACAGCATCAGCAGCAAGCAACAGAGTTAAGTGATCCTCCATCCAGTGGAACAGATCGGCTCTCTGCAGTTCTGCCACAACCAGTTGTGAACGGTGATGGACAATTAAACAACTCACTGGAGGAAGTATCACAGATATCCCCACCCTTACTGATGGAGGGGCCTCACACACCCATGCACCAGATAAGAGAACAGCATTTGCAGCAATCTGCAGCCAGAAGTGCAAAATGGGATGATCCATCTTAGCCTTCTCCAGTGGTTTCTAACATCACAGATGTGAGTTTTAAGCCAGTTCGGTTGAGTTTGAATAACATCAGGAAATGGTTAAGTAGCGCAAAGGCTACGGGCCCTGCCAATATTCTGCAATAATACTGATAGCTTGTGCTCCAGAACTTACCACCCACCAAGTCACGTACCGCTCCAGCACTGGCATCTACCGACAATGTGGAACATTGCCCAGGGATGTTCAACACAAACACACAGGGCAATCCAACCCAGCCAATTTCCCTCTGTCAGTCCACACTCGATCAGCAGTAACGTGATGGAAGATGTTATCAACAGGGCTACCAAGCAGCAGCTGCTCAGCAACAGCCAGCTCAGTGACACTCATTTTAGGCTCCACCAGGGCCACTCAGCTCCCGATTGTGTAACCGCCCTGATTCACAACCTGACAACTAACTGAATCCCAGAGGTGAGGTGAGTGTGACAGCCCAGTCCCACTACAAGATCACTAATTCTAGCTGATTCCACCCTTGTCTCAGCTTATACACTTTCATCCATCTCTGTGTTATCTCCAGACTTCATTATCCAAACATATTCCTGGCCAGCTTCCCACATTCAACCTCCCTGTAATCTCAAGAAAAACTAAATCTCTGCTGCCCAAGTACTCCCTTGTACCAGAACTTGTTGATCCATCAAAAGGCTCCTATTCATAATCAACAACATAAAGCCACAGAGATGTACAGCATGGAAACAGACCCTTCAATCCAACCCGTCCATGCCGACCAGATACTCCAACTCAATCTAGTCTCACCTGCCAGCATCCAGCCCACATCCCTCAATTTAAAATTCTTACTCTTGTTTTAATTCCTGGTTGTGATCATCCCTAGCTCGCTGTATCAGACAACCTTTGAGACCTCGACAACCCATTCTGTTCGAGACTCCCAATGATCTGTTAATTCATTACTTCACCTGCGTGGCTGCTTTTACAGTTGCCAAAGCAACAAGGTCTGAAATTTGCAGCTAAAACCTCTCAGGTCTGCTTTCCTCCTTTAAGACATTCCTCAAAACCTGCTTATTTGACAATGCTTTTGGTCACCTGACCTAATATCATCCATCTCTGGCCTTATGTTTAAAATTCTCAATAATATTTTTGTGGAATTATAAGCATGACAATAAAAATATGAACTGTTGTTGATTTGGACATTATCTTCAGATCTTTACTGTTGCTGTAATGAATACTCTGTAATGTCTCTTAACCAACCACATTGTGGGAGCACCTTCACCACACAAACTGCAGCTGTACAAGAAAGTCAAACATCACCCTCTCCACAGGCAACAGGGCTTTGGCATTAATCACTGGGATCTGTGGAAGGAGAAACACAGTTGATGTTTCAGGGAGTGCACAACGGATCACAGGGAATGAAAATGGTGCAGAATGAGATAGTCAGAAATGGAAGGAAGATACACTTGCTTATTAGAAAAAGGAATTCTTGACTGTTAAAGATTTTCCAGAAAATATTGATAAGCAGCACATGGTCAGGGGCTGGGCGGCAGTGAAAAATTAACTTACAGAAATGTTTGTAAAAATAATAGTAAAATACCAAACAGACCAAAAATACACCCATTGTTCGAGATTGAGGAAGCTAGATATTGACAAAGTGGTCATGAGGGAACCCAGAGATGAAGCAGAGCAGTATAAGCTGTTATGATCCCACAGTCATAGAGATGTATAGCACCGACACAGACCCTTCAGTCTAACTCATCCTTGCCAAACAGGTATCCGAACCTAGTCTATTCCCATTTGCCAGCACTTGGCCTATATCCATGTAAATGCTTCCTAATCATATCATGTGTCTATTTAGGTGCCTTTAACATGTTTTAATTGTACTAGCCTCTACCACTTCCTCTGCAACTCATTCCACCCACTGCATGAAAGAGTTGTCCTTTAGGGCCCTTTGAAATTTTATCTGTTCACCCTAAAGCAATGCCCTCTACTTCTGGACACCACCACTCCAGGGAAAACACCTTGTTCATTTACTCTATCCATTCCCATCATGATTGTATAAACCTCCATAACATCACCACTCAGCAGAAAACAGCCCCAGCCTTTTACACCTCACCCTGTAGCTCAAATCCTCCAACCCTAACAACATCCTTGTAAGTCCTTTTTGAAACCTTTCAAGTTTCACAGCACCCTTCTGATTGGAGGCAGGCCAGAACTGCACACAATATTCCAAAAGTGGCCTAACGAATGTCCTGTACAGCAACATGACCTCCCACATCCTATACTCAATGCTCGAACGAAAGAAAGAAAATACACTGAACACCTTCTTCATCATCCTATCTACCTGCAACTTGACTTGCAAGGACTATGATCCTACAGTCCAAGGTCTCTTTGTTGCGCAAACGTCTTCAGGGCCTTGCCATTCAGTGTATAAGTCCTGCCCTGATTTGCTTTTCCAAAATGCAGCACCTCACATTTCTCTAAATGAAACCCCATCTGATCAATATCTCATTGTAATCTGAGGTAACCTTCTTCATTATCCACAATACCTCCCATTTTGTATGACCTGCAAACTCATTTATGATACCAAATCATTTAAATGAATGACGAAACAAATCCAGAAATAAACATCCATTTCTCGGAGTTTGAATGTGCTCTGTGTAAATCCTGCCCAATGACTCTGTACCAGAGAAAGGCTGCACATGCGCCTGGCTGCACCTTGCCCCCTACAAAGCTGGCGGCTCCACACGTGTCCAGTGAATTTTTGCCCCGAATAAAGATGGCGGCACGCACCCATGCCTGCAGCTACACTGAGGCAATTCACCGTTTACTGAAAACAAGAGACTGGGACGTTCAAATTTGTGTTTTCCGACGTGCACAGTTTGTTTGTAAAACCTCTCCGCTCATACAGAATCGCTCTCACCTCCTGTGGTTCCACAGACAACCTTGATAATTTTTGTGGGTACCTATTCTCTGCCTGCTTACTCATTTGTCCTTAATGTTTTTGTACAATCACTTTGGATTCTCCTTAAACCTATTTCCTGAAGCTATCTCATGTCCCCTTTTTGCCCTCCTGGTTTACCTCGAGTCTACTCCTACTGCCCCTATACTCCTCTAGGGATTCACACAAAAACAGCTCTCTGTACCTGCCATATGCCTCCTTCATTTTCTTGACCAGGCCCTCAATTTCTTCCGATACACAGCATTCCCTACACCTTCCAGCCTTGGCCTTAACAGGAACATACTGTCTTTGTACTCTTGTTGTCGCAGGCCTATGGAAGCAATGGCAGATGAGGACAGAGATGCAATCATTCCCAGTAAAGAGGTAATGTTGGGAAAGTTAACAGCCTAAAGGTAGATGGGTCTCCTGGCTCTGATGGATTGCATCTCAGGGACTAAAGTAGATGGCGGGGGTAGTGGTTGGAGGGGGTGGTGAATAACAAATAGACTTGTGATAATTCACTTAAAATTTGTTGGATTCTGGGATGGTTTTGAAAGACTGGAAGCTGCAAATGTGGTGCCACTATTTTTCAAAAAGGACCCGTTAGCTTAACTTTTGAGGGGAGAAAATGCTTGAATCTCTCAAGGAAGTAGTGGTGAGTTATCTGGGTAGAAATTGTCTCATTTTGCAAAAACAGCATGGATTCATGAAAGGCAGGTCACGTTTAAGAATTTACTGGTATTATTTGAGGATACAATGAGCGCATTGGACAAAGTGGACTTGGTGGATGTGGTGTATCTGGATTTCCAGAAGGTATTCGATAAGTTGCCACACAAAAGGCTGCTGTATAAGGTAAAGATGCACAGCATTATGGGTAATGTATTATCATTGATACAGGATTGGTTAACCAACAAAAAATAAAGAATGGGGATAAATGGGTGTTTGGATTAGTGTTGGCACTACAACTGTTTGCAATTTACACAAATGTTTTGGAGTTGAGGACCAAGTGTACAGTGTCAGAGTTCATATTTGATACAAAGATGAGGTAGAGCAATGTCTGCAGAGGCCACTGTCAGTCTGCACAGGGATACAGATAGGTTAAGTGAGTAGGTAAGGGTCTGGCAGATGGATGACAATGGTGGGATATGTGAGGTCATCCATTTTGGTCGGACTAACAGCTAACTGATGAAATAGTGAAAACATGCAGCAGGCTGCTGTGCAGAGGGAGCTGGGTGTCCTTGTGCATGAATCACAGGAAGTTGGTTTGCAGGTGCAGCAGGTAGTTAAGGCAGTGAAGGGAATATTGTCCTTCATTGCTAGAGGGATGGTTATGCTGTAGCTGTACAGGGTGCTGGGGAGGCCACACCTGGAGTACTGTGTACAGGTTTGGTCCCGTTACATTAGCAAGGATGTACTGGCACAGAGGAGGTTCACTAGTTTGAGTTGGGAGTTGAGAGGGTTGGTATATGTGGAGAGATTGAGAAAACTGGTTTGATAGTCATTGTAATTTAGAAGAATAGGAGGTTGGAGAGGAAAAAAATAAAATTATGAAGGGAGTGGATAAGCTTGGAGCAGGGAGGCTATTTCCTCTGGGGGCGGGTCAAACTAGAGCATAACCTCAAAATAAGGGGGAGCAGGTTTAGGACTGAGTTCAGGAGGAGCTTCTTCAGCTAAAGGGTTGTGAATCAGTGGAATTCCCTGCCGAGTGCAGCATTTGACGTTATCAACTTGAATGCCTTTAAGGCAAAATGTAGATTTGTGAACAGGAAAAGAATTAAGGGTTATGGTGAGAGAGCAGGAATGTGGAGCTGAGGCCATGAAAAGATCAGCTCTGATCTTATTGAATGGCAGAGCAGGCTTGAGGGGCCAGATGAAAGTTCTTGCCTTGTGCCATCAAAATTGGCCTTTGTCCAATTCAGAACCTTAACGTTTAGATCTGGTGTATTATTTTCTGTAACTATTTTAAAACTAGTAGAAATATCAGAATTCCAAACTGTGTTTTCAGGTCATTCAGCCCATATATTACTACTGACCCTGAGAGCCTCCAAACTTCCCCCTAGAACATTGCATTTCCCAGGGCCACCCAACCTACACATCTCTGAACATTATGGGTAATTCAGCCTGCAAAATCCCCCCAATGGGCACATCCCACAACACTGTGGGCAATTCAGCCTGGATAATCCAACCTACCCTACACATCTTTGGACTGTGGGAGGAAACCAGAGGACCCAGACGAGATCCATGCAGAAAACTCCAATAAGGTGATCATCCCTTTCTTATTTCCCAGTTCCACCTAAATACCTTCACTGGGCGTACTCCCAGGAATATCCTCCCTAAGCAAAAACATAATGCTGTCCCGAATCAAAAATGCCACCCCCCTCCTTCCTTCTCCCCCTTTCTATTCTTCCTATAGCATCTATACCCTGGAACATTAAGCTGCCAGTCCTATCCATCCCTGAGTGATGCCTCTGTAATTGCTATAATATCCCAGTGCCATGTTCAAAACCATACCCTGAGCTCATTTGCCTTCCCTGTCAGGCCTCTTCTATTGAAGTAAATGCAGTGCAACTGCTCAGTCCGACTTCATTCTGTGCCTTGCCCTTGCCTGCCTTGACTATTTGACTTCTGAACTATACCAGCCACAGACATATCTCTTTCCTCACTACCTTCTTGGGTGTACACCCACTCCCTCACTGGTTTAATGCCTCCCGAGTATCACCAGCAAGTCTCCCTGCCTCGATATTAGACACCTTCCAATTCAGGTACAATCCATCCTTCTTATGCAGGTCAACTCTACTCCAGGAGATCACAACGATCCAAAAAACGTGAATCCTTTTCCCCTGCACCAGCTCCTTAGCCACTCATTGAGCACCTCCTCCTCCTCTGTAATATGGACATTTTTCAAGATGTCACCATTTATTTCCCCACATTCTATATCTCCCAAGTACTTCTTCACAGTACACACTAATGCAAAATACTTGTTTCCTATCTCGCCCATCGCCTGCAGCTCCACACAATGGCTGCCTTGCTGATCTTTGAGGGTCTCTATTTTCTCCCTAGTTAGCCTTTTGTTCCTCATGTATTTACAAAAGCCCTTTGGATTATCCTTAACCCTATGCGCCAAAGCTATCTCACGGCCCTTTTTTCCCTCCTGATTTCCCTCTTAATTATATTCAAAATTTTTTTGGATTGGAATAAATGCAAAATATAACATCCTGACAAAACAAACGAGGGTAGGACTTACACTCAATAAAAATAGGGCCTTGAGTAGTGATATGGGAACAAAGAGACTGAGAGCTTCACGTCTTTGAAGTTTGTGTTACATGTAGACAGGGTGGTGAAGAAGGTGCTTTGCTTAGCACACCTACCTTCATTGTTCAGACCTTTGAGTCCAGGAGTTGGGACGTTATGTTGAGGATGTACAGGACGTTGGGGAGGCCTCTTCTGGAATACTCTGTCCAGTTCAGGTTGTGCTGTTATAGGAAGGATATTAAATTGGAGCAGGTTCAGAAGAGATTTACCAGGATGTTGCCATGAATGGAGGGATTGTGTTCTAAGGAGAGGCTGGATAGGCTGGAAATTTTTTTCACTGGCGTGCACGAGTTGAGGGGTGACCTTATTAGAGGTTTACAAAATCAGAAAGAGTGTAGATAAGGTGAATAGCTGGGGGAGAGGGGGATTCAAATCTCGGGTGCATTCGTTTTGAGAAGAAATTAGAAAGATTTGAGAAAAAACATTAGGGTTTTAAAAAAAATTTATACGTGTGAAATGAACTTCCAGAGGAAGTGGTAGCTGTGAATACAATTACAATATTTAAAAGACATTCAGATAAGTACATAACTAGGAAATATTTGGATGGATGTGGACCAAGCGGAGGCAGGTACAATTAGTTCAGTTTGGAATTATGGTCGCCATGGACTGGTTGGACCACAGGGCCTGTTTCCTTGCTGTATAACATTATGGCTCTAATCCTCACTAACTCTAAATTCCTCCATCCTCAACTCTCCAGATCACTGTCACCTCATCCAGCCTCACAATTCTTCCTTATTTATATAATTCCTCACCAGCCACAGAACGCTCCCTATCTCATGTCCTCCAGTTTCTCAGATCTCTGCGATATGTGCCTTTCTTTAGTTCCAGCCTTGAGGATGTCCTCATTCACTCCGATTGGTTGGAGGACAAACTGGTACGACCTGGTCCTCCAGTACTGCCCTCTGCCCCCTATTGACCTGCGCTGATATCAATCATTCGGGGCCCATTGTGAGGTGAGTGGTGGGATCCTCCCTCTCTCTGCCCTGGGATGAGCTTTAACATTCACAGTCAATGGGGGCAGTATCACAGAGCACAGAGGCTGGGGCTATTCAGCCCATTTGGGATGTACCCTCTCCCTCTGGAGATGCTGCAAATCTGTCCCAATTCCCTTCCCATTTGCCCATAGCCCCCCAAATCTTCCCTTAAAAAGTAAAATTCCAAATCTGTTTATGAATAACTGCTGAGTCTGTGTCCAGCTGCCATTCAGACTGTTCCAGATACTCAGAACTTACTGAATAAAATAATGTTCACATATTATTTGCCAATTACCTGAAAATAGTTACTAAAATTGTGACATTGTTAACAATTCCCCTCTCTCTGCAGCTTAGAGATCCTAGAAACAAATTTGCACCTGGTCAAAATCACTGCTTAACCTTCTCAGCTCCAAGGACAATTATCTGTGCTTCTGCTAGCTCTCCACAAAAGAGGAACACATCTTATTTTCATTTATTAGTGTCATAGAGATGTACAGCACAGAAACAGACCTTTGGTCCAATTGGTCGATGCCAACCAGGAATCCTCAACAAATGGAGCCCCATTTGCCAGCTATTGGTCCATATCATTGGAAACTCCTCCTATTCACGTACCCAATCGGATGCCTTTCAAATGTTGTAATTGTATCAGCCTCCACTACTTCATCTGGCAGCTCATTCCACACATACACCTCACACAGCTTGAAAACTTTGCCCCTTAGATCCATTTTAAATCCTTGCCCTCTCAACTTTAGCCCATGTGATCTTGTTTTGAACCCACATAACTGGGGGGAAAAGACCCTGGCTGTTCACCTTATCCATGCCCCTTATGATTTTATAAATCTCCATGAAGTCACCTCTCAGTCTTTGACTCTCCAGGGAAATTAACCCTGGCCTATTCACCCTCTCCCTGTAGCCCACATCCTCCAATCCTAGCAAAGTCTTTGTAAATCTTGTCTGAACTCTTTCAAGATTCACAACATCCTTTCCAGAACAGGGAATTTCGAACTTAAAACATAATTCCTGAAATGGCTTAATCAATGTCCTGTCCAGCCACAATTTGATGTCCCAGCTTCTGTACTCAATGTATTGACCAATAAATATAAGCATACCAAACACCACCTTCACGAGTCTGCCTGCCTGCGACTCTACTTTCAAGGAACAATGAACCTGCACTCCATGGTCTCTATGTTCAGCAACATTCCCAAGTACTTTACCATGAAGTGTACAAGACCTGCTCTGATTTGCCTTTCCAAAATCCAACAGCTTACATTTGTCTAAATTGAGCCCAGTCTGCCATTCCTCACTCCAAAGGCCCATCTGGTCAAGATACTGTTGCATTCTGAACTAACCTTCTTCATTGTTCACTACACCTCCAATTTTGGTGTCTTCTGTAAACCCACTGACCATATCTCATATATTCACATCCAACTCATTTATTTAAGGACCCAATATCCATTCCAGCAGGACAATGCTGCTCACAGGCCTCCAGTCGGCAAAGCAAGCCTCCATCACCACCCTCTGCCTCCTACCTTCAAGCCAGTTTTGTATCCAAATGGCGAGTTCTCCCAACAGTTCATGTTATCTAACCTTGCTAACCAGTCTGCTTTGTGGAACATCATTCAATGTCCATACAGACAACGTCCACAGTCTGTCTTCATCAATCATCTTTGTCACATCTTCAAAAAAACTCAATCAAGTTAGAGAGAATTTCCCACACACAAAGCCACGTTAACTATCCCTAATCAATCCTCATCTTTCCAAATACATGTAAATCCTGTCCCTCAGAATCCCTTCCAACAACTTACCTACCACTGACGTTAGGTTGACTGTTCTCTTGTTCCCTGGCCTTTCCTTACCACCTTTTTAAAATAATGGCACCCATCTTCCAGCACCTCACCTGTCACAAACAATGATATGAATACCTTAGGGAGGGGCACTGCCAACACCTTCCTAGCTTTCCACAAATTTCTGGGATACACCTGATCAGGTCCCAGGGATTTATCCACCTTGCTACTGTTTAAGACATCCAGTACTTCCTCCTCTGTAATATAGACACTTTTCAAGTTATCACTATTTATTTCCCCAAACTCTCTAGAATAGAATAGCATAGTATTTCTCCCACCTCCTGTTGTTCCACAGATGGCCTTGTTGATCGTTAAGGGGTCCTATTCTCTGTCTGGTTATTATTTTATCCTTAATGTATTTGTAGAATCTCTTTGGATTCTCCTTAAACTATTTCCTAGAGATATTTCAAGTCCCCTTTTTGCACTCCTGATTACCCTCGAGTATATTCCTGTAAAAACGTGATCCTGTACTCCCAATTCCTCCGCCTCTGCCATATCTGCTCCCAGGAGAAGCAATTCCACTCCAGGACATCCCAGAAAGGTTTCCTCTTTCAAGGACCGGATTTCCCTCTTACTTGATCAACAATGCACTCCAACACATATCCTCCACTTCCTGTACCTCCGACTTCCCCCCACCCCTCCAACCACAATAAGAATATAATCCCCCGGTCCTCACCTGCCACCCACTAATCTCCATTAACCTCTGCTATGTCCGCTACCTACAGTCAGACCCCACCACCAGGGATATAGCTCCTTCCCCAACCCTTTCTATCTTCCACAGAGACCATGGGATCTTTGGTGCTGATGTGCTGCCCCATGGATACCTCAGTCACTCACCCTGCCAAATGGCCTAGCGAGATTATCACTAGATGGATAACCCAGACACCCAGATAACATTCTGGGGTCCAGGGTTTGGATCCCGTCACGGCAGACAGTGGACTGTGAATTCAATAAAAATTTGGAATTAAGAATCTATTAAAGACCATGAATCCATTGTTGATTATTGCGAAAAAAAAACCTCATCAGATTCGCTAATATCCTTCAGGGAAGGAATCTGCCATCCCTACCTGGTCTGGCCTACATGTGACTCCAGACCTACAGCAATGTGGTTGACTCTTTACTGCCCTTTGGGCCCAGCCAGTGACACCCTCATCCTGTGAATGAATAACAAAGAAAGTCAAGTCTTGTACCCAACCATACTGTTCTTACAGATAAGTGATCTCTTAGTAAATTTGCTTCTCAACTCCCTGCTGACTATTGGGGAAGGGTGGGGGGGGGGGGGGGTCCATAGTCCCGTCCCAATAAGGAGATCATCCCTTTCTTATTTCTCAGTTCCACCTGTATAACCTGCCTGGATGTACTCCCAGGAATACCCTCTTGAAGCCCAGCTGTAATGTTATCCCTTATCAAAAATACCTCTCCCCCTGCTCTGTTGCCCCCTTTCTATCTTTGCTATAGCATCTATACAGTGGAACATTAAGCTGCTGGTCCTATCCATCATCAAATCATGCTTCTGTAATTGCTATAATATCCCAGTGCGATGTTCAAAACCATACCCTGAGCTCCTCTGCCCGACCTATCGGGCCTCCTGCATTGAAATAAATGCAGTGAAACTGCTCATTCTGTGCCTTGCCCTTGTCTGCCTTGACTGTTTGACGTCTGAACTGTACCAGCGTCAGACTGAGCTCTTCCCTCACTCTCTCTCTGGGTTTACCCACATTCCTTCACTGGTTTAATGCCTCCTGAATAGCACTAGCAACTGTTCCCTTCCAGTGCCAGGACAATCCAACCTTCGGATGGAGGTCAATTCTACCCCACAAGAGATTCCAATGATCCAATAATGTGAACTCTTTTATTCCTATGTCATTGATACCAATAAACAACAGCCTCCCCTCAAAATGGTTATTCTCCCCTTTAAGAATATTCTGCTCCCTCTCGGAGACATCCTTATACAAAAATTACACATTCGAGTAATAAACCTTACACTCATCAGGTCATCATAAAAGGATTACATGACACATTGAAGGTTTGGGGAGACCTTTTGAGAGAATGCGATGATTCAGAGGAGAGTTTTTAAGCAGCAAATGGGATTGATCTGGAACACAATACTCACACACACAATGCGAATATCCAGATCCTGATATACTGAGTAATTCAATCAGAGTTTAGCAGAATATTTACTGAGATTACTAATACAAGTTTATAAAATCTGTCACTATCAGTTCAAGTTAGAAACTCACACCATCCCCTCCTCGTGGCCCAGGATTACTGTACATATTACCCATGACGACATTAGCAGTCAACTCAGAGGGAAATCTGTGGGTTTCTAGGAGATTCCAACTTGAGATCTCATGTGACTGAACACAGCTGTTCTTTGACACATTGGAGAAAATGATCCAAGCGTCAGTGAGATATGGGGAACAAGAATGACTTTCTTTTCTTTCATTCCGTGCTGCCGCTCTGCCTCATCAATAAGACACGGGTGTGAACGGCTAATGCCTAACGATGGGCACGTTGTCTCCATCCTGACCAATGGGTAGGAAGATCCTCTCAATCACTCCAAAGCGTATCCCTAAAATGATAGCAGCTCTGCCTGCTTCCCACTGCCCAGTGCTCCTAGTAAATGCTTGGAAGAATGGGAAGGGGGGATATCTCCTAGAAAAGGCATAACTGTAAAGGTCGAAGAGGATTATGAAAAGAGAGAGATGCACAGGAGAAGGGGGTAACAAGACTACAGCAAAGGTAATACAGTTTGTTTTAAAATTGCTTACCTGTAGCGGGCAGCGGTGTTTTTTTTTCCCCCTCTCTCCACAGAAAGAGCGGGAGCTGCAGAGGAAGTGACGGCGAGCAGAGGGGCAGCCGGGACGGAAAAGTGAGTATATAAGTCCGGAAGGCGGCTAAGATAAGCAGAAAGATAAGCAGCAGGATAGCATGTTTCCAGGCGGATTTAAAATTGAGGCAGACTGAGAATGCAGAAAAAAGCAAGGATAACTTAGGACATATGACTTACAACATCTCTAATAAGGAAGTTAGCATTAAGGCACTTTACCTGAATGCTCGTAGCATTCATAACAAAGCCGATGAATTAATGGCACAGATAATAGTGAATGATTATGATGTAGTAGGCATCACAGAGACTTGGTTACAGGGGGGTCAGGACTGGCAGTTAAACCTCCATGGTTTTTCGACTTATCGAAAAGACAGAGAGGTGGGCAGAGGGGGTGGGGTTGCCTTGTTAGTTAAGAACAAAATTAAATCTATGGTATTGAATGACATAGCGTCGGATGATGTGGAGTCTGTGTGGGTGGAATTGAGGAACCACAAAGGCAAAAAAACCATAATTGGAGTTGTGTACAGACCTCCTAACAGTGGTCAGGACCAGGGACGCAACATGTACCGGGAAATAGAGAAGGCATGTCAGAAAGGTAAGGTTACATTGATCATGGGTGACTTCAATATGCAGGTGGACTGGGTAAATAATGTTGCTAGTGGATCTAAAGAAAGGGAATTCATGGAATGCTTACAGGATGGCTTTTTGGAACAGCTAGTCATGGAGCCCACAAGAGAGCAGGCTATTCTGGACCTAGTGCTTTGCAATGAACCAGACTCTATAAAAGATCTTAAAGTAAGGGAACCCTTAGGAAGTAGCGACCATAATATGGTAGAGTTCAGTCTGGAGTTTGAAAGGGAGAAGGCGAAATCTGATGTAATGGTGTTACAGTTGAATAAAGGTAATTATGAGGGCATGAGAGAGGAACTGACTAAAATAGACTGGAAGCAGAGGCTAACCGGGAAGACACTAGAGCAAAAATGGCAGGAGTTTGTAGGTATAATTGAGGATACTGTACAGAGGTTCATTCCCAAGAAAAGAAAGATTAACCGGGGAGGGATTAGACAACCTTGGCTGACAAAGGAAGTCAGGAAATGTATTAAAGAAAAAGAGAGATCCTATAAAGTGGCTAAGAACAGTGGGAAATCAGAAGATTGGGAAGGATACAAAAGCAAACAGAGGATAACAAAGAGTGTAATAAGAAATGAGAGGATCAAATATGAAGGTAGGCTAGCCAGTAATATTAGAAATAATAGTAAAAGTTTCTTTCAGTACATAAGAAACAAACGACAGGCAAAAGTAGACATTGGGCCACTTCAAACTGATGCAGGGAGCCTAGTGATGGGAGATAAGGAAATAGCAGGAGAACTTAACAAGTACTTTGCGTCAGTTTTCACAGTGGAAGACAGGAGTAATATCCCAAAAATTAAAGGGTGTCACGGGGCTGAGTTGAGTATGGTTGGCATTACGAAAGAGATAGTGCTAGAAAAGTTAAAAAGTCTTAAAATTGATAAATCTCCTGGCCCCGATGGGATACACCCTAGAGTTCTGAGAGAGGTTGCTGAGGAAATAGCAGAGGCATTGGTTGAGATCTTTCAAGAGTCACTGGAGTCAGGAAAGGTCCCGGACGATTGGAAGATCGCTGTAGTAACCCCCTTGTTCAAGAAAGGATCAAGGCAAAAGATGGAAAATTATAGGCCAATCAGCTTAACCTCGGTTGTTGGTAAAATTCTAGAATCCATCATTAAGGATGAGGTTTCTAAATTCTTGGAAGAACAGAGTCTGATTAGAACAAGTCAACATGGATTTAGTAAAGGGAGGTCATGCCTGACAAACCTGTTGGAATTTTTTGAAGAGGTAACAAGTAGGTTAGACCAGGGGAACCCAGTGGATGTGGTCTATCTGGACTTTCAAAAGGCCTTTGATAAGGTGCCACACGGGAGACTGCTGAGCAAGGTGAGGGCCCATGGTGTTCGAGGTGAGCTGCTGGGATGGATTGAGGATTGGCTATCTAACAGAAGGCAGAGAGTTGGGATAAAAGGTTCTTTTTCAGAATGGCTGCCGGTGACGAGCGGTGTCCCGCAGGGTTCGGTGCTGGGGCCACAGCTGTTCGCATTATATATTAATGATTTGGATGAGGGAACCGGGGGCATTCTAGCGAAGTTTGCCGATGATACAAAGTTAGGTAGACAGGCAGGTAGTACTGAGGAAGTGGGGAGGCTACAGAAGGATCTAGACAGGTTGGGAGAGTGGTCCAGGAAATGGCTGATGGAATTTAACGTGAGCAAGTGCGAGGTCTTGCACTTTGGCAAAAAGAATATAGGAATGGACTACTTTCTAAATGGTGAGAAACTTAATAAAGCCAAAGCACAAAGGGATCTGGGAGTGCTAGTCGAGGATTCTCTAAAGGTAAACATGCAGGTTGAGTCTGTGATTAAGAAAGCGAATGCAATGTTGTCTCTTATCTCTAGAGGGTTGGAATATAAAAGCAGAGATGTACTACTAAGACTTTATAAAGCTCTGGTTAGGCCCCATTTGGAGTACTGTGTCCAGTTTTGGTCCCCACACCTCAGGAAGGACATACTGGCACTGGAACGTGTCCAGCGGAGATTCACACGGATGATCCCTGGAATGACAGGTCTAGCATATGAGGAACGGCTGAGGATACTGGGATTGTATTCGTTGGAGTTTAGAAGATTAAGGGGAGATCTAATAGAGACGTACAAAATAATACATGGCTTTGAAAAGGTGGATGCTAGAAAATTGTTTCTGTTAGGCGAGGAGACTAGGACCCGTGGACACAGCCTTAGAATTAGAGGGGGTCATTTCAGAACGGAAATGCGGAGACATTTCTTCAGCCAGAGAGTGGTGGGCCTGTGGAATTCATTGCCACGGAGTGCAGTGGAAGCCGGGACGCTAAATGTCTTCAAGGCCGAGATTGATAGGTTCTTGTTGTCTAGAGGAATTAAGGGCTACGGGGAGAACGCTGGCAAGTGGAGCTGAAATGCGCATCAGCCATGATTGAATGGCGGAGTGTACTCGATGGGCCGAATGGCCTTACTTCCACTCCTATGTCTTATGGTCTTATGGTCTTATGGGGTGTAACTTGGGAAAAATGGGAAGTTGCTCATTTTGGAGGAGATAATAAAAGAACAAAGTATTATTTAAATGGTGGAAACTGTAGAATTCAGATTCCACCATCTGCCAAGATGGGATTCGAATCAGGACTTCAGCCGTTTGTTTTAATATTCTGGGTAAAAGCTAAATACATCAGGTTTGTTCATTCATTTTAAGTATCACTAACCCTGGTTTTGTTTCTTTGTAAAACACTGCCCATCATCCTGTCTCCTCCATCTGCCCCTTCCACAAAGGGACCAAGGATAATTGTTCAGGAAACACAGAAAGCTACCACACAGTTACAACAGGGAATCAGGAAGGGGAATGGAATGTTTTGTTTCAAAGTTTTTCAGTATTAGAGTTTGGAGTATATACCAGAGAGTAACGTGTGGAAGTGCTGGTGAGACCACCATATCTGCAGGAATGAGAGCAGTTTTGGTCCCTTTAGATAAGGAAATGTGTCACTTTATTGGAGGCATTTCAGGGAAGATTCAATGAGATGATCCCTGGTTTGGAGGGATTATCTTTTAAATAAAGGCTGAAAAGGTTGGGACTCTACTCACTGGATTTTGGAGAAAGAGAGGTGATCTCATTGAGACAGATGGGATTCTTTAGGGGTTTGACAGGATAAATACAGAGGGGATGTGTCTGAGGGTAAATACTGAGAGGGGAGTCTGAAACCAGATTATGAGTCACGGAATCAAGGGTTCTGTTTTGGATTCAAGTTTAAGGTGACACAGACGCGGGTAAGGGGTGTCAGTAGCAATGGAGCTGGGGTGAGGTGGAGAAAAGCAACGTTTAAGAAATTGGAATTCCTGGTGTTTGTGATTGTGTGGATGTCTGATCAGAACGTCACCTTGGGGTCAGATACAACAGCAATATTGTGAAGAGTGTCGTTCTGCCTCAGAGTTCCCAGTGAGAGGGAGGGGCTCAGCAGAAAGGTAAAGGTAAGGCAATGGGTTTAACCCTGACAATGTTTCGTTGGAGGAAACTGCAGCTAATCGACTAGTGGGAATGTGATAAACAATTTGATGACTGAGTAACAGTGGAGTAATGGAGAGGGATGATGGGGAGGGAGAGCTGGGCATCGGCAGTGTACATGTCAAACCTAACACAGTGTTTTTAGATGATATCACCTCCTGGCACTATGTACGTGAGATACAGGAGAGACCAAGGATAGATCGTTGAGGGACACCAAATGCAAGGAATTCAGAAAGGAAAGGGAGAGTGGAGATGGAGCAGGATTTTCCAACAACGGTGAGGTCAAATATTAGTTTTTCACAGAATGGGAGAGAAGGACATAACCAGAAAAAGACCAACAGACAGAACAAGGAACAATATCTATGAATTGGCGAGGGGGAGTGATGAGGCGGCAGCGGAGGAAAGAGAGTTGGAAAGTGAGTTGAGCGAGATTAGGGTAAAGGGTCAAGGTGAGCTCTGATAAGGCTTGACAAGAGACTGGAGAAAGATGTAGGTTTAGGACAAAAACCAGGAACACCACGTGAGGCAGTTTGGCTCAGTGGGCTAGTGGGAGGGAGAGAAGGAGCAGATCGGATTATCTCAGTCTTAGTGACAGAGAAACTCCATGTGCTCCTCACTCGTTGTTGGAGGGGAGGATGGAGGAGACAGGACGATGGACAGTGTTTTACAAAGAAACAAAACCAGGGTTAGTGATATTTAAAATGAGTGAACAAACCTGATGTATTTAGCTTTTATCCAGAATATTAAAACAAACGACTGAAGTCCAGGTTCGAATCCCATCTTGGCAGATGGTGGAATCTGAATTCAAGAAAAAAAAAACAACGTATTAGGAATCTCCTGATCTACATGAAACCATTGTCAATGGTGAAAAAAATCCTCCCAACCTGACAGCGGCCCAGCCAGCTACTCACTGTATTAATCACTGCAAAGTCTCAACACAGGAATGAAACTGGATGGACCAGTTGGCAACTAACAAGGCACCAGAAATTACAACCACAGAATCAGCTCTCTTGATGGTGCAACGTCCTCCTCACTAACATATGGTTTTTGGGGCCAAAATGTGCAGAGCTGTCTCACAGACTAGTCAAGGAACAGCCTGACATAGTCATACTCATGGAATCATCCCTTACAAACAATGACCAGACACCACCATCACCATCCCGAGATATCGAGAGTGTGGTGCTGGAAAAGCACAACAGGTCAGGCAGCATCCGAGGAGCAGGAGAATCGATGTTTCAAGACTAAGCCCATCATCAGCCTGACCTGCAGTGCTTTTCCAGCACCAGACCCTTGACTCTGATCTCCAGCATCTGCAGTCTTCACTTTCTCCTGAAATCTCTGATATGTCCTGTCCCACCGGCAGGACAGACCAGGCAGAGGTGGTGGCACAGTGGTGTACAGACAGGGAGGATTTGCCCTGGGAGTACACAGCATTGACTCCGGAGACCAGTAGGTCTCATGGCTCCTTCTGATTACCACGTACCGTCCTCCCTTGGCTGATGGATCAGTTCTCCTTCATGTTGAACAACATCTGAAGGAAGCACTGAGGAAGTAAAATGGTGTCAAACATACTCTGGGTACAGGATTTCAATGTTCACTATCGAGACTAACTCTGCAACAGAATTACTGACTGAGCTGGTCAGGTCCTGAAGGATATAGCTGCTCAACTGAATCTGCAGCAGGTGGTGAGGGAACCAACAAGAGGCAAAAACGTACTTGATCTCATTGTTATGAATTGACCAGCGGCAGATACATCTGTCCATGACAGTATCAGTACGAGCGACCATCACATTTTTTTTGGAGACAAAGTCTTGCCTTAAAGTTGAGAAAAAGCTCCATCATGTTGAGTGACACTATCACCATTCTAATTGGGATAGACTTCTAAGAGATGTAGGATCTCAAACTGGGTATCTCTGAGGCACTGTGGGACATCAACAGCAGCAGAACTGTACTCCAGCACAATCTGTAATCTCATGGGTTTGTAAATCCCGCTCTCACCCATCACAATGGACAGGAAAGGAGGGCATGCCATGAGCAGCACCAGGCAGACTTAAAAATGAAGTGCCAACCTGGTGAAGCTACCAAACAGAACTACCTGCATATCAAACAGCATCAGCAGCAAGCAACAGAGCTAAGTGATCATACATCCAATGGAACAGATTGGAGCTCTGCAGTTCTGCCACACCCAGTAGTGAACGGTGATGGACAATTAAACAACTCACTGGAGGAAGCATCACAGATATCCCCACCCTTACTGATGGAGGGGCCTCACACACCCATGCACCAGATAAGATGACAGCATTTGCAGCAATCTGCAGTCAGACGTGCAAAGTGGTATGATCCATCTCAGCCTTCTCCAGTGGTTTCCAACATCACAGATGTGAGTTTTAAGCCAGTTTGATTCAGTTTGAATAACATCAAGAAATGGTTAAGTAGTGCAAAGGCTACGTGCCCTGCCAATATTCTGGCAATAATACTGATATCTTGTGCTCCAGAACTTGCCACCCACCAAGCCAAGTCCCGCTCCAGCACTGGCATCTACCGACAATGTGGAACATTGCCCAGGGATGTTCAATACAAAAACACAGGGCAATCCAACCCAGGCAAGTTCCATCTATCAGTCCACACTTGATCAGCAGTAAAGTGATGGAAGATGTCATCAACTGGGCTACCAAGCAGCAGCTGCTCAGCAACAGCCAGCTGAGTGACACTCATTTTAGGCCCCACCAGGGTCACTCAGCTCCCGATTGTGTTACGGCCCTGATTCACAACCTGACAACCAGCTGAATCCCAGAGGTGAGGTGAGGGTGACAGCCCAGTCCCACTCCAAGATCACTAATTCTAGCTGATTCCACCCTCATCTCAGCTCATTTACTAAAACTCTCATCCATCGTGTGTTATCTCCAGACTTCATTTTCCAAACACACTCAGGGCCAGCTTCCCACATTCAACCTCCCTGTAATCTCAAGAAAGTCTAAATCTCTGCTTGTTGATTCATCAAAAGGCTCCTAATTATAATCAACAGCATCCAGCCATAGAGATGTACAGCATGGAAACAGACCCTTCAGTCCAACCCGTCCATGCCGACCAGATACCCCAACCCAATCTAGTCTCACCTGCCAGCACCTGGCCAATATCCCTCAATTTAAAATTCACATATTTGATTTAATTCCTGGCTGTGATAATCCCTAGCTCCTTGCACCATACACAGTTTGAGACCTCGACAACCCATTTTCTTCGAGACTCCCAACCATTTGTTAATTCATTACTTCACCTGTGTGGCTGTTTCTACAGTTGCTGAAGCAGCATGGTCTGAAATTCGCAGCCAAAATCTCACAAGTCTGCTTCCCACCTTTAAGATATCCATCAAAACCTGCTTTATGGCAATGCTTTTGGTCACCTGACCTAATATCTCCATCTCTGGCCTTATGTCTAAAGTTCTCAATAGTATTTTTGTGAAACTATAAGCATGATAATAAAAATACAAACTGTTGTTGATTTGGACATTATTTTCAAATCATCACTGTTGCTGAATGAATAATCTATAATGCCACTTACCCAATCACATTGTAGGAGCACCTCCACCACACAAACTGCAGCTGTACAAGAAAGTCAAACATCACCCTCTCCACAGGCAACAGGGCTTTGGCATTAATCACTGGTATCTGTGGAAGGAGGAACACAGTTGATGTTTCAGGCAGTGCAAAACAGATTACAGGGAATGAAAATGGTGCAGAATTTGATAGTCAGAAATGGAAGGAAAATACACTTGTTGGAAAAAAGAATTCTTGACTGTCAAAAATATTCAAGAAAAAAGTAATCTGATAATAATGCAGCACATGGTCAGTGAAATACCCTTTGTCTATAAAAGTAATAATACAATAGTAAACAGACCAAAAATTCGAGACTGAGGAAGATAGATAGTGACAAAGTGGTTATGAGTGAGCCCAGAGGTGAATCAGAGCAGTATTGGCTGCTCTGACCCCAATGACTCTGAACTCGAGAAAGGCTGCACATGCGCCTGGCTGCACCTTGCCCCCTACAAAGATGGTGGCTCCGCACGTGTCCAGTGAATCGTTGCCCCGAATAAAGATGGCGGCGCTCACTCAGGCCTGCAGCCGCTGAGACAATTCCTCGTTTACTGCAAACACGGGACTGGGGCATTCAAATTTGTGTTTTCCGACGTGCACAATTTGTTTGTAAAACCTCTCCGCTCATAGCAATACAGTTTTTCTCCCGTTTCCCTGTTTATTTCTTTCCTTACCGTATCCTTTCTCTCCATTACTTCCGAGTGTTCATTACAGCGACTCTGCGCCGCGCGCAAGGGTGATCACATGGTTTACCTTAGCCCCGCCCTTCATTCACTTTGATTGGTTGGAGGACCAACCAATTAGATTAGATTACTTACAGTGTAGAAACAAGTCCACACCACCCCGCCGAAGCGTAACCCACCCATACCCCTACATTTACCCCTTACCTAACACTACGGGCAACTTAGCATAGCCAATTCACCTGACCTGCACATCTTTGGAGCACCCGGAGGAAACCCACGCAGACACGGGGAGAATGTGCAAACTCCACACAGTTAGTCGCGTGAGGCGGGAATTGAACCCAGGTCTGTGAGGCAGCAGTGCTAACCACTGTGCCACCGTGCGGTAATGTGATGGGAGAGTTTACTGAAGGGAAGGATCCCTTTGTGTGAGCTCTGCAGTAGATTTCCTTTATTCATGGAGAGAATTCCCTTCCCACTCATGACTGTATCGCTGTGATTGATGAATCAATCCCATCTGAACCAGTACATAAACACCCCATTTTCACAACATCTGAGATCTTTAGCACATTGTATCACACTCTTCTTTGGAGTCAAAAAAACATGAAACGGAGCCTCAAGGAATCGGAGCAGGCGGAGACAATTCATCCCTTTCAGCTTGTTCCCCCATTCTATCAGATCATGGCTGGGTCAACCCAGACCTCAACACCTCTTTTATGCTTGATTCGCATAGCCCAAAACTGCTCAATATTTAAAAAATCTACTACCCTCTTTTAAAATAATTTGAGATAGAATCATAGATTCCCTACTATGTGGAAACAGGCCATTCGGCCCAACAAGCCGGAACAACCCTCTGAAGAGTAACCCAACCATTCCACTCCCCCATTTAACTTTCACAAAAGTTTGGGCGAGAAAATTCTAGCCATTCACAGAGAAAAAAATTCTTTACTTTTTCCAAAATGAATGTTCCCTTCTGTAGTGTCCCCTGGTTTGAGACTTCACTAGTGCTAGAAGATCTAGTCAACATCTACTCTGTCAAGCTCGTCAGAATCTTGTTTACATAAGATCATCCCACTTATCTATTCTTGATTGGTCAATCCTTTCGTCCTCGAAGCAGCTAAGTGAATCTTTTTTGAATGGTCTCCTTTATCAAATATGGGAGCTAACATTGTATACAGTACTCCAAGTGAGGACTCAGCAACAGCCAGTGTGGTTAACCAATCCTCAGTCCATTCTAATACATTACCCCGATCCCATCAGCTCCTAAATTGTGCAATTAACTTTTATGTAGCACCTTATCATTTGCATTTTTAAAATCCAAATACAGAACATCATTGGATTGCCCTTTATCAGCCCTGCTTGTTATCTCCTCAATGAACCGTCGCAAATTTGTCAAATATAGTTTCTCTTTCACAAAACCCAGTCGACCATGTTTAATGATAAGCTTTTCTAAATATCCTGCAATTTCTTACTTTAATATTCGACTCTCTAGATTCTTTCAGTAGATTTGCTAAGTATGATTCCCCTCTCTTAAATCCATGTGGACTCTGTCCAATCCTGTCACTGTTCAGTAAGAAACTTGACTGTACTCCAACATAGTTAGTAAATGTATCTGCATTTATTTTAAAAAATATATTACTTATAAATGCTGGACCCATGCAATATCAATGAATTCGTGACTCAGAAAAAACTGTTTTATTTTCTGTTAATTCCTTTTCGTACTGTGTTATGCAGACAGCAACAAGTGATCACTCTTAATTGTGAGTAACTTTGAAAATAATATATTTTAAAAATGACATCCCAAATGCTGCCTCATTATTGCGCAAGGAAGATTTTGCATTCAATAGTTTGCAGATAAAATTGAACAGCTTTTTGCTGCAATTTGGCCAGACTGCAGGTTACACCAAAGTATCAGTGCCTCACCTTTAGAAAGTTCCCAGATATCGCACAGCTGCAGTATTTTGTTTTGCACTCAGCTATATGTTGCTCTCACTTGTTTCTTGGTGAAAGATTACAAAATTAACTTGGATGAATGAAGTTATGATTTCTTTAACCAATGTTGGGAGAAAAAAAGAGTCAGTATTTCAAGTGCTGATAAAGTAAAATGAACTGATAAATCAGTAGAAAAGGGTTTAAGATGGATATGGAACAAATGCTGGCAAATGGGTGTAGATTAATTTTGGATATCTGGTCAGCATGGGCAAGTTGGACTGAAGGGTCTGATTTTGTGTTGTACAACTGTGACTTCATTCTCTCAATTATTCAAGAAGTTTAAAACTTCGAGGAGTAAAAGGAGAATTTATGCAGAGAATGCACTTGAAATGATGATTGAGGTATATCAAACTCACATTATTTCAGTACCTTTTCCTCTAGGTTCTTCAATGAACACACTTGTTTTGTTCTCTGAATAACTATGTATCATGTGATTTGTTTTGCTCAAAATATTTCGTTAGGATCTAGTGAACTATTAAGAAGTGTTCATTTTTAAAATTTAGGCTGCTTGATTATTAAAAGGTTAGCATTTTACTCCCACTGAATCATTGCTCTATAAAAGGTAACAAGCTTTTTATCTTTTCTGGACACTGAATATATGGAAGTCAATTCTGAAGGAAAAACTCCTTGTTGGTAATGTTCCCACATATGTAGAGTAATTGCTTCTGGTCACTCTTCAGGAAATAGAAGCTAGGAAATAAATGAGCTGGCCAAAGTTACCAACACCATTTGGATGGACTATGTTCATTGGGGAAACTTGCAGGATCTGTAGAAGAAACACGTGTTTCAGAGTGTATGCAATAAACCTGAACATTGTTATTTTTTCACACAGAGCTTATGTCCCGACTGGAGCAGCAGTGAAGCTCGTATTGTTTTATTTAAATTTCCGAGCTTGCCAAATTATTATTGGTAAATGCAGGTGACTTTATCCAAGCACACTTCACACTCCCCAGCCAGGAATTTGGTCCCAATTCTGTCAGTCCATCCATTCCTATGGATAAGAGGTATTTTAAATGTGAGCACTCTATTTAACTATTTGAATTGAATACTTCAGTGGTTAAGTCCTCTTGGATTCTGAATTTCAAATTACTCAATGTGATTTTTTTGTCCCCCATGAATTTGCCAAGCACTGGGCAGTTCTGGAATATTCCAAATATTTACAATAGATGCATTCACACTATTGAAGGCAACCTGGCATTCAGGTAGTCAACAACAATACATAAGTAAATTTATGATTTGCTTACTGTACACCAACAACACAAGCCAAGTACGATTGAAATCACAGATTGTCTGCCATGGATTCCCAAATCTAAACAGTGCATTCCAGATATGCTCACTATCACCATCTGGGAGCAGTCTCCCAAAATGCTCCCAGAATTTAGAAAGCACATACACTGCCCCCCAAAGCTAAATCTTCTGTCACAGGCTTCACTCTTATTGCATACAATGACATTTATTGTCCAGTTCTTTAAAATGACAAATGATTTTACAAACAATTTATAAAATTCTTTAAATCCTGAAGAAATGTGACGTCAGCCCTTTGTAGAAGTGAATGGAAAGTGTGATGTTTGCTTGACCTTTAGCTCTTTCTATCAGACTGAACTGAACCTTTAGCAAGATGTGGGATCTTTCTCACAAACTTTGTTTAAAAACGCAAAGATTATGCTCTGAGATTTAAATTTTCAATCAGTTTTAATAAAAATCCTTGCAAAAAAATTGAGAGTTTGACTTCAGCTCCTTTAAAGAGACATGCTCTTGGCCTTTAATTTTGTGACATGTGATCATTCTTTGGTAAAGATGGCTGTGTGTAACACTGCAGGATGTTGTACTGAAGTGCCTCATTGGGTGGAGGAGCTTTATTACTGGTGTAACTTGGCTAATTTTGAGATGGAATGTTACTGAGTTAAATCTTGTTTTTAAACTGAGGCGTGCTTGTGTAACTCAAGTGTGGAAACTATGCTCATGTTTGCAATGAACCTTTCACTTTTGCAGATTAGTATTTTCCGACCTGTTTTGTAAATAAAGTTCAATATAGAAAGCACAGAGCTGGAGAACCGCAGGTCCAGCAGCATCTCTGAGGGGGAAAAAAACATTCTAAGTTCAAAGTCTCATGACCTTTTGTCCGTTCAGATGAAGAGTCAGTGAACTTGAAATGTAACATTTTTTTCTCTTCACCGATGCCCTCAGAACTGCTAGGTTTCTCCAGCACTTTGATTCTGGGGTTTATGTCTCCAGTATCTGCAGTTTATTGTTTTGTTACAGATCTGATGATTTGACTTTGGGAGCAAGAGGCAGCAACTGTGATCAACTAGGGTAAAACTCCCCAACCATGGAATGGAGTTTTATACTTTGCAAAATACTACTGTAAATAAGAAATGCAATTAAGCTAAGTGCAAGATGACATATCACCTGCCTTGTCTCAAACTTGCTACTCATCTTTGAGGACTAATCTGTCAGAATTGTGTTTGCTCCCTTCCTTTGAGATCACAGTCCACAAATGTCCCAGTTCCAATTCCTGGGCCGGGCCCAGTTGCCACATTGCAGTGGGGTGGGGAGCTTTGTGTCAGCCTGAAGTTTTTGTTAAGAGAAAGATTGCAGGTTGAAGTTGACGGTTTCGACTAATATTGCATCAACAAACTTGGAGGAAATCCTTCTGAATGTATTGATTAACCGGACTGAGCCTGGTTACATGCAGCCCTGTTAGAAGTGCTGTAATATTCTCAGTTAATAATCACACGATACCAGGTTATAGTCCAACAGGTTTAATTAGAAGCACACTAGATTTCGGAGCACCGCTCCTTCATCAGGTGATTCTAAGGCACGGAATTTATAGCAAAAATTTAGCGTGATGTAACTGAAATTATCCATTGAAAAATATCTTGATTGTCTGTTGAGTCTTTCATCTGTTCGAATACCATGATAGTTTCACTTCTTTCATGTGTCAATCACAAAACCTTTTTTTAAAAGTTGCATTCCTGACAGTGGCCCATCAAATCACTCATTGTATTAATCACTGCACAGTCTCAACAAAGGAATGAAACTGGATGGACCACATTACATCTACCAATGCATTGGAAAACACAACACAATCAGCCCTCTTCATCCTGCAACTTCTGTCTCACTGTGGGCCAAAACAGCAGCAGAACTGTACTCCAGCCCAATCGTAAAAATCTCATGGCCTGGTATATTCCCCATTCAACCATTAACATCAAGCCAGGGGATCAACCCTAGTTCAATGGAGAGTTGCACAGGGTATGCCAGGAGCAATACCAGGCATACCTAAAAATGTAGTGCCAACCTGGTGAAGCTACCCAACCTGCATGCCAAACAGCACAAACAACACCAAATAGAACTATGTGATCCAACAACCAATGGATAAGATCTGAGCTCTGCAGTTCTGCCACACCTAGTCAGGAATGGTGATGGACAATTAAACAACTCACTGCAGGAAGCATCACAGATATCCCCACCCTTACTGATGGAGGGGTCTCACACACCCATGCAACAGACAAGACAACAGCATTTGCAGCAATCTTCAGCCAGCAGTGCCAAGTGGATGAGCCTTCTCCATTGGTCCCTGACATCACAGACATGAATCAACTTGGTTGAAAACTTATTTCAAATCAGATCAAGAAATGGAGAAGTAGTGTAAAGGCTGTCGGCCCTACCATCATTGTGGCAATAAGACTGATGGCTGTGCTCCAGAAATTGCTGCCCACCAAGACAAGTCCAGCACTGGCACCGACTGACATTGTGGAACATTTCCCAGGGATGTTCAACACAAAAACGCAGGACAGAACCAACCCAGCCAATTTCCCTCCATCAGTCGACACTCGCTCAGCAGTGAAGTGATGGAAGGTGTCATCAACAGTGCTGTCAAGCAGCTGCTCAGCAATAACCTTCTGTGACACCCAGTTTGGGTTCTGCCAGGACCACTCAGTTCCTGATCTTGTTACAGACTTGATTCACAAACTGACAAACAGCTGTATTCCAGAGGTGAAGGGAGGGTGACAGCGCAGTCCCACTCCAAGACCACTATTTCGACTTCAGTGATATCACCTGACCTCACCACAGTCTAGGCTCATTTACTGAAACTCTCATTCCTATCTTTTGTTAACTCTAGATTTCAATATTTAAACCCACTCCTGGCCAGCATCCTGCAATCACCCTCCCTATAATTTTCAGAATATTGAAAACTCTACCGCCCAAGTGCTCACTTGTACCAGAACTTGCTGATCCATCAAAAGGCTCCCATTTACAAGCAACAACAATTTACTTTCACACCCTTGACTTAATTCCTGTCTGTAATCATTCCTATCTTTCTGCACCACAGACCCTTTCATATCTCAATAACTCATTTTAGTTTGGACTCCCAATGATGTGTTTATCTTTGAGTTCAGCTGTGTGACTGTTTCTATAGATTCCAAGGCAACATGGTCAGGAATTCCCACCCTCTAAGATCTGCTTTCTTCCTTTAAGGCATTCCTGAAAAATTGCTTATTTGGCAATGGGTTTGGTCACCGGACATAATATTCTCCAGCTGTGGCCTTATGTCAAAAGTTCCCAATATTTTTGTGAAATTAAAAACATGTTGATTTTTACAGACTTCTCACTATCGCTGAGTGAATAATCTGTAATGTCTCTTACCCAACCACGTTGTGGGAGCACCTTCACCATTCAAACTGCAGCTGTACAAGGAAGTCAAACATCACGCTCTCCACAGGCAACAGAGCTCTGGCAATGATCACTGGTATCTGTGGAAGGAGAAATACACATGATGTTTCAGGGAGTGCAATATGAATTACAGGGAATGAAAATGGTGCAGAATTTGACTGTCAGAAATGGAAGAAAAATCCACTCACTATTGGAAAAAAGAATTCTTGACTGTCAAAAATATTGTGGAAAAAAATAACCTGATAATGGAACAGGATACTGTCAGGAGTCGGGCAGCAGTGGACAATCCATTTACAAAAAGGTCTGTGAACGTAGTAGTAAAATACTAAACAAGGCAAAAATACACTCATGTGAGACTGAGGAAGCTAGATAACAAACAAGTGGACATCAAGGAGCCAAGAGGTGAATCAGGGCAGTGTTCACTTTTATGATCCCACAGTCAGAGATGTCTAGCACCGAAACAGACTCTTCAGTCCAACCCATTTATGCAAACCAGATATTCTAACCTAAACTATTCCCATTTGCCAGCACTTGACCGACATCCCTCTGAACCCTTCCTATTCAAATGCCTTTTAAATGTTACAATTTTGGTTGCCCTTTTGGCTCCTTTTGAATTTTCCCATCTCACCCTAAACCTATATCCTCTAGTTCTGGGCTCCACCTCCCCAGGGTAAACACCTTGTCTATTTATGCGATCCATGCCCCTCCTGATTTTATAAACCTCTTCAACATCACACCTCAGCCTGTGACACTCCAGGGAAAATGGCCCCAGCCTATTATGCCTCTCCCTGCAACTCAAATCCTCCAACCCTGGCAACATCCTTAAAAAAAAAATCAATTCGCAAACTTTCCATGTTTCAGTGCCTCATTCTGATAAGAGGGAGACCAGAATTGCACACAATATTCCAAAAGTGGCCGAACCAATGTCCTGTACAGCTCCTTTACTCAATGCTCTGACCAACGAAGGGAAGAATCCCAGATAATTTCTTCACTATCCTATCTACCTGTGACTCTACTTTAAAGGAACTACGAACATGCACTCCAAGGTCTCTTTGTTCAGCAAGACTCTCCAAGACCTGACAATTCAGTGGGAGTCCTGCTCTGATTTGCTTTACTAAAATGCAGCACCTCACATTTACCTAAATTAAACCCTATCTGCAACTCCGCAGCCCATTGGCCCATCTGATCAATATCCCATTGTATTCTGAGACAACCTTTATCACTGTCCACAATACCTCCAATTTTGGTGTCATCTGCAAACTTACGAACAGTACCGGCTCTATTCACATCCAAATCATTTAAATGGATGAAGAAACAAATCCAAGAAAACAAAACATCCATTTCTCTGGGTTTGAATGTGGTCTGTGTAAATCCTGCCCTCTGAATCTCGACCAGGGAGGGCTGCACATACATAACTCTGAACCTTGCCCCCAACAAAGCTGGCGGCCGCGCACGTGTCCAGTGAATCTTTGCCCCGAATAAAGATGGCGGCAATCACACGATGAGGTTATTTTCCAGTTTACTGCAAAACGGGACTGTAAGTTTCAAATTTGTATTTTCTGATGTGCACCAAATATTTGTAAAACCTCTCAGCCCATACCAACACCATTTCCGTCCAACATCCTGCTGTTTATTTCTTTCCTTACCAACAGCTCTCCATCCACACATCCCGCACATCCGCGCCCACCGCAAGGATGATCACGTGGTATAGTCTAGTCCCGTCCCTCATTTACTCTGATTGGCCCCGCCAGGTCCTCCAGCGGTGCCCCTGCCTTTCCATTGGTCTTCCGCTGACATCAACCACCAGGGGCCCATTGTTGCCTGGAGCATGCGCACTGCTTCGTGGCTTTTGTTGCTGTTTATTAGTTACAAGAGTGAGACACAAAGTTAAAAATCACACAACCATCTGATGAAGAAGCTGCAAAGCGAGTGCTTCCAAATAAACCTGTTGGACTATAACCTGGTGTTCTGTGAATTTTAATTTTGTCCATCTTAATCCATCACTAGCACCTGAAAGTCAAGAGTGAGGGAGGAATGCAAAATATAACAACAAAAGAACTAGGAACAGGAGAAGGCCGTCCGGCCCTTTGAGCTTGCTCTGCCATTCATTAAGATCATGGCTGATCATTTTGTGGACGCAGAACCATTTACCAACGTTCTCACCATATCCCTTAATTAATTAATTAATTAATTCTTTTTTTAAAAAAAAGCTACCTTAGCTTTAAAAACGTTTACTGAACTAGCATCAACAATTTCCTTGGCAATGAATTCCACAGAGGTCAAGAAGTTCTTCTCAATTCAGTCCTAAATTTGCTGCCTCTAGTCTTATGGTGATGCCCTCTTGTCCTAGCTTCACCTGCCAGTGGAAACATTCTCTCTACTTCTGTTTTATCCATTCCATTCATTATTTTATATGTTTCCCATTCTTCTGAATTCCAATCAAAATAATCCCAATCTACTCAGTCTCTGTTAAGCTAACCCCCTCAACTCCGGAATCAACCTAGTTAACCTCCTCTGCACCCCCTCTAGTGCCAGTACATCCTTGAGCAAGTAAGGAGACAAAAACTGCATGCAGTACTCCAGGTGTGGCCTCACCAGCACCCAATACTGCTGGCGGCTGCGCACGTGTCCAGTGAATCTTTGCCCCGAATAAAGATGGCGGCGATCATACGATGAGGTTATTTTCCAGTTTACTGCAAAAACGGGACTGTAAGTTTCAAATTTGTACTTTCCGATGTACACCAAATGTTTGTAAAACCTCTCAGCCCATACCAACACCATTTCCGTCCAACGTCCTGCTGTTTGTTTCTTTTCTTACCAACAGCTCTCCATCCACACATCCCGCATATCCGCGCCAACAGTGAGGGTGATCACGTGGTATAGTCTAGTCCTGTCCCTCATTTACTCTGATTGGTCGGAGGACCAAATGCCCCGCCAGGTCCTCCAGCTCTGCCCCTGCCTTTCCATTAGTCTTCTGCTGACATCAACTACCAGGGGCCCATTGTTGCCTGGAGCATGCGCACTGCTTCATGGCTTTTGTTGCTGTTTATCAGTTACAAGAGTGAGACACAAAGTTAAAAATCACACTACCACTTGATGAAGAAGCTGCAAAGCTAGTCCTTCCAAATAAACCTGTTGGACTATAAGCTGGTGTTCTGTGAATTTTAATTTTGTCCATCCTAATCTAACACCAGCACCTGATAGTCAAGAGTGTGGGAGGAATGCAAAATGTAACAACAAAAGAACTAGGAACAGGAGAAGGCCGTCCTGCCCTTTGAGCTTGCTCTGCCATTCATTAAGATCATGGCTGATCATTTCGTGGACGCAGAAACATTTACCAACGTTCTCACCGTGTCCATTAATTAATTAGTTATTTCTTTTAAAATAAGTTACCTTAGCTTTAAAAATGTTTACTGAACTAGCATCAACGACTTCCCTGGGCAATGAATTCCATCGAGGTCAAGAAGCCCCTTCTCAATTCAGTCCGAAATTTGCTGCCTCTAATCTTGAGGTGATGCTCTCTTGTCCTGGCTTCGTCTGCCAGTGGTAACATTCTCTCTACTTCTATTTTATCCATTCCATTCATTATTTTATATGTTTCCCATTCTTCTGATTTCCAAAGAATATAATCCCAATCTACTCAGTCTCTGTTAAGACAACCCCCTCAATTCCGGAATCAACCTAGTTAACCTCCTCTGCACCCCCTCTAGTGCTGGTACATCCTTGAGCAAGTAAGGAGACAGAAACTGCATGCAATACTCCAGGTGTGGCCTCACCAGCACCCAATACAGCTGGAACACAACCTCTGCTTTTAAACACAATCCCTTCAGCAATGAAGGTCAAAATTCCATTTGCTTTCTGAATTGATTGTTGTACCTGGTGACCAACCTTCATGCAGAAGGTTACTGAGGTGCCCCTGCATAGCAAATGTTGCAACTTTTTAAACATCAAGTAATAATCTCTTTTTTAATGTTACTCCAACCAAACAGTAGGACTTTACATTTATGAACATTCTATTCCAAATGCCAGACCATTGCCCACTCACCCAATGTATTTAGGTTCCTCTGCAAAGTTTCACAGTCCTCCACACACTTTGTTCTGTTACTCATCTTAGTGTCATATGCAAACTTTGACACCCGACATGTGGTCCCCAACTCCAAATCATCTGTATCAATTCTAAATAATCGCAGACCCAAAACTGATCCATGAGGCACACTGTCAGTCACTGATTGCCAGCCGGAATAGTACTCATTTATCCCCACACTTTGCTTCCTGTTAGTCAACCGGTCTTCTATCCATGCTAATACTCTCCTCCTAACACCATGCACCTTTATATTATGCAACAGCCTCTTGCACAGCACCTTGTTGAAGGCCTTTTGGAAATCCGGGTACACCGCATCCACAGGGTCCCCGTTGTCCACCTCGTTCGAAATGTCTTCATAGAATTCCAAAAGATTTGTGAATCCTGACCTGCCCTACATGAACCCATGCTCTGTCTGTCCAATGGGACAATTTCTATTAAGATTCCCTGCTATTTCTTCCTTGACGATAGACCCAAGCATCTTTCCCACTACAGAGAATAAGCTAACTTGTGTATAATTCCCCACCTTTTGTCCACCTCCTTTTTAAAAACATGGCATCACTTTTGCTGCTTTCCAATCTGCTGGGACTGCCACAGAGTCCAGTGAATTTTGGAAAATTACTGCCAGTGCATTTGCTATTTCTCCTGGCATATCCTTTAGTACCCTGGGATGCATTCCATCAGGGTCAGAAGACTTTTCTGTCATTAGCTCAATTAACTCCAACAGTCCAACACGAGCTGTTCCGTAATAATGACAGTTTCCAAATCCTCACCTATCTTTGTCTCTTTGCTAATTATTGGCAAGGTATTAGTTTCCTCCACTGTGATATCCCATAATTAAATGTTCCTTCTCATTTTCCAAAGGACCAACATTTACTTTAGCCACTCTTTTCTCATTCAATATAAAATTTTGTTTTCTGTCTTTGTAGTCTGTACTAGTTTATTTTTCTCATGTTCCATCTTACTTTTCTTTATAGCTCTTCTATGGCTTTCTGTTGACCTTTATAGTTTTCCCAGTTCTAGTTTCAGGCTGTTTTTGGCCACTTTGCATGCCTTCTCTTTCAATTTGATTGCTTTCCGTAGATACCCATCGCAGAGTATGCCTTTTCTTACAGTCCTTCCTTTTCACTGAAATATATCATTGCTGAGCACTTTGTAAAGTGCCTCTGAAAATCTTCCACTGCTCATCAACTGTCCCACCATAAAATCTTTGTTTCCAGTCTCCTGTATCCAGGTTCTCCCTTATTCTATTGTAGTTCCCTGTTTTGAAGCACAGGACCCAGGTATTAGATTTTATCTTCACACTCTCCATATGTATTCTAAATTCAACCGTACAGTGATCACTTCTTTCAAGAGGATCCCTAACTCTGAGGTCATTAATTATTCCTGTCTCATTGCACAGGGCCAGATGCTGGATAGATTGCTCCCTTGTCAGTTCCATTTCATACTGTTCAAGAAAACTATCATGGATACACTTAATAAACTCAAGGCTACCCTGACTGAGCTGGTTCGACCAAACTACATGTGGATTACAATCACCCATGATAATAACCATACCATTTTTACAGGCAATAGTTATTTCTTTGTTTATTGCCCATCCCAATGTGATGTTATTATTTGGTGGCCTGCACACTACACCTGTCAGTGACTTTCTTGTCGGAATTTGGAATGCATCATTCCTGTTTCTCCTACTGTACAGCAATAACAACAACTACTTGCATTGTATGGAATCTTTTACAATGGCAAATCTCCTGAGGTGCTTCATGGATGATCAAAACGTTGATTAAAGAGAATGATTTTAAAATACATCTTAAAGGAGGATAGAGAAGTTTAGAGAGGGTATTCCACAGACTTCTGCCCTTGACAGCACCATTCGTGGAGTGATGCAGGTGGGGTGGGTTGGAAAGGGAACGTGCAAAGGGGAAATGGAGGAGCACAGGCAGTGCATAAAGTCTTAAGGACAGAGGAGGTTCCAGACTGAGTCTGTCTGTCACAGAGTATGGCTGCCTCATGGAGTTTGAAGCTCTGCAATGGGTCCATGCATGTCACATTAGTCGAGGAGAGTATAACGGTGGCTGAGAGAACTTTTGATGAGGACGAGTCTCCTGAGGTAGTGTGGGCTGAGGTTAGAAACAGAAGAGGAGAGGTCACACTCCTTGGAGTTTTTTTTATAGGCCTCCACAGAGTTCCAGGGAGGTGGAAGAGAGGATTAGCAAAATTATTCTGGATAGGAGTGAAAGTAACAGGGTGGTCATTATGGGGGACTTTAACTTCCCCAAAATTGACTGGAAATGCTATAACTAATACGTTGGATGGATCAGTTTTATCCAATGTGTACAGGATGGTTTCCTGACACAGTATGTTGAAGGGCCGACAAGAGGGGAGACCACATTGGATCTGGTCCTTGGTAATGAACCAGACTAGGTGTTTGATTTAGTTGTAGGTGAGCACTTTGGAGTGTGACCATAATTCAGTTAAGTTTAGTTTAGCAAGGGAAAGGAATAAGTACATGCCACAGGTCAAGAGTTATTGATGGGCAAGGGCAATTATAATGCTATTAGGTAAGAATTAGATGCACAGAATGGGGAAGCAAAATGCAGGGTATGCAGACAATGGAAATGTGGAGCTGGTTTAAGGAACAGATATTGCGTGTCCTTGATAGGTATGTCCCTGTCAGGCAGGGAGGAAGTGATAAGGTAAAGGAACCTTGGTTTATTGTGGAAACTGCATCTCTTGTTATGAAGAAGAAGGAGGTTTAGGTGTTGATGAGGCAAGATGGTTCAGATGAGGAGATGGAGAATTAAGATCAGCTAAGAAGGATTTAAAGAGAGAGTTAAAAAGAGCAAAGAGAGGACACGAGCAGTCTTTAACAAATAGAATAAAAGAGAACCCTAAAGCTTTCTATAGGTATGTGAGGAATAAAAAGATGATTAGGGTAGGAATAGGGCCAATCCCAGACAGAAAGGGAAGATGAGTGTTGACCCTGTGGAGATCGGAGAGATGCTAAATGAACATTTCTCATCAGTTTTCACTCAGGAAAAGGAGAATATTGTGGAGGAGGAGAATGAAGTATGAGATATTAGACTAGAAATTATCAAGGTTAGTTACGAACACGTGTTATCAATGCTGGAAGGAGTGAAAATACACAAGTCCCCTGGGCTGGATGGGATTTATCCGAGGATTCTCTGGGTAGCTAGGTAGAAGGTAGAATAGACTTTGGCTTGGATATTTTAGATGCCATTGTCTGCAGATTTGGTACCAGAGCACTGGAAGATTGCAAATGTTGTGCCCTTGTTCAAGAAGGGCAGTAGAGAGCCTTACTTCTGTTGTAGGAAATGTTTAGGAAAGGATTATAAGAGATAAGATTTATAATCATCTGGCAAACATCAATTTGATTTCAGATAGTCAACTTGGCATTGTCAAGGGCAGGTCATGTCTCACAAACCTCATTGAGTTTTTTGAGAAGGTCACCAAGCATGTAGATGAGGGTAGGCCATTTGACATGGTATACATGGACAAAAATAAAGCCTTTGACAAGGTTCCACATGGTAGGCTGTTGGAAAAAATGCAGAGGCATAGAATTGAGGGTGATTTAGCAGTTTTGATTAGAAACTTGCTTTCTGAAAGAAGGCAGCGAGTGGTGGTTGATGTAAAATATTCAGCCTGGATTCCAGTTACTAGTCACGTGCCACCAGGATCTGTTTTGGAACCACTGCAGGTTTAGGTGAATGGATTAGGAAATTTTCAGACGACACTAAAGTCAGTGTAGTAGTGGACAGTGTGGAAGAATGTTACAGGTTGCAAGGGGACTTGGATAAACTGCAGAATTGGGCTGAGAGGTGGCAAATAGAGTTCAATGCAACTAAATGTGAGGTGATGCACTTTAAGAAGAATAACAGGAAGGCTGAATACTGGGTCAATGGAAAAATTCTTGGTAGTGTGGTGTGCAGAGGGATCTTTGAGTCCATGTACATAGATCCCTGAAAGTTGCCACCCAGGTTGATAGTGCTGTGAAGAAGGCAAATGGTGTGTTAGGTTTCATTCGTGGAGGGATTGAGTTCCGAAGTTGAAATACCATACTGCAACTCTACAAAACACTGGTGCAGTCACATTTGGAATATTGTGTTCAATATTCCTCTAGCTTATCTCTCCATGCTTCAGGCTCTCTGCCTTTATACCTGATGAAGGGCTTTTGCCCGAAACGTCGATTTTACTGCTCCTCGGATGCTGCCTGAACTGCGGTGCTCTTCCAGCACCTCTAAACCAGAATCTGTACCCCACCACATCACTTTGCCCCACAATCGTGGTATCTGGTTGTACAGAAGGAGGAGTGGCACAATCTGTACTGAGATGCACTGGGGCCCTGAAACACATGGTAAAGACTAAAATCACCAGAGCATTGAGAGCCTAACCACATCGTTTGCATGTTCGATTGTTTTTATTCTGTTCCTGCCTTCCCTTGTTTTTTCTTAATCAAGTTGTTGTTACACACACCTGCACAAGCTGTGAAATGAACTCAGCCCTCTCGATCCAAGATTCAGGATATTTTCACCACATCACAAGGCATCGACTCTAACCTTCCCTGTCCCTTAGGCTACTGAGTCGCGCCTGAATCAACTCCGCAATTGGGAGGAAGGGGCGGAACAGGAGGACCGAGCAGCTACCGGTCGTCTCACCAGAGTGAGTGAGGAGCGGGGCCAAAGCATTCTCGGGAGTGAACGCTTCAGGATTGGTCAGAAAGCAAACTATTTTGCGGGATTGATCATTCTCACTACATAGTGGAGCATTAAACCTCTCTCATGAATCAATGTGAGATTTTTACAAAATAGTTGAGATGTAAATCTGATAACGTACATTAGGGAGACTTAAACAATCCTTGGATAAACACATGGGTGATTTTGCAAAAGTTTAGGGGGACGAGCTGAGAATAATTCACAGGTCGGCGTGAATAATTCACAGGTCGGTTTACACAATGCGAGTAAGAAACTTATTTTCAAACTCCCAGAACGATTGGTAATTTACATACCTGGCTAGTATGGTTAAGTTGGACCGAACAATCTATTTGCATACTAATGATCTCGATGACTATAACTCGACAGAGCAATTGTTAATGACTCATATTTTACCCATGATCCTGTGTAGATATGAATATTGTCTATAAACTCACCGATAATCTCAGACGCACGCGCGGTTTGGTTTCTACGTGGAGCATGCGCAGTGTCACATTGATCAGGACACAGAGAGAGACATGGAGCTGCTTTCTCCGGCAGCGGCTGCGATCGTCTTCAGAGAGCGGCGCACAGAGTCGGTGTGAGGGAGCCTCGCTGGGAGAAAGGAGCGGAGAGAATTCACAATTCCCGAATAAAGGTTAATAAAAACTCGAAAAAGACCCTCCAGGCCCGGGTAAGGAGGTGGCGGTCTCAGATCAGGGAAACGGCCCAGGGTTACAGCCGCCATTTGTTTGAGGGAAGAGGGAGCGCGGGCCTGAGGGCCGCCATCTTGAGAAGGTCAAGGGGCAGGAGGGCGGGGTTATCGGGGTCTGTAGAACAATCCGAGGAAAGGGAAACCCCATTGTTATTGATTAATTCCACGAACACAGCTTCACTGGGCGATCCTGCAGGAATATCCTCTCTCAGTCCTGCTGGGATGTTTCACCCAATCAGAACCAGCAGCTCTCTTCCTCTCTCAGCTCCCCTTCTGTCCTTCCTGCAGCATCTGTCCCCTGGAACATTGAGCTGCCTGTCCTGTCCCTCCCTCAGCTGTTGTTTCTGTAATACCTGGGATATCCCAGTCCCACCTTCGATTACTTCACTAAAGACAGGAATGCACCCAATGGATTTTTCTTAACATCAGCAATTGTTTAATACTCACTTACAGGTTTTTAATTACATTGTGTTTGAAGCATTTACTTCACATTCAATCATTTGCAATGGTGGGATTTGAACCTGTGTCCAGAGAACACTTGCTGAGTTTCTGGATAAATTGTCACACAATAATGCCTCTAGGCCAAGACTTCGCCTGCTTACAGTTTGTATATCCCAGTGCAACATGAATCAAAACTCTTTCTTCCAGCACAATTGTTTGACCCGGCACTCTGATGATGTGACTCGGTACCTCTCCATGTGGTATCCCTCACTGTGTGGGTCTAATTGCTGCCTCTGTCAGTGTCTCTCACTCTTGAAGCTACTCCAGATCATGAGCCAACAGAATTCTCCACTCCAGAGAGATGAGGCAGCACAGGTCAGGAATGGAGACTGGGAATTTCCAGATCTCTGTGGGCTCAGTGCCATTCGACATGTGTAACCCTCAAAGCATTCGTCTAATTGCCCATTCTGCCTATTTCTGTGTCTTCTACAGGTACTCATGGAGTTCCAGACTCAATAGACTTGTCAACTGCTGGTTGGGATAATGGTTGGACAGCCAGAAAGACAAGGTCAGGGAGGTCGGGAGTCTTCAATAAATCCTGCTGCCAGGTAAGATCATTCCAGTGCACAGAGCAGAAAGTAATAAGGGGAATCCAAACATCAGCTAACAAGACATGACATAGAGAAAGTGCTGGAGGGGGAGCACAGTACAGACACACCCCAGGCTCAATCACCACGCCTGCTGCAAGTTTTGTTGTAATGAGACAGCATCGGGAGTTCCCAGTTATCAGTCCAGGCCTGTGCTTTCTTAGGGAGCATCAGAACAACTGAGGGGAAAGCAGGCCTCCCACGAGAGGGTGGTAATGCTGCCTGGGATCTTTCTGTTCCCTATTCCCTCTCCAACACTGTATCTATGGCTTGTATTGAGGACCAGTGTCTTCAGTCATTCTAACTCCTATAACAGTTCTTATCTCTGTCATCTCCTCCCCCTCACCAATTATTTCACATATTTGTAACCTCCAGTCCCGATGACCATCCGTATCGCTGTAACTTGCTTCAGTCTCTACAACATGCCTTGTCTCGATAGTCTCCTCCTCCAATAACTGGAGACATCGGGTCGGTTTCTGTGCGGCATGACTCTTCGGCCGAGGTTTCCTGAATGGAATGAGGCAGAATTGCCTCTGTTTGGCTCATATCCCTTCAAACCTTCTCCTCTCCATGTACCTGCCCGAGTGTCTTTTCCATGTTGTAATTGTACTTGTTTTTACCATTTCCTCTGGCAGTCCATTCCGTCTATGCACCATCCTCTGTAGATAATCTTGCCCCTCAGCTCCCTCTTTAAATTCTTGTTCTCTTACCTCACATTTATGCCTCTAGCTTTGAACTCACCTACCCTTGGCAATTCACCTTACTTAGACCATACATGGTTTCATAAACCTTCATAAGGTCACCCCGTGGCCTCCTCTGCCCAGGAAAAATATTGACGACAGTGTTACCAATATCTCCAACTCATGTACTCAATGCTCTCACCAATGAAAACAAGTGTGCCAATTGCCGCTTTCAACACCCTGTCACCATGTGATGCCAGGGTGTGTAACTGCACTCCTTGGTATCTCTCTTTGCTACAACACTGTTCAGGGCCCAACCATTACCCGTGTTAGTCCTCCTTGGTTTGTCTGAACTAAATCCAACAACTGAATTAAACTCCATCTTTCATTCCTTGGCCCCTTCGTCTATCATTTTGGTCACATCTTGAGCAAACTCCAGTCAAGTTTGTGGGACATGTTTTCCCATGCACAAAGCCATGCTGACTCTCCGTAATCAGGCCTTATCTTTCCAAATGCATGTAAGTCCTACCTCTCAGATAGACCTCCAACACTGACCCACCCTGATGTCTCGCTCATCAGTCTGTAGTTTCCTGGCTTTCTCTTGCAGCCTTTCTTAATGACACAACATTATAATCATAGTCAGAGAGTCATACTGCACTGTTCGGTTAACGCTAACCATACTCTAAAACAGATCTCATCCCACCTGCCTGTTCCTGGATCATATCCCATCAAACCTTTCCTATTCCTGTACTAATCCAAATGTCTATTAAACATTGTAATTGTCCCCATGATCTTGGGAAGTTTCACACACAACCCACCCTCTGTGTAACAATGTGCCTCTCAAGTATTTTTCTCTAAATGTCTCTCCTCTAAACTTAAAAATGTAGTGCCTTGTCTTTACACTTCCCTGTCCATGGGAAAAGACAACTCCCATTAACTCTATCTATCCTCCTCATGATTTTGTAAACTGCTATGATGTCATCTGTCAACATTCAGGTTTCAGTGAAAAATACCAACCTATTCAGCCTTTCTTTATACTGAAGCCTTTCGTACCCAGCCACATCCCAGTAAATCTCCTCCCAACCCTTTCCAGCTTCATAATATCCTTCCTATAACTGGGCGACCAGAACTGGACACAGTATTCCAGAAGAGGACTCACCAATGGCCTGTATAATCTCAATGTGACTTCCCAACTCCTATATCCAAAGGACTGAGCAATGAAAGCAAGTGAGGCAAGCACCTTTTTTTAAACTATCCTGTCTCTCCATGTTGCAAACTTCAAAGAATTATATAGCTGAACCCTGAGGTCCCTCTGTTCTACAACACTACCGAAGGTCTTGCTATGAATTGAATAAGCCCTGCCTGTGTTTGTTGTACCAAATGCATTACCTCGCATTTATTCAGATTGAACTCCATCGGCAGTTTTTCAGCCATTCACACATTTCATCAGGATCCCTTTGTAATCTCAGAAAACCTTCCTCACTGTCCACAATGCCACCCTCCAGTCTACCAGCCTATCACACATAGCACTCAATGGTACAAATATCTCTGCTAGGGGCCCTACAATTTATTCACCAGCTTCCCACAATGTCCTGAGATCCCTTTGATCAGGTCCTGGGGATTTATCTACCTTTCTGTTTTAAAACCTTCAGCACCTCCTTTTCTATAATGTGGACTCATTTCAAGACGTTGAGTCATAGAGATGTACAGCACGGAAACAGGCCCTTCGGACCAACTCCTGCATGACGTTTATAATCGCATTTACCACAATTTTCCCAATATCCCTCTAAACCCATCCTATTCAGACACACATCCACATGCCTTTTAAATGTATTTCTATCAGCCTCCACTATTTGCTCTGGCAGGTTATTCCATCCACTCTGCGGGGGCCAGTTATTCTTGAGGTTCCTTTGAAAAGTTTCCCTTGCCTGGGGAAATGACCTTGTCTATTGACCCTGTCGATGACCATCATGATTTTAAACACCTTTTATCGGTTAACTCCTCAGCCTCCCATGTTCAAGTGAAAACAGCCCCAGCCTATTCAGGCTTTTCCCTGAAGCACAAACCCTCCAACCCTGGCAACATCTTTGGTCATTTCTTCTGAACCCTTTCATGTTCCACGACATCCTTCCGATGGCATTGAGACCAGAATTGCACACAGGATTCCAATAGTGGTCAGGCCAAACACTGTTTAGTTTCCTGAGCGCCCCAGTCTTTATCCACAGTAAGTTCCAAAGTGAAATATTTGTTTTGGATCTTGTAGTTTCACACATCGTTGCCTTCATTGATCATTAAGGAGACCGGGTTTGTCCCGAGCTCTTCTTTTGCTCTTAATACACTTGTAGAGTCTCTTTGGATTCTCCTTAACTTTCTCTGCCAAAACTGTCTCGTGTCCCCTTTTTACATTCCTGATTTCCACCCTAAGTGTATTTCTACAGTCCCGATGATCCTGAAGGGATTCCCTTGAGTCAGCCAGTTATATCTGACATGTGACGCCTTTTTTTCTTGACCACAGCCAGTGTTTCCTAATTCAGTCAGCATTGAGCTGCACACTAACAGGAACACGCTGGCGCTGAATGCTCCTTTTATCTCAGTTTTAAAACATTCCTACTTGCCAGACTTCCCTTTATCTGCAAATAGCCTCCCCAGATCTACTTTAAAAATTCACGTCTAATACTATCTTGCTCCATTGAATAACTTTAAATTGTGGACCAGGCCTGTCCTTTTCCATCGCTATTTTCAAACTAATACAATTGTGGTAACTTTCCAAAGTGCTCCCCTATTAATACCTCAGTCCCGTTCCCGACCTTGTTTCCCAAGTGGAGGTCAGGTTTAGCCCCATTCTCCAGTTAGGCCACTTACATAATGACTGGGAGTTTTCGGAACACACTTAACAAATTCCTTCCATCCAAATGTTTAACTTAGTAGCAATCCCAGTCCAGGTTTGGAATGGTTAAGATCCTCTATCATTCCAACCCTATTATTCTAAGAGATATCTGAAATCTCCTGACATATTTGCTCCTCCATCTCCCATTGCCTATCGCTGTAGTCCGACCGTAGAAAACTAATGACCAATTTTTATTTCTCAGTTCCACTAATATCGTTTAACTGGGCGATCCTACATGAATACTCCCTCGAGGTACTGCTGGGATGTTTCCTCCAATCAAACCCACCAGCTCTCCCCCTGTTTTCCCTCCTGTTCTATCCTTCCTGTAGCATCTGTCTCCGGAACATTGAGCTGCTGGTCCTGTTGCTCCCTCAGCTGTGTTTCTGTAATATCTATGGGATCCCAATCCCATGTTCCCATCCATGCTCTGGGTTCATCTAACTTATCTGTCTGGCACTTTGCATTGAAATAACTGCAGTTTAATCCACCAGTTTTCCCTAATTGTCTGCTATGTTCTTGCCTGCCTTGTCCACTTATATTGCTCTCTTGAACATTTGTACAAGCCTCAACTTTCTTTCTGGCCTTACGAATCTTTGGGGTCACACAGCCCTGCCAGACGAGTTTAAATCCTCTCGAGCAGCTCCAGCAACGTTCCCCACCAGGATGTGGGTCCCCCTCGTTCTCCCAGTTCAGGTGTATTCCCCACCCTGTCTACCTGTGCTGACACCTTCAGACATCCAGGGACTTGCCCACCAAGGTCCCTGTGATCCTCAGTACTCCAGGAGGACCTACCATTCATGATGTATATCATTCATTTATTAGACTTCCCACAGTGCATTACCTCACAGTGACCAGAAGTAAACTCTGTCTGACATTACTCTGCTCAGTTTATCATCTGATCGATATCAGACTGCAGCCTGAGTCCACCCCCCTCACTGTGGACAACGCCCTCACCTTTCATGTTATCTGCAAACCTACTAATGTTACCTTCTGATTTCACATCCGAGTGATTAATATCCATAATGAACAGCAATGGCTCCTGCACAGATCCCTGTGGTACACCCGCTGGGCAAAGGCTTTCAATCACAAAACCAACCCTCCACCAATTGTGGACCCAATTCACCAACTTACCTTGGATCCCATGGGATCTTCCCTTTTGGAGCAGCCTTCTGTGTGGGACCTTGTCAAAGACCTTAATGAACTCCACATAAACCACATCATCTGCACTGCCCTCATCAATATCAGAGGACAGTCATCTAGCAAATCCATACAGACGATCCCTAATGAAATTGTGGGGGTATCCGTTTTTGGCGGATACATTGTATAGGTGTTCTTCCTCTTTTTGCAGTTCTGGTGTACTGCAGTGTGTTGTGGCCCTTTTGAACAGTGTGTTGATGCAACTTCTTTTGTGTGTGTTGGGGTGGTTGCTTTCATTTTTCAGGACTTGGTCTGTCTGTGTCTCTTTCCTGTATACCTTTGTGGTGAATTCTCCGTTCGGTGTTCTCTGCACCATCGCGTCTAGGAATGGGAGTTGGTTGTCCTTTTCTTCCTCTTCTAGTGAATCGGATTCCTGTGAGTGTGGCGTTGATGATCCGGTGTGTGTTCTCTATTTCTGTGTTTTTAATGATTACAAAGGTGTCATCCACATATCTGACCCCCAGTTTGGGTTGAATTTGCTGTCAGACTGTTTGTTCTAATCTTTGCATTAGCACTTCTGCTATGAGTCTAGAGATGGGTGAGCCCATGGGTGTGCCGTTGATTTGTTCATATATTTGGTTGTTGAATGTGAAGTGTGTTGTGAGGCACAGGTCCAGTAGTTTGTGTATGTCGTCTTTGTTGATAGGTTCCCCGTCTTGTTGTCTGTTCTGTATGTCCAGCAGGTTGGCTATTGTTTCTCTGGCTAGGGTTTTGTCGATAGAGGTGAACAGTGCCGTTACATCGAGTGAGACCATAGTTTCTTCCTTGTCTATGTGTATATTTCTGATGTTGTCCAAGAATTCCTGTGTTGACTGTACAGAGTGTCTGGATCCACTGATCAGGTGTTTCAGTTTCTGCTGTAGTTCTTTGGCCAGTTTGTGTGATGGTGTCCCTGGTAGTGATACGATGGGTCTGAGTGGGATGTCTGGTTTGTGCACTTTAGGTAGTCCATAGAATTTGGGGATGTTGTTGCTTTCAGTTTTCATTCTCTGGAGGTCTAACCTGGTTATTTGTCCGTTTTTTTTTGTAGATTTCTCAGTGTGTTGTTTTTCCTGTTGGTGAGCTGCGGGGTGGGGTCAAACTCCACCCAATTTCATCCACAGATGCCTCAGGGAAAGACAACAGAATGAAGACATGCCACAACCCAAAGGACTAGCCACACTACCATACATCAAGAACATTTCGGAACTGACAGCCAGACTACTGCGATCACTAGGACTCATAACAGCACACAAACCAACAGCCACACTCAGACAACTCACCAGGACAATGGACCCGATACCCAACATGAGCAATACCAATGTATTGTACAAAACACCATGCAAGGACTGCACAAAACACTACATAGGACAAAGAGGAAGACAGCTAATGATCCACATCCATGAACACCACATAGCCATGAAATGACACGACAAGCTATCCTTAGTAGCCACACACGCAGATGACAAGCAACGTGAGTTTGACTGGGACAACTCTACTATTATAGGACAAGCCAAACAGAGAACAGCCAGAGAATTCCTAGAGGCATGGCACTCATCCACAGTTTCAATCAATAAGCACATCGACCTGGACCCAATATACCGACCACTGCAGCGGATAGTTGGAACTGACAACTGGAAGCGGGAGATACAAACCTCTATAAATGCCAGAGGAAACATAACAGAAGCGCATCACAGGAGGCTCCCAAGCACTGAGGATATCACCTAGACAGGGGACGAAACGTCTGCAACACAAATTCCCAGCTCTGCAAACAGAACCACAATAATGCGCACCCGTGCAACAAATCTTCTCACAAACTTTGAAGCCCTTTAGACTCTACAAAGCTCTGTCATGAACAAGCCACCATCTCTCTATTTCCTTTGCCCTCTTCAGTGTCTGCAACTCTCGCTGTATCTTCCAGAAACGTTCTTTAGTTCCTGCAGGTCTGCCTCGCTCCCCAGATAACCTGTTTCATCCCCTACAGCTCCCTCAATCACTGTACCACCCTCTGCTCTGTCTAATCCTCTCCTTTCCCACTGTCTTCCAGGCTCAACGGCGATCCTGTAAGAGAGCAGTGCGGAATGAGATGTTATAAATCTCAGCTGAGGCTTGAGGCCTACCATTACCTGGGAGTCACAAGGGGAGAGAACCTGAGCGAGTGCAGCACAAAGTGGGAGAATATAAATCAGGAGCGAGGGTCAAGGTTGACTGGGACTTGGATGTGGATAAAAAGCAGAGCAGGAGGCTTGAAATCAGCACCAAGTCACAGAGGGAGGGACCGTGTGAGGGAGCAACTTGGAGCAGGAGCTTGAGGCTGACTCACACCTGGGAGAATATAAATCCGCACTGAGGATCGAGGCCTAGTTGTACGTGGGAGTCACAGAGACGGTGACCCTGTGAGGGAGCAGACTGGAGTGAGAGCTGGACGATTACACGTTAGAGGAGACACATCACTGTGTGTGCACATGTCCCTCCCTTGTTCTGTGTTTGTGTGTGTGTTTCTATGCGTGTATTTCCCCTTCCCTCACTGTGTGTGTTTAACTCTCCTCACTGTGTGTGTTTGTCCCTCCCTCGCTGTGTGTGAGCATGTCCCTCCCTCACTATGTGTGTGTACGTATCCCTCCCTCACTGTGTTTATTTGTGAGTGCGTATGTCTGTGTGTCACCATCCCTCACTTTGTGTGTCCCCTCTCGCTTTCTGAGCATATGTCCCACCCTCGCTGTGTCTGCGTGTCTCATCCTCGCTGTGTGTGTGCGTGTCCCACCCTCGCTGTGTGTGTGTGTGTGTGCGCGCGGGCGCATGTCCCTCTCTCACTGTGTGCGCTTTGCTCTTGCTGTGTGTGTGTGTGTCCCTCCCTCGCTGTGTGTGTGTGTCCCTCCCTGTGTGTGTGTCCCTCCCTCGCTGTGTGTGTGTGTGTGTGTGTCCCACCCTCGCTGTGTGTGCGTATGTGTCCCTCCCTTGCTGCGTGTGTGCCTGTCCCTCCCTCGCTGTGTGTGTGTGTGTGTGTGTGTGTGTGTCCCTCCCTTGCTATGTGTGAGCCTGTACCTCGGTCACTGTGTGTGTGTGTGTGTGTGTGTGTGTGTGTGTGTGTGTGTGTGTGTGTGTCTCCCTCGATGTGTGTGTGTGTGTGTGTCCCTCCCTCGCTGCATGTCCCAGCAAGCCTCTCGCTCGCTCTGTGTGTGTGTGTGTGTGTGTGTGTGTGTGTGTGTGTGTATGCGAGTCACACCATCACAGTATGTGTTTGTGTGTCCCCTTCACTGTGTGTCCCTCCCTGTGTGTGTGTGTGTGTGTGTGTGTGTGTGTGTGTGTGTGTCCCTCCCTCGCTCTGTATTTGTGTCCCTCCCTCGCTCTGTATTTGTGTCCCTCCCTCGCTCTGTATTTGTGTCCCTCCCTCGCTGAGTGTGCGCGTGTTCCTCCCTCGCTGAGTGTGCGCATGTCCCTCCCTCGCTGTGTGTGCGCGTGTCCCTCCCTCGCTGTGTGTGCGCATGTCCCTCCCTCGCTGTGTGTGCGTGTGTCCCTCCCTCGCTGTGTGTGCGCGTGTCCCTCCCTCGCTGTGTGTGCGTGTGTCCCTCCCTCGCTGTGTGTGCGTGTGTCCCTCCCTCGCTGTGTGTGCGTGTGTCCCTCCCTCGCTGTGTGTGCGTGTGTCCCTCCCTCGCTGTGTGTGCGTGTGTCCCTCCCTCGCTGTGTGTGCGTGTGTCCCTCCCTCGCTGTGTGTGCGTGTCCCTCCCTCGCTGTGTGTGCGCGTGTCCCTCCCTCGCTGTGTGTGCGCGTGTCCCTCCCTCGCTGTGTGTGCGCGTGTCCCTCCCTCGCTGTGTGTGTGTGTGTGTGTCCCTCCCTCGCTGTGTGTGAGCGTGTCCCTCCGTCGCTGTGTGTGTGTGTGTGTTTCACTCCATCGCATTGTGTGTATGTGTCTCTCTCTTGCTGTGTGTGTGTGCATGTCTCTCCGTCGCTGTGTGTGTGTGCATGTCCCTCGCTGTGCGTGTGTGTGTGTGTGTCCCTCCCTCGCTGTGAGTGTGTGTGTCCCTCCCTCGCTGTGTGTGTGTGTGTGTGTGTCCCTCCCTCGATGTGTGTGTGTCCCTCCCTCGCTGCATGTCCCAGCAAGCCTCTCGCTCGCTCTGTGTGTGTGTGTGTGTGTGTGTGTGTGTGTGTGTGTGTATGCGAGTCACACCATCACAGTATGTGTTTGTGTGTCCCCTTCACTGCGTGTCCCTCCCTGTGTGTGTGTGTGTGTGTGTGTGTGTGTGTGTGTCCCTCCCTCGCTGTGTGTGTGTGTGTGTGTGTGTGTGTGTGTGTGTGTGTCCCTCCCTCCCTCCCTCGGTGTGTGTGTGTGTGTGTGTGTGTGTGTCCCTCCCTCGGTGTGTGTGTGTGTGTGTGTGTGTGTGTGTGTGTCCCTCCCTCGGTGTGTGTGTGTGTGTGTGTGTGTGTCCCTCCCTCGGTGTGTGTGTGTGTGTGTGTGTGTGTATGTCCCTCCCTCGCTCTGTGTGTGTGTGTATGTCCCTCCATCGCTCTGTGTGTGTGTGTGTGTGTGTCCTTCCCACGCTGTGTGTGTGTGTCCCTCCCTCGCTGTGAGTGTGTGTGTGTGTCCCTCCCTCGCTGTGAGTGTGTGTGTGTCCCTCCCTCGCTGTGAGTGCGCATGTCCCTCCCTCGCTGTGTTTGCATGTCTCTCACTCTTGCAGTGTGTGCGTGTCCCCCTCACTGTGTGTGCATGTCCCTCCCTCGCTGTGTGTGCGTGTCCCTCCCTTGTTGCACGGAAACAAGCCCTTCGGACCAACTCCTGCATGACGTTTCTTGTCGCATTTACCAAAATTTTCCCAATATCCCTCTAAACCCATCCTATTCAGACACCCATCCACATGCCTTTAAAATGTATTTCTATCAGCCTACACTATTTGCTTTGGCAGGTTATTCCATCCACTCTGCGGGGGCCAGTTATTCTTGAGGTTCCTTTGAAAAGTTTCCCTCGCCTGGGGAAATGACCTTGTCTATTGACCCTGTCGATGCCCATCATGATTTAAACACCTTTTATCGGTTAACTCCTCAGCCTCCCATGTTCAAGTGAAAACAGCCACAGCCGATTCAGGCTTTTCCCTGAAGCGCAAACCCTCCAACCCTGGCAACATCTTTGGTCATTTCTTCTGAACCCTTTCATGTTCCACGACATCCTTCCGATGACATTGAGACCAGAATTGTCCCAGCAAGCCTCTCGCTCGCTCTGTGTGTGTGTGTGTGTGTGTGTGTGTGTGTGTGTGTGTGTGTGTGTGTGTATGTACGAGTCACACCGTCACAGTATGTGTTTGTGTGTCCCCCTTCACTGCGTGTCCCTCCCTCGCTGTGTGTGTGTGCGTGTCCCTCCCTCGCTGTGTGTGTGCGTGTCCCTCCCTCGCTGTGTGTGTGCGTGTCCCTCCCTCGCTGTGTGTGTGCGTGTCCCTCCCTCGCTGTGTGTGTGCGTGTCCCTCCCTCGCTGTGTGTGTGCGTGTCCCTCCCTCGCTATGCGTGCGTGTGTCCCTCCCTCGCTATGCGTGCGTGTGTCCCTCCCTCGCTCTGTATTTGTGTCCCTCCCTCGCTCTGTATTTGTGTCCCTCCCTCGCTCTGTATTTGTGTCCCTCCCTCGCTGTGTGTGTGCGTGTCCCTCCCTCGCTGTGTGTGTGCGTGTGTCCCTCCCTCGCTGTGTGTGCGTGTGTCCCTCCCTCGCTGTGTGTGCGTGTGTACCTCCCTCGCTGTGTGTGCGTGTGTCCCTCCCTCGCTGTGTGTGCGTGTGTCCCTCCCTCGCTGTGTGTGCGTGTGTCCCACCCTCGCTGTGTGTGCGTGTGTCCCTCCCTCGCTGTGTGTGCGTGTGTCCCTCCCTCGCTGTGTGTGCGTGTGTCCCTCCCTCGCTGTGTGTGCGTGTGTCCCTCCCTCGCTGTGTGTGCGTGTGTCCCTCCCTCGCTGTGTGTGCGTGTGTCCCTCCCTCGCTGTGTGTGCGTGTGTCCCTCCCTCGCTGTGTGTGTGCGTGTCCCTTCATCGCTGTGTGTGTGCGTGTCCCTCCCTCGCTGTGTGTGTGTGTGTGTGTGTGTGTGTGTGTGTGTGTGTGTCCCTCCCTCGCTGTGTGTGTGTGTGTCCCTCCGTCGCTGTGTGTGTGTGTGTGTGTCACTCCATCGCATTGTGTGTATGTGTCTCTCTCTTGCTGTGTGTGTGTGCATGTCTCTCCCTCGCTGTGTGTGTGTGTGCATGTCCCTCGCTGTGTGTGTGAGTGTGTGTGTCCCTCCCTCGCTGTGAGTGTGTGTGTCCCTCCCTCGCTGTGTGTGTGTGTGTGTGTGTCCCTCCCACGATGTGTGTGTGTGTATGTGTGTGTGTGTCCCTCCCTCCCTCCCTCCCTCGCTGTGTGTGTGTGTGTGTGTGTCCCTCCCTCGGTGTGTGTGTGTGTGTCCCTCCCTCGCTGTGTGTGTGTGTGTGTGTGTGTGTGTGTGTCCCTCCCTCGGTGTGTGTGTGTGTGTGTGTGTGTGTATCTCCCTCCCTCGCTCTGTGTGTGTGTGTATGTCCCTCCATCGCTCTGTGTGTGTGTGTGTGTGTCCTTCCCTCGCTGTGTGTGTGTGTCCTTCCCTCGCTGTGTGTGTGTGTCCCTCCCTCGCTGTGAGTGTGTGTGTGTGTCCCTCCCTCGCTGTGAGTGTGTGTGTGTCCCTCCCTCGCTGTGAGTGCGCATGTCCCTCCCTCGCTGTGTTTGCATGTCTCTCACTCTTGCAGTGTGTGCGTGTCCCCCTCACTGTGTGTGCATGTCCCTCCCTCGCTGTGTGTGCGTGTCCCTCCCTTGTTGCACGGAAACAGGCCCTTCGGACCAACTCCTGCATGACGTTTCTTGTCGCATTTACCAAAATTTTCCCAATATCCCTCTAAACCCATCCTATTCAGACACCCATCCACATGCCTTTAAAATGTATTTCTATCAGCCTACACTATTTGCTTTGGCAGGTTATTCCATCCACTCTGCGGGGGCCAGTTATTCTTGAGGTTCCTTTGAAAAGTTTCCCTCGCCTGGGGAAATGACCTTGTCTATTGACAATGTCGATGCCCATCATGATTTAAACACCTTTTATCGGTTAACTCCTCAGCCTCCCATGCTCAACTGAAAACAGTCCCAGCCTATTCAGGCTTTTCCCTGAAGCACAAACCCTCCAACCCTGGCAACATCTTTGGTCATTTCTTCTGAACCCTTTCATGTTCCACGACATCCTTCCGATGACATTGAGACCAGAATTGTCCCAGCAAGCCTCTCGCTCGCTCTGTGTGTGTGTGTGTGTGTGTGTGTGTGTGTGTGTGTGTGTGTGTGTGTGTGTGTGTGTGTGTATATATGTACGAGTCACACCATCACAGTATGTGTTTGTGTGTCCCCCTTCACTGCGTGTCCCTCCCTCGCTGTGTGTGTGTGCGTGTCCCTCCCTCGCTGTGTGTGTGCGTGTCCCTCCCTCGCTATGCGTGCGTGTGTCCCTCCCTCACTGTGTGTGTGTGTGTCCCTCCCTCGCTCTGTATTTGTGTCCCTCCCTCGCTCTGTATTTGTGTCCCTCCCTCGCTCTGTACTTGTGTCCCTCCCTCGCTGTGTGTGCGCGTGTCCCTCCCTCGCTGTGTGTGTGCGTGTCCCTCCCTCGCTGTGTGTGTGCGTGTCCCTTCATCGCTGTGTGTGTGTGCGTGTCCCTCCCTCGCTGTGTGTGTGTGTGTGTGTCCCTCCCTCGCTGTGTGTGTGTGTCCCTCCGTCGCTGTGTGTGTGTGTGTGTGTGTGTCACTGCATCGCATTGTGTGTATGTGTCTCTCTCTTGCTGTGTGTGTGTGCATGTCTCTCCCTCGCTGTGTGTGTGTGCATGTCCCTCGCTGTGTGTGTGTGTGTGTGTATATATATATATATATATACGAGTCACACCGTCACAGTATGTGTTTGTGTGTCCCCATTCACTGCGTGTCCCTCCCTCGCTGTGTGTGTGTGCGTGTCCCTCCCTCGCTGTGTGTGCGTGTCCCTCCCTCGCTGTGTGTGCGTGTCCCTCCCTCGCTGTGTGTGCGTGTCCCTCCCTCCCTCTGTGTGTGCGTGTCCCTCCCTCGCTGTGTGTGCGTGTCCCTCCCTCGCTGTGTGTGTGTGTCCCTCCCTCGCTGTTTGTGTGCGTGTCCCTCCCTCGTTCTGTGTGTGTGTGTGTGTGTGTGCGTGTCCCTCCCTCGCTGTGTGTGCGTGTCCCTCCCTCGCTGTGTGTGCGTGTGTCCCTCCCTCGCTGTGTGTGTGTGTTTGCCCCCTCGCTGTGTGTGTGTGTTTCCCTCCCTTGCTGTGTGTGTGCGTGTCCCTACCTCGCTGCGTGTCTCAGCAAGCCTCTCGCTCGCTGTGTGTGTCCCTCGCTCGCTGTGTGTGTGCGCATGTCCCTTCCTCGTTGTGTGTGTACGTGTCACACCGTCACATTATGTATTTGTGTGTCCCCCCTTCACTGCCTGTCCCTCACTCGCTGTTTGTGTGTGTGTGTGTGTCACTCCATCGCATTGTGTGTATGTGTCTCTCTCTCTTGCTGTGTGTGTGCATGTCTCACCCTCGCTGTGTGTGTGTTCATGTCCCTCGCTGTGTATGTGTCAGTTCCCCCCCCACCCCGTGTGTGTGTGTGTGTTTGTGTGTGTGTGTGTGTCCCTCTTGCTGTGCGTGAGTGAGTGCATGTCTCACCTTGCTGTGTGTGCGTGTCCCTCCCACACTGTGTGTTCATGTCCTTCTCTCCCTTGCTCTGTGTGTGTGAGCGTGTCCCCCTCTTGTTGTGAGTAAGTGTCCCTCTTGATGTGTATGTGAGTGTCCCTCCCTCGCTGTGTGTCTGCGTGTATCCCCTTAACTGTGTGTATGTGTGCGTGTCCCTCTTGCTGCGTGTGTGTGTGTGCGTGGCCCTCCCTCGCTGTGTGTGCATGTGTCACCCCCTCGCTCTGTGTATGTGTGTGTGTCTCTCCCTCGCTCTCTATATGTGTGTGGTCCCACCCTCGCTGTCTATGTGTGCGCATGTCCCTCCCTTGCCGTGTATGTGTGTGTCCCTCTCTCGCTGTGTGCCTGTGTTTGTGTGCTCGCACATGCACATGTCCCTCCCTCGCTGTGTGTGCATGTCCCCCTCTTGCTGTGAGTATGTGTGTCCCTCTGGCAGTGTATGTGAGTGTCCCTCCCTCACTGTGGGTCTGTGTGTTTGTGTGTGTTTGTGTGTGTGTGTATGTCCCTGCCTCGCTGCGTGTCTGCGTGCATCCCCTTAACTGTGATATGTGTGCATGTCCCTCCCTTGCTTTGTGTGTGTGTGTGTGTGAGACCCATTTGCTGTGTGTCCGCGTCACTCCCTCGCTGTGTGTGTGTGTCCGTCCCTTGGGTGTGTGTGTCCCTCCCTTGCTGTGTGTGTCCCTCCCTCGCCGTGTCTGTGCATGTCCCCTTTCGTTGTGCGTGTGTGCCCCCTCTCAATTTCTGTGCACATGCCCTCCCCCTCGCCATGTGTGTGCTTGTCCCTCCTTCCCTGTGTATGTGTGTGTGTGTGTGTGTGTGTGTGTGCGCGCCCCCTCCCTCGCCGTGTGTGTTTGTGTATGACCCTCCCTCACTGTGTGTGTTTGTGTATGACCCTCCCTCGCTGTGTGTGCGTGTGTCCCTCCCTCGCTGTGTGTGCGTGTGTCCCTCCCTCGCTGTGTGTGTGCGTGTCCCTCCCTCGCTGTGTGTGCGTGTGTCCCTCCCTCGCTGTGCGTGTGCATGTTCCTCACTCTCTGTGTGTCTCAGCAATTCCCTCGCTCGCTGTGTGTCCCTCGCTCGCTGTGTGTGTATGTGTGTGTGTGTCTCGCTTGCTGTGTGTGTGTGTGTGTGTGTGTCACACCCTGACAGTGTGTGTTTGTGTGTGTCCCTTCGCTGCGTGTCCCTCACTCGCTGGTTGTGTGTGTGTCACTCCCTCGCGTTGTGTGTATGTGTCTCTCTCTCGCTTTGTGTGTGCGTCTCCCTCCCTTGCTGTGAGTGTGCGTGTCCCCCCTTGCTGTGTGTGCGTGTGTCCCTTCCTCGCTGTGCCTGTGCATGTCCTCTCTCGCTGTGTGTGCGTGTGTCCCTCTCAATTTCTGTGCACATGCCCTCCCCCTCACCGTGTGTCTGCTTATCCCTCCCTTGCTGTATGTGTGCGTGTCCCTCCTTCGCTGTGTGTGCGCACGTCCCTCCCTCGCTGCGTGTGTCAGCAAGTCCCTCGCTCTGTGTGTGTGTGTGTGTGTGTCTCTTCCTCGCTGTTCGTGTATTTGTGTCACATCCTCACAGTATGTGTTTGTGTGTCCCCCCCTTCACTGCGTGTCCCTCACTAGGTGTTTGTGTGCATGTGTCTCTCTCTCGCTGTGTGTGTGAGTGTCCCTCCCTCTGTATGTGTGTGTGTAAGTGTGTCTCCCTCCCACGCTGTGTGTGCAGGTCCCCCTCGCTGTGTGTGTGTGCGTGACCCCCTCACTGTATGTGTGTGTCTGTCCCTCCCTCACTGTGCGTGTGTGTGTGTCCCTCTTGCTGTGCGTATGTGTGTGTGACCCTCCCTCGCTGTGTGTGCATGTGTCTCCCCCTCGCTGTGTGTGCGTGTGTCCCTCTCTTGCTCTGTGTGTGTTTTTGTGTGTGTCCCTCCCTCGCTGTGCGTGCGTGTGTGTGTGTCCCTCCCTCGCTCTGTGTGTTTGTGTATGTTCCTCCCTTGCTGTGTGTGCATGTCCTTCCCTCACTGTGTTTGCGTATCCCTCCCTCGCTCTGAGTGTTTGTATGTGTGTGTGTGTGTGTGTGTGTGTGTGTGTGTGTGTGTGTGTCCGTGCGCAAGCACATCCCTCCCTCGGTGTGTGAGTGCGCGTGTCCCTCCCTTGCTGTGTGTGTCTCTCGCTCGCTGCATGTGTGTGTAACCCTTCCTCGCTGTGTGTGCGTGTTCTTCCCTGTGTGTGTGTGTGTGTGTGTGTGTGTGCGCGCGTGCGCGTCCCCTCCTTCGCTGCGTGTATGTCCCTCCTCGCTGTGTGTCTGTGGGTAACCCCCCTCACTGTGTGTGTTTGCGTGTCGTTCCATCGCTGTGTGTATCCCACACTCGCTGTGTGTGCACGTGTCCCCCCCTCGATTTGCGTGTGTGTTTCCATCCCGAGTGTATGTGTACGTGTGTGTGCGTGTGTCGCTCCCTCGCTTTGTGTGTCCGTCCCTTGTGTGTCTGTGTGTCCCCCCCCCGTGTCTGTGCGTATCCCCTCTCGCTGTGTGTGTGTGTGTGCCCCCTCTCAATTTCTGTGCACATGCCCTCCCCCTTGACGTGCATGTCCCTTCATTCACTGTATGTGTGTGTGTGTCCCTCCCTTGCTCTGTGTGTGTGTTTGTGTGTTTATCCATCCCTCGCTGTGTGTCTGCGGGTAAACCCCTCACCGTGTGTGTTTTTTTGTCGGTCCCTCACTGTGTGTGCACGCGTCCATCCCTTGCTTTGTGTGTGTGTGTGTGTGTGTGCATGTCACTCCCTCGCTTTGCGTGTATGTGTCCGTCCCTTGTGTGCATGTGTGCATGTGTGCATGTCCCTCCTTTGCTCTGTGTTTGTGTGTGTGTGTATATGTGTGTGTGTCATTCCCTCGTTTTGCGTGTTTGTCACTGTCCCTTGTTTGTATGTGTGTGTGTGTGACCAGCTTGCTGTGTGCGCGTGTCCCACCCTTGCCATGTCTATGTGTGTCCTCTCTCGCTGTGTCTGTGTGTGCCCCCTCTCAATTTCTGTGCACATGCCCTCCCCCTCGACATGTGTGTGTTTGTCCATCCCTCGCGGTGTGTGCGTGTCCCTCCTTCGCTTTGTGTGTGTGTGTGTCCCCGTCCCTTGCAGTGTGTGTGTCCCTCATCGCCGTGTGTCTGCGTGTATCCCTCTCACTGTGTGTATTTGTGCGTGTCCCTCCCTCGCTTTGCGTGTGTGTACACCTTCTCAATTTGTGTGCACATGCCCTACCCCTCGCGGTGTGTGTGCTTGTCCCTCCTTCACTGTGTGTCCCTCTCTCGCTGTGTGTTTGCATGTCGCTTCCTCGCTGTGTGTGTCCATGCTCCCTCCCTCGCTGCATGTCTCAGCGTGTCCCTCCCTTGCTCTGTGTGTGTGTGTCCCTCCCTCACTGTGTGTGTGTCCCTCGCTGTCTGTGTATGTGCGCGTGCATGTCCTTTCCTCACTGTGTGTGCGTGTCCCTCCCTCGCTGTGTCTGTGTTCCTCCCTCGCTGTGTGTGTGCGTGTCCCTCTTGCTGTGCGTGTGTGTGCTTGGCCCTCCCTTGTTGTGTGAGCATGTGTCTTCCCCCTTGCTGTGTGTGCGCGTGTCCCTCTCTTGCTCTGTGTGTGTGTGTGTGTGTGTGTGTGTGTCCCCTCCCTCGCTGTGTATGCATGTCCCTCCGTGGCTGTGTGTGTGTGTGTGTGTGTGTGTGTGTGTGTGTGCCCCTCTTGTTGTGCGTGGCTCTCCCTCGCTGTGTGTGCACGTGTCCCTCTCTTGCTCTGTGTGTGTATGTGTCTCTCCCTCGGGGTGTGTGTGTGTGTGTGTTCTCATCCTCGTTGTCTGTGTGTGTGCGTGTTCTTCCCTCGCTGTGTATGTGTGAGTTACCCCCTTGCTCTGTGTGTGTGCATGTGTGTGTGTGTCCCTCTCTTGCTCTGTGTGTGTGTGTGTCGATGTTCCTCTCTCGCTGTGTGTTTGTGTTTGTGTGCTTGGGCATGTGCGTGTTCTTCCCTCGCTGTGTGTACGTGTTCCCCTCTTGCTGTGCGTATGTGTGTCCCTCTTGCAGTGTATGTGAGTGTCCTTCCCTCGCTCTGTCTGTGTGTGTGTCTGTGTGTGTGTGTATACACGCGTGCATGTGTGTCCCTCCCTCACTGTTTACGTGTCAGTTTCCTGCCGTGTGTGTGTGTGTGTGTGTGTGTGTGTGTGTGTGTGTCCATGTCCCTCCCTGGCTATGTGTGCACGTGTCCCTCCTTCACTGTGTGTCCCTCTCTTGCTATGTGTTTGCGTGTCGCTTCCTCGCTGTGTGTGTGTCCCTCCCACGCTGTGTGTGTCCATGCTCCCTCCCTCGCTGCGTGTCTCAGCGTATCCCTCCCTTGCTCTGTTTGTGTGTGTCCCTTCCTCACACTGTGTGTATGTGTGTGTTCCTCCCTCGCTGTGTGTGTGCGTGTCCCTCCCTTGCTCTGTGTGTGTGTGTGTCTGTGTGTGTGTGTGTCTGTGTGTCCCTCCTCAGTGTGTGTGTGTATGTGTGTGTGTGTCCCACTTGCTGTGCGTGTGTGTGCTTGGCCCTCCCTCGTTGTGTGAGCATGTGTCTCCCCCTCGCTGTGTGTGTGCGTGTCCCTCTCTTGCTCTGTGTGTGTGTGTGTGTGTGTGTGTGTGTGTGTGTGTCCCTCCCTCGCTGTGTATGCATGTATGCATGTCCCTCCCTGGCTCTGTGTGTGTGCGTGTGTGTGTGTGTGTGTGTCCCTCCCTCGCTGTGTATGCATGTATGCATGTCCCTCCCTGGCTCTGTGTGTGTGCGTGTGTGTGTGTGTGTGTGTCCCTCCCTCGCTCTGTGTGTGTGTGTGTGCCCCTCTTGCTGTGCGTGGCCCTCCCTCACTGTGTATGTGTGAGTTTCCCCCCTTTGCTCTGTGTGTGTGTGTGTGTCCCTCTTGCTGTGTGTGTCTCTCCCTCGCTGTGGGTGCGCGTGTCCCTCTCTTGCTCTGTGTGTGTGTGTGTGTGTGTGTGTGTGTGTGTGTGTCTCCCTCGCTGTGTGTGTGTTCTCATCCTCGCTGTCTGTGTGTGTGCGTGTCCCTCCCTTGCTGTATGTATGTGCGTGTTCTTCCCTCGTTGTGTATGTGTGAGTTACCCCCTTGCTCTGTGTGTTGTGTGTGTGTGTGTGTGTGTCCCTCTTGCTGAGGATGTGTGTGTGTATCCCTCTTGCTGTGCATGTGTGTGTGTGTGTGTGTCCCTCCCTCGCTGTGTGTGCATGTGTGTGTGTGTGTGTGTGTGTGTGTGTGTGTGTGTGTCTGTCTGTCTGTCTGTCCATGTCCCTTACTGGCTGTGTGTGTGCATGCCCCTCGCTCGCTGTGTGTCTGTGTTTGTGTGCTTGGGCATGTGCGTGTTCTTCCCTTGCTGTGTGTACGTGTTCCCCTCTTGCTGTGAGTATGTGTGTCCCTCTTGCAGTGTATGTGAGTGTCCTTCCCTCACTGTGTGTGTGTGTGTGTGTGTGTGTGTGTGTGTGTGTGTGTGTGTGTGTCCCTCTTGCTGAGGATGTGTGTGTGTATCCCTCTTGCTGTGCATGTGTGTGTGTTTCCCTTCCTCGCTGTGTGTGCATGTGTGTGTGTGTGTGTGTGTCCATGTCCCTCCCTAGCTATGTGTGTGCGTGCCCCTCTCTCGCTGTGTGTACGTGTCCCCTCTTGCTGTGAGTATGTGTGACCCTTTTACAGTGTATGTGACTGTCCTTCCCTCGCTGCGCGTGTGTGTATGCGTGTCACTCCCACACTGTGTGTGTGTCCCTCCCTTGCTGTGTGTATGTGCGCATCCCTCCCTCACTGTGTTTGTGTGTTCCCGTCCCTCACAGTATGTCTGTCTGTATTCCCCTCACTGTGTGTCTGTTTGCGTGTCCCTCCCTCACTTTGCATGTGTGTGCCCCCTCTCAATTTGTGTGCACATGCCTTCCCCCTCACGGTGTGTGTGTGCGTGTCCCTCCCTCGCTGTGTGTGCGTGTTCCTCCCTCGCTGTGTATTTGCGTGTCGCTCCCTCACTGTGTGTGTGCGTGTCCCTCCCACGGTGTGTATGTGCATGTCCCCTCCCTCAGTGCGTGTCTCAGCGTGTCCCTCCCTCACTGTGTATGTGAGTGCGTGTGTGTGTGTGTGTCCCTTAGCTGCATGTCTGTGCGTGTCCCTCCCTCGCTGTGTGTGTGTGTGTCCCTCCCTCAGTGTGTGCACGTGTCCCTCCCTCGCTGTGTGTGTGTGTGTGTGTGTCCCTTCCTTGCTGTGTGTGTGTGAGTGTGTGTCCCTCCCTCGCTGTGTGCGTGTGTCCCTCACTCGATTTGCATGTGTGTCCCTTCCTCGCTGTGTATTTGCGTGTATCCTCTCACTGTGTGTGTTTGCATGTCCTTCCCTCGCTATGTGTTTGCGTGTATCCCCCTCACTGTGTGTGTGTGCGTGTGTGTGTGTGTGTGCATGTCCTTCCCTGACTGTGTGTCTGCGGGTATCTCCCTCACTCTGTGTGTTTGCTTGTCGCTCCCTTGCTCTGTGTGTGTGTGTGTGTGTGTGTGTGTGTGTGTGTGTGTGTGTCCAAAATTTGCACCATCAGTGAATTGGCCATCATAAATTGACTGTGGTATTCAGGAATGTGTGGTTTAAGTAAGTTCACCACGAGAAATGCAGGGTTTAATTTACAGGTTGAGGGGTGGGTCTGGGTAGGATGCGCTTCAGAGTTTTGGAATGGACTGGTTGGGCCGAATGGCCTGGTTGCACACGATGGCGATTCTATTCAGGTTATTGTCCAGCCCTGTCAACCATCCCCATCTCTTACACCTTGCCTCATCCCCAATATTCTCCTTAACACTGTAATCTCCTACAGATTCTAAAACACTCCTTGGTGATGTAACCTTCTCCAGTCCTTACAAAGATCGATATGTCTGTCACCTCTTCCTGCTTTTAGAACCCTCCCTATAACTATTACCATTTGGTACAGCACTCCCAAACATTGTTCCCTCTTGAAACTCCCATAAACATTTGTATCTCTGAAAACTCATCTGGACTGTCTCAACTTCCCTTTGACAGTTACATGCTGAGACCTGCTCTATATCAGTGAAGTAATTAAGTCTTGGCAACACTCACTGTTATAATCTCCCTTCAGCCTCACAGCACTGAGGATCTGTAGAAGGTCTTTTCAAACTGACAGCCATCTCTGTGTCTGTAATCTCCTCCACTCCCCATAATACATTCTCTCTGAGCTCCTCTGTAGTGGACTAAACACTCCCTAACACTGTCTGTATCATTATAACCTTCTCCAGAAACACAACCTTCCCTATCTTTGTAAATCCCTACACCAGTCCCTATCCCTCTCAGCTCCATCTAACAATACAACCCTCCATGTCTGTGTATTCACTTTCAGTCCCTACTCACCTCCCTATCTGTGTAACCTTCTCCATGCATTTTTGCTTCAGTCTCTTCAACTGTCCCTGTCAGTGTAACCCCTTCCAGAAGTGAAAACTCTCCTCTTATTGACTTACTCAGACCACACAACCCTCACTATCTATAACCTACTCCGATCAGAGAAACATACCTCTGCAAACTGCTCCAACTCTTCCACTCTACATAAGCTCCTGCAGCTCTTACATCCCTCCCTATCTACCAAATCTCTTCCAGTCCCTAAACACCAACAGTCTGTGGAGACCCGACCACCATCCCTATCAGTGTAATACTCTCAGGTCTCTGCAGGAATCATGATCTGTCGAACTCACTCTATGCCTGTGCCTCTCCCAATCCAGTCCCTACAAAACCCACTATCTATTTAACACCCTCCTGTCACTATCACCCCCATGTCAATGTAAGCTCCTCCTGTGTCTCCACTATCTACCCATCTCCATAATCTTGTCCAGCTCTTACACCACTATCTGTTTAAACGTCACCCTCCTCTACAAATTCCTCCTGTTTGTGCTATGCTCCCTTATCTGTGAAACTGTTTCTGACCAAAATTATTATCGCAGTCTCTGAAAAGAAATCCAGATTCCACAGCCTCCATAACCCCCAGAACCTAAGCCTTCCTATGTCTATAAACATCTTCAGTCACGATCACCCTGCATATCTCTGTTTGTTTTTCCAGTCGATACAAACACCTTTATCTCTGTAATCTGCTCAGTTCCTTAAAACAGTCCCTGTCTGTGATCCAGCCCTGTCCTACAAACATCCTTATCCCTGTAAACTTCTCTATCCCTCCCAACATTCCCATCTCCATGAACCCCCGTCAGCCCTACAGCTCTCCACATTTCTGTAACCTCCTGTGGGTCTATGGTCCACCCTCCCTGTGAAACCACCTCCAGTCCCCACACCCCTCCCAATCAGGGTCCTCTGCTCCAGATCAGACCATTGCTGTCTCTGGAAACACCTCCACTCCTGACAACTCTTCCCATTTGTGTAACCTCGTTCAGACCCCATACTCTCCAGCTTCCTGAATCCTCTTCCTGCATTGCAACCAAAACCACATGTTTATGTAATATCCACCAGTGCTTACACCCTCCCCAAATCTGTAACCACTTGCAGTCCTAACAAAGCACCTAAACTGTGAAACCTCTCATTTCCCTACAATCCTCCCTCCCTCCCTCCCTCCTCAAATGCCTTCATCACCATGAAACCTCACAATTACTGAAACCTCCTAATGTCTGCACAATCCTCGTGCTCTGATATCCCTCCCTATCTCTGTAACCCCCACCACCCTCCAGTACCCTTCCGGGGAACATGGCAGAGGAGGGAAGATTTGTAGCGTCTGGACCATATTACGGAGGTAGAATTCTGGGAATTACAGATTTAGTCTTATGTCTGTGAAGTGCAGATTATTGGCGAGGACTCTAAAGACAGGATTTATGACTACTTGGAAAACCATAGTTAAATTAGAGACAGTCAGCATGACTATGAGGGGTACGTCATGCCTCACAAACCTTATTGAATTCTTTGAGGATATGACAGAATACTTTGATGGTTCATTCAGAAAAGAAGGATGATTGGGATACATGGAAATCTGTCTGTCTGGATAGAGGATCGGATGGCCCAGAGAAGACAGAGTATGGCAGCAGTCGGAGAGTATTGAGCCTGGAGCTCAATGACCAGTGGGGTTCTGTATCAATCAGCTCCGGGACCCTGCTCTTTGTGATTTTTGTAAATGACTTAGATGTGGATGTTGGAGAGTGGGTTAGTAAGTTTGCCATTCATGCGAAGGTTGCTTGAGTGATGGGGAATGTGGAGGCCTGTTGGGGTTGCAATGGAACATTGACAGGACGCAGAGCTGGGCTGGAAGTGGCAGATGGAGTTCAATCTGGAAAAGTGTGAAGTGATTCATTCTGGAATGCCGAACTTGAATACAGAATACAGGGTGAAAGGCAGAATACTTGGCAGTGCGGAGGAACAGAGAGATCATGGGGTCCATGCCCATAGATCCCTCAAGTTGCCACGCACGTTGGTAGGGTTGTTAAAAAGGCATATGTTGTGTTGGCTTTTCTTAACAAGGGGATTGATTTTAAGAGCCGTGAGGTTTTACTGTTACTTATAGTGACCTGTTGAGACCACACTTGGAATATTGTGTTCAGTTCTGGTCCCATTTTTACAGCAAGGATGTGCAAGTTTTAGAGAGCGTACATAGGAGATTTACCAGGATGCTGCCTGGAAAGGAGGGCATTTCTTATGGAGAATGTTTCAGGGAGCTAAGGCTTTTCTCATTGGAGTGAAGAAGGGGTGGGTGACTTGATAGAGATGAACACGATGATGAGAATCACACAGAGAGAGTGAATAGTCAGAGACCTTTCCTCCTATGGAATAAATGGCTATTACAAGGCGGCATAATTTTAAGGTGATTGGAGGATGGATAAGAGGATAGAGAATGGTAGGTGGTTGGATGGACTTCCAATGGTGGTAGTAAAATTAGATACATTCGGGACATTTAATAGACTCTTGGACAGACACATGGCTAGTAGTAAAATGAAGGGTATGTAGGTTAGTTTGATCTTACAGTCGGATAAAAAGTTGTCATAGCATCATGGCCGAAGGGTCTTGTGCTGCACTGTTCTGTGTTCTACGTTCTGTGTGGTAAACTGGGTAATAAGCTCAGATCAGTGTAAAAGGATATGGCATTCAGGAGGAGCTAGTCAACTGGATACAAAGACTACTTGATGGTAGGAGACAGAGGGTGATGGGAGACATTTTTCTTCTGACCAGAGACATGTGACCAGCGGTGAAGTGGGTCCACTCTTGTTTGTCATTTGGATAAATGGTTTGGATGGGAATATTGGTTTCCTGGTAACTAAGCTTCTTGGGTGACACTGACACTGGTAATAAAGTGGTTAGTGGAGAAGATTATATGATACAACAAGATTAACAGTACTGCTGGGATAGTGAGCTAAAGAATAGCAGATGAATTTTAATTAGATAAATGTGAAGTGTTTCATTTTGGTGAAACAAACCAGGGTGGGACTTGTACAGTTAATGTTCGGGCCCTGGTTAGTGTTGTCAGTCAGAGACCCCAGGGAGACAGGCTGATGAAGCAGGAGTTTGGGACGGTTATCTTCATTAGGAGAGCATTGAGAGTAGGAAAGACATTGGTGGGGCTATCAAAAAAACATTGTTGTTCATTATGAAGAACACACGTGGTTCACTTGCCTCATTTAGTAAAGGACATCTGACATTCTAACCTGGTCTGGTCGACATGTGACTCCGGATCCACAGCAATATGGCTGAATCTGAGCTGCCCTCTGGATAATTAGCAGTGGGGTCAAAAAATATTGTTCAGGCAGTGACACCCACATCCCATGAATGAATAAATAAAAATACATATGTCCCTCCCTATCTCTGCAAACCCCTGCAGATGCAGCAATCCGTACTGGCTTTGTAACACCGTTCAGGCCCTGACCCCTCTCTGTAACACTCTCACCACCTCCAGCACCTTCACCTCTCCCTGTTCCCATTGTGTCATTAAACCCTGACAATGATTCCCCTTCCCACAGCCCTCCTCCTGCGAGCAGACCCTTTGCAATCCATTTAACATTTACTCCTAAAACTCTCTCTCACTTCAGGATTTAAGTATTTTGTGGTGATCTTCTCAGCCTCATAATCAAGTATGATCCCTTTTGTCCTGAGTGAGGGACCAGTGGGGATTTCTTGCTGAGGTTTTTACTGTTTCAATGGAATGTCCTTTTGTTGAGTGTTTTATACTGTTCCTTTAAATGTTTTCCACTGTCCATTTACAGACACATGTTTCAATCTGTTTAGCGTGTTCACCTTGGTCAGTTCTCCTCTCAAACTCATATAATTGACTATTTTTGTTTCTAGTTGTAGCTGGTCCTTTCTGTGATTCACTTTAAAACTTTATATTTCTTTAAACTGCACTTTCTCACAATTTCCCAGAGGATCTCTCCAGGTGACATTCCTCATTCACTAAGTTACATCACACAACAGTCGCTCTGAAATAGTTACGTCCCTAGTCAGTTGCACAATGTGTTATTCAAAGAAACACTGAAAGAAAATTCTCTGAACTCCTCTTCCAATATCACTCTTGTCTGTGTGGATGTCCTAGATTTTGGGAATATTGATGTTTCCCAAAGTTATCACAATGCTTTTATTAAAAATTCTAATTGATTCCTGTTTATTGCAGTGATGAACAATGAAATGCTGTTCGGTGGCTAAAACTGTTCTGCTGCTTGTGTCCTTTGCAAGTTGTAGCCAGAATTTACATTCAAACTTACTCCACTTCATGATCTGATGCCAAAAGCTTTCTCCGTAATGCCTTTGGTATCCATTATCGTTAGTGTTACCCATTTTGCCTGGGTTTCCGCAAGGTTGTGAACCATCGAATATTTATGATCCACCTTTTGTTCGCCCTGTAACCAAGTCTCATTGCTGTCTAAATCTCTTTTATCTCTGTGTCACAAATCCATCTACCTTATTGCAGAGACTTTGTCCATTCCAAACAAATCATAATTTACTCTTTCTCACAATTTCCTGTCACAACCCGATTCACTGATGTACAGTTTTAACTAAACTTTCCTGTTCCTTTCTGCTTGTCTTCAGTCACATTCCCACGCTGTTCGGATGCTTCACCTTTTCTATTTGGATTTGGAAAGTTCATTTCACCTGAACCCTTTCCCTGCATCCTCTCTGTCAGTTTACAGCCCTGTCCATAAACCTACTGACATGATTGGCCAGGACACTGGTCCCATCATGGATCCAGTGGGGCCCAGTGTAACGGGATTGCTTTTATTAACTCGTGGGATTTTAGTGTCTCTGGCTGACCAGCCTCTCTTGCCAGTCCTAGTTGCCCTTGAGCTGAGTAACTTGCTTGGCCATTTTAGAGGGAATTAAGAGGCAATCGCTTTGCTGTGGGTATGTCGTGCAGACCACGTGAGAATAGCAGATGTCCTTCTCGAAATGACAAGTGTTTGGATTTTTTGTTCATTGGCAATTGTCTCATAGTTATTTATGGATTATTAATTATTATCTTTAAATTTATTGATTTCAAATTCCCCCATTTCTGATGGTGTGATTCAAACTTGTCTCCCGTGAACATTAGCTGAGGTTTTGGATACATGCTCTAGCAATAATGCCACTAGTCCATCACTTCACCTGCTCACTGGTTGCTCATTCCTGACCAGTTTTTCCATCATGAAGCAGAACCCCTTCTCCCTACACAATTGTTTGATTCTAAAACCTTCTGACATGATTGTTTGAGCCTGATACCTTCCAGCACTCTGGTGATATCACTGAGTATCTCCCCATATGGTATCCCTCACTGTGTGGGGCTAATTGCTGCAAATGTCAATGCCCCTCGCTCTTACAGCCACTCCAGATCCTGAATCAGCAGAATTCTCCACCCCAGAGAGACGCAGCAGCACAGGCCAGGGACGGAATCTGGGATTTTACAGATCTCTGTTTTACTCAGGACCATTCTCCATGTGTAACTCTCACTGCATCAGTATAAATTCCCATTCTGTCTATTTGTCTGTCTCCTGTAGGTGCTCAGGAAGGTCCTGACTCAATAGACTTCACAGCTGCTGGGTGTCTCGTCCATCATCACATTGAAGATGGTTGGTCTGCCAGAGAGACAAAGGGCAGGGAGATCTGGAGCCTTCAATAAATCCTGCAGTGAGGTAAGATCACTCACAGTGCACAGAGCAGAGAGCAATGAGAGGGCTCCATATATCGGCTAACAAGACATGACATAGATACAGTGCTGGAGGGGGAGCAGAGTACAGACACACCTCAGTCTCAATCACCACCCCTGCTGTAAGTTTTGTTGTACAGAGACAGCATCGGGGTATCACAGTTATCAATCCAGGCCTATGCTGTCTCAGTGAGCATCAGTACAACAGAGGGGAAAGCAGGCTTCCCAAGAGAGAGTGGGAATGCTACCTGGGATCTTTCTGTTCTGTATTTCCCTCTCCAACACTGTATCTATGGCATGGTGAAGACCGATGTCTCCAATAATTTTTAACTCCTGTAACAGTTCCTGTCTCTGTAACCTCCTCTCTTCCCTATAGTCCCTCCACAGATTTGAAATGTATTGCATTCCAGACTATCATCCCTATTACTGTAATTTGCTTCAGTGTCTACAGTGTGCCTTATCTCTGTAGTCTCCCCCTCCAATGACAGAGTCATGCAGAACAGAAACAGAACCTTTACTTTGATCCAACTAGTCGATGCTGAAGATGGTTCCTGAACGGGTCACGTTTCCCTGCAATTGGCTCATATCCCTTCAAGCCTTCTCCTCTCCATGTATCTACCTAAAATGTCTTTTCCATGTTGTCATTGTGCTTCTCTCCATCACTTCCCCTGGCAACTTATTCAATATGTGCACCATGCTCTCTGTGAAAAATGTCCTTCTCTGATCCCTTTTAAGTCTTCCCTCTCCCACCTCATATTTCTGCCCTCTAGTTATGGACTCCCCTACCCTGGGATAGAGACCTTCACGATTCACGGTACCTGTACCCCTCATGGTTTATAAAGCTTTATAAGGTCACCCCCTAGCCACCTATGCCAAATGGAAATACGCAGGACAATGATATAAATATTTCTGCTCGTGTCCCTGCCACTACTTTGCTACAATGTTCTGGGATACAGTTGTTCAGGACCTTAGGGCTTTTTCTACATTTGAGTTCTTAGACATCCAACACCACCTCTCCTGTAATGGGGACTCTTTACAAGACATCACTGTTTCTCTCCCTTTGTTTCCTAGTCTTTGACCACAGTATGTTCTGACATGATATATTTATTAGGGTCTTGCCCATCTCCTGTGGTTCCATACCTGAGGGGCCTTATTGTCTCTCTAGTTGCTTTTTTGTACTTGTATGCTGTAGAATTTCCTTGCATTCTCCTTAACTTTATCTGCCAAAGCTATCTCATTCCCACTGTTGTGCTTTCCAGCTTATCCACCCTGTCCTTGGAAGTCAAACCCTTCAGTATCAATAATATCTTCGTCAATCTTTGCTCCGTGTACAATTTCAGAAAATGCTTCCTAAATCGGGATGATCAGAATTCGACACAATACTCCAACTGGGGACCCAGCAATGTCTTGTCCAGCCGTATCATGATGGACCAACTCAGGTATTCAATGCTCTGACCCATGATGGCAAGTGTGCCTCATCCACTTTCACTACCCTGTCCACCCGTGACACCGCTTACAAGGAACAATGTCACTGCACCCCTTGGTCTCACTGTCTGTTCGACAGCATTGAACAGGGCCCTACCATTAACAGTGTTAGTCATCGCTGTTTTGTCTTAACAAAATCCATTAATTAAAATCCATCTTTCATTCCTTGACCCACTTGTCCAGTTGATCAAGAGCCTCTTCGATAACTGTCTTCACTCCCCACTGTAACACTTATTTAGCTTAATAACAATGATTCCTATATTCTCGTTTATGTCAATAATGCACATGTGGCCCCAGCACCAATCCTTATGGCACACCGCTGGTCAGAGCCTCCAGTCCACACAACAAACCTCTCCTACTGTCAAACCCATTTTGTGTCCGTTTGTCTCGCTCTCCCTGATCCCATGTGATCTACCCTTACTAACCAGTGCACCACGATAAACCCTGTCAAAGGCCTTGCTGAAGTCAGGATAGACAATGTCTACTGCTCTGTCTTCGTCTATCTTCTTAATCACCTCTTCGACAAACTCACTCAACTTTGTGAGACACTATCTTGTATGCACAAAGCTGTGCTGACGATCCTTAATCAATCATTGCCTTTCCAAATGCATGTAACTGCTGTCCCGCAGAATCGCTTCCAACAACATTCGCACAACTTACACCAAGCTAATTGGTCTTTAGGTCCCTGGCTTTCCCTCGCAGCCTTTCTTAAATACTGGCACAGCATTAGTCACTCTCCACACTCCCAGCTCATTACCTGTAGCTGTATTTGATAGAAATATCTCTCTAAGGTACCCCGCAATTTCTTCCCTAACTCTTCCCTCCCACCCCCTCCCCCCCCAGAATGCCATGGTATCCACCTGATTACTTCCGAGAGAGTTGTCTACGTTTTATGCGATTTAAAACCTTCAGCACCTCCTGTTCGCCAATGGGGTGTCTTGTGAAGACATCACTGTTTATTTCCCTGACTTCCCTGGAGTTTCTCCACAGTAAGTTCTGACATGACATTTATGTTCAAACGAATAGAAGTATGGTGATTTTGCCAAAGTGCTCCCCTACAAACACTTCAGTCCCTTTCCCTACTTTTGTTTCCGAAGGGGAGGTCGGGTTTTATCCCTTTCTGCAGTCAGGCCATTTCCATATTGACTGAGACAGTTTTCTTGAACATATTGAATGAATTCCTCCCATCCAAGCTGTATACATTATGGCAGTCCCAGTCTGGGTATGGAAAGTTAAAATCTCCAACCATTAAATCTCTATTATTGTTAGATATCTGAGATCTCCTGATATATTTACTGCTCTATTTCCCGTTGACTATTGGGGGCCTGTAATACAGTCATATCAAAGTGATGACTCATTCTTTTTTCTCAGTTCCACTAAGAGAATTTCACTGGGCGATCCCCAGGCATATCCTCTCTAAGTGCTGCAGTGATTTTTTTTCACTAATTAAGAACTCCACTCTCCCTCCACTTTTGCTTCCTGTTCTGTCCTTCCTGCAGCATCTGTCCCTGGAACATTGAGCTGCCGGTCCTGTCCCTCCCTCAGCTGTTGTTCTGTAATACCTGTGATATTTCAGTCCCATGTTCCCATCCTATGCCATGCACTCATCTGCCTTATCTGTCAGGCCTTTTACATCAAAGTAAGTGCAGTTTAATTGATCGGTTTTCCCTCATTGCCTGCTCTGCTCTTGTCTGCCTTATCGATTGAAATAACTCTTTGAAATTCAGTCCCAACTTCAACCTTCAGGCTGTAGCCTGAGAACATCCACATCACTGTGGATAACACCCTCACCCTTCAGGTACACAGTTCATGTTGTCTGAACAAGACATTGGTGAGGCCACCATAAAAGCATTGTTGATCAGTTGGAAGAACTCACCCGGTTCACTTACCTCCTTTAGTGAAGGACATCTGACATTCTAACTTGGTCTAGCCTCCACGTGACACCAGACCCACAGCAATATAACTGACTCTGATCTGCCCTCTGGGCAATTAGCAGTGGGGGCAAAGAATACTGGTCCAATCAGTGACCCCCACATCCCATGCATGAATAAATAAAAATGCAGATGTCCCTCCCTACCTCTGCAAACCCCTCCAGCTGCAGCAATCCGTACTGGCTTTGTAATACCCTTCAGGCCCTGACCACTCTCTGTAACACTCTCACCACCTCCAGCACCGTCACCTCTCCCTGTTCATATCGCTGACAATGATTCCCCTTCCCACTGCCTTCTTCCTGCGAGCAGACCCTTCGCAATCCCTCTAATACTTACTGGTTAAACTCTCATTTCAGGATTTTAAGTACTTTGTAGTGATCTTCTAAGCCTCATAATCTAATATGATCCATTTTGTCCTTAATGAGGGATGGGAGGGAATTTCTTGCTGAGGTTTTGTCTGTTTCAATGGAATGTCCTTTTGTTGAATATTTTACACTGTTCCTTCAAATGTTTTCCTCTGTTCATTGACAGACACATGTTTCAGTATGTTTCGCCTGTTTACCTTGGTCAGTTCTCCTCTCAACCTCATGTAATTGGCTGTTTTTGTTTCTAGTTGTACCTTGTCCTTTCTGTGATTCACTTTAAAACTTTATATTTCTTTAAACTGCACTTTATCACAATTTCCCTGAGGATCTCTCCAGGTGACACTACTCATTCACTAAGTTTCATCACGCAACGATCGCTCTGAGATAGTTATGTCCCTTGCCAGTTGCACAATTTGTTATTCAAAGAAACACTGAAATAAAATTCTATAATATCACTCTTGTCAGTATGATTGTCAAGCTTATATGAATATTGAAGTTTCACTAAATTATCATAATACCTTTATTAAAAGTTCCAATGAGTTCCTGTTTAATGCAATGATGAGCAGTGAAATGCTGTTAGGTGACTAAATCTCTTCTGCTCCTTGTGTCCTTGGCAAGTAATAGCCAGAATTTACATTCAGACTGACTCTACTTCATGATCTGAGACCAAATGCTTTCTCTGTAATGCCTTTGTTATCCATTATTGTTGGCTTTGCCCATTTTGCCTGAGTTTCTGCACGCTTGTGAAATATTGAGTATTTATTTCCACCTTTAGTTCGCACTGTAACCACATGTCTCTGGTGTTGAAATCTCTTTCACCTCTGTGTCACAAATCCATCCACCTTATTGAAGAGACTTTGTCCATTCAAAAAAAAAGATAACTTACTCTTTCCCACAATTTCCTGGCACAAATCGATTCGCTGATATATAGTTTTAGTTAAACTCTGTCCCATCCTGTTCCTTTCTGCTTCTCTCCGGCCACATTCCCATGCTGTTCTGATGCGTCACCTTTTCTCTTTGGATTGGGACAGCTCATTTCACCTGAATCCTGTCCCTGCATCTTCTCTGTCAGTTTAAAACCCTGTCCATAAACTAACCGACATGATTGGCCAGGACACTGGCCCCAGCACAGCTCCAGTGGGACCATCGGAATGGATTTTTAAAAAATATCAAGTATGGGTTATGGGTGTCACTGGCTGACCAAACTTTCTTGCCCAGCCCTAGCTGCCCCTGAGCTGAGTAACTTGCTCGACCATTTCAGAGGGTTATTGCGAGGCAAACACTTTGCTGTGGGGATGTCGTGCAGACCATAATGAGGAAGGGCAGATGTCTTTCTTGAAAGGCGAAGTTTTTGGATTTATTGAACATCAGTAATGGTATTGATGGATTGACAATTACTATTTTTAAAATAATCTATTTCAAATTCCACCATTTCAGTTGGTGGTGTTCAAACCTTCCTCCCACGAACATTAGCTGAGGTTGTGGATACATGCTCTAACAATAACACCACTAGGCTATCACATCCCTGAACACTGATACCAGTGCATCCTGGAGACAAACCTGTTTCTATTTCATGATTGTTTGATCCTGATACCTTCCTGCACTCTGGTGATATCACTCAGTATCTCTCCATGTGGTATTCCTCATTGTAGTGGTCCAATTCATGCCTCTATCAGTGTCTCCCGCTCTTACAGCTGCTCCAGATCCTGAACCAACAGAATTCTCCACTCCACAGAGAAACACCAGCACAGGCCAAGAATGGAGACTGGAATTTTCCAGATCTCTGTGGGAATTACTGCCATTCTCCATGTGAAATCCTCACTACATCAGTCTAATTTCCCATCCTGTTTATTTCTCTGTCTCCTGCAGGGAATCAGGAGGTTCCTGACTCAATAGACTTCCCAATTACAGGATGTCTCGTCCATCACCACACTGAAGGTGGTCGGTCAGCCAGACAGACAAAGGGCAGGGAAATCTGGAATCTTCAGTAAATCCTGCAGTGAGGTAAGATCACTCACAGTGAACAGAGCAGAGAGCAATGAGAGGGCTCCAAACATCGGCTAACAAGACATCACTTAGATACAGTTCTGGAGGGGGAGCACAGTACAGACACACCCCAGGTCAATCACCAGCCCTACTGTAAGTTTTGTTGCATTGAGATAGCATCGGGAGTGTCACAAGTATCAATCCAGACCTGTGATGTCTTCGCGATCATCAGTGTGACAGAAGGGAAAGCAGGTTTCTCATCAGTGTGTGGGAATGCTGCCTGGGATCTTTCTGCTCTGTGTTCCCCAACAGTACATATACAATGTCTCGTGGACCAGTGTCTTCAATAATTTGTAACTCCTATAACAGTTCCTGTCCCTGTAACCTCCTCACTTCCTGATAGTCCCTCCATCGATTTGAAATATACTGCATTCCAGACTACCATATCCATCGCTGTAACTTGCTTCAATGCCGAAAACGTGCCTTATCTCAGTAGTCTCCTCCTCCAATAACTGGAGAAAGAGCCATGCTGAACAGAAACGGTTCCTTCGATCCAACTAGTCCATGCTGACCATGGTTCCTGAACGAGTCACCTTTGCCTGCGTTTAGTCCCGGTCTCATCAAACCTTCTCCTCTCCATTTACCTGCCCAAATGTCTTTTCCATGATGGAATTGTACTTTTCTCTACCACTTCAGCGGCAGCTCATTCAATATGTGCACCATTCTCTGTGTGGAAATGTTCTCCTCTGGTTGCTTTTAAGTATTTCCTCTCCCACCTCATATTTTTGCCCTCTAGTTATGGATTCCCCTACCCTGGGGTAGAGAACTTCACTGTTAAACCTATGTATACCTCTCATGTTTTTATAAACCTTTATAAAGTCAGCCCTCAGCCACCTACACCCAATGGAAATACGAAGGATATTGATACAAATATCTCTGCCACGGTCCCCACTGCGACTTTGCCACAATGTTCTGGGATACACTTGTTCAGGACCTAGGGTTTTCTCTACCTTTGTGTGCTAAGACCTCCAGCACCACCTCTTCTGTAATGGGGACTCTTTTCAAGACATCACTATTTATTTCCTTTTGTTTCCTAGTCTTTGTCCATCGTACGTTCTGACATGTAAAATTGATTTCAGGTCGCTCCCATTTCCTGTGGTTCCAGGCATGGATGGCCTTATTGATCTTTGAGGGGCCCCATTATCTCTCTAGTAGCTTTTTTGTACTTGTATGCTGTAGAATCTCTTTGGATTCTCCTTAACCTTATCTGCCAAATCTATCTCATTCCACCCATGTTGCTTTCCAGCTTATCCAGCCTCTCTGTTTCTGTCAAACGCTCCAGTATCAGTAACATCTTCGTCAATCTTTGCTCCATTTACAGTTTCAGAATATGCTTCCTGAAGCAGGAGGATCAGAATTCTACACAGTACTCCAACTGGAGACCCAGCAATGTCTGATACAGCCGTATCATGATGGACCAACTCATGTACTCAATGCTGTGACCCATGAGGGCCAGTGTGCCAAATGTTGTTTTCCCCATCCTGTCCACCTGTGACACCACTTCCAAGGAACAATGTAAATGCAGCCCTTGGTCTCTCTCTGTTAGACAACACTGTCTAGAGATCTGCCATTAATTGTGTTAGTCGTCCCTGGTTTATCTTAACAAAATCCAATACCTGCATTCTGCTCCATCTTTAATTTCTTGACCCACTGGCTCAGTTTGTTAAGAGCACCTTTGATAACTGTATTCACTGCCCAATATAACACTTATTTTACTATATACAAACTTACTAACAATAATTTATATATTCTTGTTTATGTCAATAATGCACATGCGTGACTCCAGCACCAATGCTTACGGCACACCGCTGGTCAGAGCCCACCAGTCTGCACAACAACTCTCTCCCACGATCCTCTGTCTCCTACTGTCAAGCCACTTTTGTGTCCTTTTGTCTTGCTCTCCCTGATCCCATGTGATCTAACCTTACTAACCAGTGCACCACGCTAAACCCTGTCTAAGGCCTTGCTGAAGTCAGGATAGACAACGTCGACCGCTCTGCCTTCATCCATCTCCTTGGTCACCTCTTCAACAAACTCGATCAAGTTTGAGAGACACGACTTTGTATGCACAAAGCTGTACTGACTCTCCCTATTCAAGTGTTGCCTTTCCAAATGCATGCAAGTCCTGTCCTGCGGAATTGCTTCCAACAACATTTGCACCACTGACATCAAGCTAATTGGTGTTTATGTCCCTAGCTTTCCGTCACAGCCATTCCTAAATACTGGCACAACATTCGGCAACCTCCAGGCTCCGAGCTCACCACCCGTGGCTGTCAGTGATAGAAATATCATTGTAAGTTTCTTCCCTAACTTACCCCAATGTCCTGCGATATACTTGATTAGTTCCCAGGGACTTGTCTAATTTTAATGTGTTTGAAAGCCGTCAGCACCTCCTGTTCTCCAATGTGGACTCGTTTGAAAATATCACTGTTTATTTCCCTGCTTCCCCAGTGTGTTTTCCACAGTAAGTTCTGACGTGAAGTGTTTGTTTTGAATCTCACCCATTTCCTGTGGGTTCACACATAGATGACTTTAAGGGCTCACATTGTATCCCGAGTTAATCTTCTGTTGTTAATATATTTTTAGAATCTCTCTGGATTTTCCTGAACCTTCTATGCCAAAGCTCTGTCAGTTCCCCTTTAGACCCTCATGGTTTCCCTCTTACGAGTATTACTACACCCACAATGTTCTTCAAGGGATTAACTTAATCCAGCTGGCTATATAGGACATGTGACCCCTTTGGTCTTGACCAGAACCTCAATATTCCCGGTCATCCAGTGTATCCCAATTGTGTCAGCATTGTTCTTCACACTAACAGGAATATGCTGGCCCTGAAATATTAATTTATCTCTCTTTTGAAAGAGTCCCCCTTCCCCGACATTCATTTACTTGCAAATAGCCTCCACGAATCAACTTTTGGACAGTGTTGCCTAATACCTTCTGGACGGGGCAAGGCCAGTTTTGATCTTTAACATGTGGACCAGGCCTGTCCTTTTCCATCGCTATTTTCAAACTAATAGAATTGTGGTGACTTTGCAAAAGTGCTCCCCCACAAACAATTCAGCCACTTTCACTACCTTGTTTCCCAATGGGAGGTCAGGTTTTATCCTTTTCTGCTGTCGGGCCAGTTACACACTGATTGAGACAGTTTTCTTGAACACACTGAACAAATCCCTCCCATCCAAGCTGTGAACATTATGGCAGTCCCAGTCTAGGTTTGGAAAGTTTAAATCCCCGACCATTAACATCCCTATACTTCTTACAGATATCTGAGATCTCCGACATATTTGCTGCTCAATCTCCCGCTGACTACTGTGGGCCTGTAGTACCGTCATATCAAACTGATTATTCATTCTTATTTCTCAGTTCCATAACAGCTTCACTGGGCGATCCCCAGGAATATCCTCTCTCAGTGCTGCAGTGATGTTTTCACTGATCAAAAACTCCACTCCCCCTCCTCCCTTGCCTCCCCATCTATCCTCCCTGTTGAATCTGTCCTCTGGAACAATGATCTGCGAGCCCTGTCCCTCCCTCAGCTGTGTTTCTGTAATTCCTGTCATTTCCCAGTCCCATGTTCCCATCAATGCCGTGTGTTCATCTGCCTGACCTGTCAGGCATTTTACATCAAAGTAATTGCAATTTAATTCATCAGTTTTCCCTCATTGCCTGCTGTGCTCTAGCCTGGTTATCAATTGAAATGACTCTGTTGAAATTCTGTCCCAGCCTCAACCTTGAGTCTGTAGCCTGAGACCATCGCCCTCACTGTGGACAACACCCTCACCTTTCATGTCATCTGCAAACCTAATAATGATACGTTCTGTTTCATATCCGAGTGATTAATGCCCCTAAGGAACAGCAAAGGCTCCTGCACAGGACTCTGTGGTACACTCGCTGAGCAAAGGATTTCAATCACAAAACCAACCCTCCAGCAATTGCGGATTCAAATTGCCAACTTACCATGGATCCCATGGGCTCTTCCCTTTTGGACCAGTCTTCCATGTGGGACCTTGTCAAAGGCCTTAATGAACTCCATGGAACCCACCTCATCTGCACTGCCCTCATCAATATTTTCAGACACCATTTCAAAAAACTGAACTGATTTCACCAGATAAATCTTCCTGTATCAAATCCGTGCTGACTAACCCTAATCAATCCCTGCCTTTCCAGTTATGAATTCAAACTGTCCCTCAGAATTGTTTCCAATAATTTCCCTCCCCCTGCTGTCAGACTATCTGCTCTGTAATAACCTGGCCTATCCCTGCTGCCCTTCTTGAACAAAGGACCCACATTAGATATCCTCCAGTCATGCAGCACTTCACCTGTGGCCAGCAAAGTATTAAATATATCCACCAGGGCCCCAGCAACCTCCTCCCTTACCTCCCATAGCTGCGTGGGTTACATTTCAGTGGGCACTGGGGATTTCTCCACATATTTATGCTTGTGAAAGCATTTAATACCCCCTCCTTATTGATCTTACCATGTTCTAGCACTTCACCATCACAACTGAAATCCCCGGCTACAATGCCTTTCTCCTGTGTGAATACAGATGGGACATATTCATTGAAGACCTCACCTACTTCCTCTAGCCCCATGCACAGATTGTCCCTTTGGTTTCTAACAGACCTCACTCTTTCGCTGGGAAGCCTCTTATGCTAACGATGGTGATGAAACACCTTGTGGTTTTTCCTCAGTTGTATCTGCCAAATGTACTTCATGACCATTGTTTGTCCCTCATTTTCTACAATCCTCTTGCACTCTCTATACTTGTGAATGGCTTCTCCCGATTTTATTGAACTGGATTTTCTTTATCAAACTCATGATATTGCTTGATCAGTATTCCCTGGACTTGCTGCCTTTACTATTCACTCTTCAAGGAGCACACTGGCCCCGAGTGTTCACAGCATCACTTTTAAATACTCCACCTTCCTAATATCAACCCAACTGCAGGGAGTTCCTCCTGTCTCTGTTTGCCAGATCCTCTCTCCTGATCGCAATACTGATCAGAGACTCAGTTGTGAGGGGGACAGACAGGAGACTGTGTGGCTGCAGAAGAGACCCCAGGATGGTGTGCTGCCTCCCAGGTACCAGGGTCAAGGATGTCTCTGAGTGGTTACTGAACATTCTGAAGAAGAGGGTGAACATCCAGAGGTCATTGTGTACATCGGCCCACGTGACAGAGGTAGACAAAGGGATAGGCCCCTGTGAAATAAGTACAGGGAGTTAGGTAAGAAGTTAAAAAACAGGATATTGAGGTTAATGATCTCCAGATTACTCCCATGCCACGTGCCAGTGAGGATAGAATTAGAAAGATCGGCCAGATGGATGTGTGGGTGAGGCGCTGGTATGGGGGTAGGGTTTTCAGTTCTTAGGTCATTGGGATCTCTTCTAGGGTAGAGGTGACGTGTACCAGGGGGATGGGTTGCACTGGAAGCAGAGAGGCACCAGTATCACTGGGAAGAGATTTGCTAGTGTTACCCAGCAGGATTTAAACGAGCTTGGCAGGGAGTTGAGACTCTGAATAAGACAGCGGCCATCAACTAGTCAGGGGAAAATACATGAGCCATCGAGAGCAAATTTCCTATCCAGGATATCCGGGGCACAGTATAGGGAGGGAAAAGACTTCTGGTTTAAAAGGCATTAATTTCAGTGCACGAGGTCTGACTGGTAAGGCAGAGAAGTTCAGACCATGTATTAGCTCTGGGGAGTGGGATATTATAGCCATAACAGAAACATGGCTGAGAGAAGGGCAGGACTGACAGCTCAGTGTTCCAGGATACAGAAACTACAGGCGTGACTGAAGGAAAAGTAAGTGAGGAGGGGAAGTTGTCCCTTTGATTAGGGAGGACAGAAAAACAGTGCTGAGAGACAATATTGTTAAGTGGTCATCAAATGAGGCCGTATTTTTTAAATATAGAAACAAAAAGGGGGTGGTCAGTCTGCTGGGATGGTGTTCTAGTCCCCCAAATAGCCAGCGGTTACAAAAGGAGAAAATGTGTAGTCAGATTGCAGGTACCTATAAAAATAATAGAGTAGTATTGGATGGAGATTTTCGCTTCCCAAGGATTGACTGGGTCACCCAGAGGATAAAAGGACCGTACGGGGTGGAATTTGTCAAATATGTGTAAGAATGTTTCCTAAATCAAGATGTAGATGGCTCTATGCTACTCAGGTGGATGCAACACTGGACCTCCCCTCAGAACCCGAGGTCAGGCAAGTGACTGAAGTATCAGTCAGAGAGCACTTTGGATCCAGTCACCACAACTGTCTTATTTTTAACATAGTTATGGAAAAAGACCAGACAGGTCCATAGATTCAGGTCTTAAACTGGAACAGAGCCAACATTGGGGCCATTCAGAAGGATTGAGCAGGGGTTGATTGGGTGAAGGTAAAAATCACACACCAGGTTAATATCCAGCTGTTTACACAGGAACCTTGATTATCTGAACAAGATGGGTGGGCAATAGTACATTCAGATAATTGGTTATTCGATTAATTGATTCCATGCCTTTCCCCTGGGGCTCGGAATTTTTGGTAATGTTTAGTCCCCGTTGAGGTGACGAGGCAGCAACAAACCATGTGTGAGCCCTCATGCCCCGCCAACCCCCGGAAACACCCCGCTGCTCAGCCCCAAACCCTTCCAACACCGCCCCCACCCACACCTCAACATCGCCTCCCACCCGTTCTCAAACCCTTCGAACACCAACCCACGCCAGCCCTCCGCCACAAAAACCGCCCACCGCCACCCTCCACTTGCCACCCAACCCGACCCCAAACCCATCCAACATCACCCTCTGCCCGCCTCCAACAGTTCACCCCTAACCCAAACCAATCCGACACCGACCCACGCCGCCCCCCGCCTCCAAAACCATCCAACGCCACCCTCCACTTGCCAGTCACCCCACCCCTAAACCCATCCACCATCACCGTCTGCCCGCCTCCAACAGAGCACCCCCCCGCCCCAAACCCATCCAACATCACCCTCCGCCCGCCTCCAACAGAGCACCCCCCCGCCCCAAATCCATCTAACACTACCCTCTGCCACCTCCAACAGAGCACCCCGCCCACCTCAAACCCATCCAACATCACCCTCCGCCCACCTCCAACAGAGCACCCCGCCAACCTCAAACCCATCCAACATCACCCTCCGCCCACCTCCAACAGAGCACCCTGCCTGCTCCCAAACCCATCCGACATCACCCTCCGCCCGCCTCCAACAGAGCACCCCCCCGCCCCAAACCCATCCAACACTACCCTCTGCCACCTCCAACAGAGCACCCCGCCCACCTCAAACCCAACCAACATCACCCTCCGCCCACCTCCAACAGAGCACCCCGCCAACCTCAAACCCATCCAACATCACCCTCCGCCCACCTCCAACAGAGCACCCTGCCTGCTCCCAAACCCATCCGACATCACCCTCCGCCCACCTCCAACAGAGCACCCCGCCCACCTCAAACCCATCCAACATCACCCTCCGCCCACCTCCAACAGAGCAACCCCCCACCCCAAACCCATCCGACATCACCCTCCGCCCACCTCCAACAGAGCACCCCCCCACCCCAAACCCATCCAACATCACCCTCCGCCCGCCTCCAACAGAGCACCCCCCACCCCAAACCCATCCAACACTACCCTCTGCCACCTCCAACAGAGCACCCCGCCCACCTCAAACCCATCCAACATCACCCTCCGCCCACCTCCAACAGAGCACCCCCCCACCCCAAACCCATCCAACATCACCCTCCGCCCACCTCCAACAGAGCACCCCCCCACCCCAAACCCATCCGACATCACCCTCCGCCCACCTCCAACAGAGCACCCCCCCACCCCAAACCCATCCAACACTACCCTCTGCCACCTCCAACAGAGCACCTCGCCCGCCCCAAACCCATCCAATTTCACCCTACGCCCGACTCCAACAGTTCACCCCCAACCCCAAATCCATCCAACACCGACCCACACCGCCCCGCCTCCAAAACCGTCCAACGCAACCCTCCACTTGCCACCCCACCCACCCCAAAACCCATCCAACATCACCCTCCGCCCGCTTCTAACAGAGCACCCTGTCCACCCCCAAACTCATCCAACATCAAACCACGGTTAGGAAGAATGTGCACTGGGAGCAGTACTCAGGGATGAGGGAGCTATCAGTGGGCTAGGCAATGGCCTAGTGTTACTCTCACTCGCCTCTTCATCCAGAATTTAATGCCTGTAGCAGGGATACCCATCTGACTGCTTAATACCTTTTAAGTAAGGAAATCTGTTATGTGCTGCCGGTCTGGGCTACGTATGAATCCAGACCCAGAGCAAGGAGGTTGACACTCAACTGCCCACTGGAATGATTTGCAAGCCACTAAGCTCAAGGGAAGCTCGGGGTAGACATGAAATGCTGGCCAGCCAGAGATAGCAACATCCCACGAGTGAAATAATAACAACACTGCAGGGAGCAGTGTCCTGGCCAAACATGTCAGTAGGTTTATGGACAGGGCTTTAAACTGACAGAGAGGATGCAGGGACAGGGTTCAGGTGAAAGGAGCTTTCCAAATCCAAATAGAAAGGTGAAGCAGCAGAACAGCATAAGGATGTGACTGAATACAAGCAGAAGGGAACGGGAAAGTGTCAAAGTTTAACTAAAACTGCAAACTAGCGAATTAGGCTGTGACAGCAATTTCTGGGAAAAAGTCCATTACAGTTTTTTTTGGAATTGTCAAAGTATCAGCAATAACTTGTGACACAGGGATAAATAAGATTTGGTCACCAGAAAGATGTGTTTACAAGAGAAACTGTGCTGTGTTCTAAACAGGGAGGGTTACAATGGCAGGAAGCAGTTTCAGGAGGCTGAAGAGGATGTGATCTGAACGAATAGACACAATTAGGAAGATTTGCTCGAAGTGCCAGAGGTAACAGAAACACCAATGTCCTGATCTGAAACAGATGGCCCAGAGTGGGATGGGTGTGGGGATTGGAGATGGTTTCACAGGGAGGGTTTGGGGGTGGGCGGGGTGCTCTGTTGGAGGCGGGCAGAGGGTGATGTTCTGGTGATATCACGCAGTCTCTCTCCATGTGATATCTGTCATCGTGAGGGTCTAATTGCTGCCGGTGACCGTACCTTTTGCAGCTACTCCAGATCCTGAGGCAACAGAATTCTCCACTCCAGGGAGACGGGTAGCACAAGCCACGGATGGAGACTAGAATATTCCAGATCTCTGTGGTACTCAGTGCCATTTTCCATGTGTAATCCTGACTGCATCAGTCTAATTTCCCATTCTGTTCATTTCTCTGTATCCTGTAGGTACTCAGGATGCTCCTCACTCAGCAGAACTCCCCATTCGTGTTTCCTTCATCACCACATTGAAGACAGTCAGACAGCCAGAGAGATTGAGAGAGAGATCTGAAGCCTTCAATAAACCCTGCAGTGAGGTAAGATCACTCACAGTGAACAGAGCAGAGTGTATTTAAGGGATCCAACTTTGGTCTAGAAGACATGACATAGATACAGCGTTGAAGAACGAACACAGTGCACGATGGTCCCAGGCTCAAACCCCACCGTCTTGTTAATTTTCATCTCTGCTGTACTGAGCCTTCCTCTGACAATATAGGAAGTTGAAAGTTATCAATCCAGGCCTGTGCTGTCTTAGTGAGGATCAGTTCAACAGGGGAAAGCAGGTTTCCCTCAATGAGATGGGATTGAAACATGGGATCTTTCTGTTCTATATTCCCTCTCTCACACTGTCTCTTGTCATGTGATGCAGTTATACAGCATGGAAAAATGCCTTTTGGTCTAACTTGTTGTTTTGAATGCTTGTTATTCCCAGAAATTTTCCTATTTCTGTAACCTCCGCCTCTCCCATATTCCCGCTGTATATTTGAAACCTACTCCAATGCTGACGACTCTCCCTATGTGTAAATTGCTCCAGTGTCGATAACATGCCCAATCTCACTAATCTCTGTATAATAATCCCAATTTCTGTAATCTTGCACAATACTTACAGTGCCCCCGTCACTGTAAAATCCTCCAGCCTGGAGCAAAATACCCACCTGTGTACCTTCCTAATCCCCAAGAAAACATGATATCACTGTAACATTCTGCAGGCCCAAAAGCACTCCTGGCCCATAGCACCACACGACCTCAGTAAACTTCTCCCATCCCTACCGACCTCCTTATCTGTATTAACACCTCCAGACCCTTTTCAAGCCGCAACAACTTTCCACATCTCTGTTCACTCCTCCACTCCCGACAGCCCTCCCAGCACCTCAAACAATATCTCTTCATATAATTCTGCAATTTGGGGGAGCACGGTGGCACAGTGGTGAGCAATGGTGCCTTACACGCCAGGGAACCCAGGTTCGATTCCAGAATTGGGTGACTCACTGTGTGGAGTTTGCACATTCTCCCCGTGTCTGCGTGGGTTTTCTCCGGGTGCTCCGGTTTTTCCCACAGTCCAAAGATGTGCAGGTCAGGTGGATTGGTTATTCTAAATTGCCCGTAGTGTTAGGTGCATTGTCAGCGAGAAGTGGGTCTGGGTGTGTTACCCTTTGGAGGGTTGGTATGGCCTTGTTGGGCCGAAGTACCTGTTCCCATGCTGTAAGGAATCTAATCTAAACTCTCCCTCTGAGTTCCATTTTACTGTCCCTAAATATATCCCTCTATCCATTAACAGCCCCAAACCCTTAAAACCTCCAAGTCTCTGTGAACTCCCACAGCTCCAACATCCCTCCTTAACCGTGTAACCTTTTCCAGTCCTGAAACACTCTGAAAAGGTGGGCATCCTACAATCCTCCCTAACTGCGTAATCCTCTCAGGTCCCTGCAACACCCCGATCTGTGGAACCAGCTCCAATGCTTGTGACTCTCCCGATCAGTTTCTACAAGACTTACTATCTATGTAACATTCTGCCGTCGCTATCACCAGCCCTGTCAACGTAAGCTCCTCTAGTCTCTCCATCAATCTAATCATCGCCATAACCTTCTCCAGCTCGTACACCCCTATCTGTGTAAACGTTACACTCCCTTACTACCATCCCTAAAGCAGTGATTGCAATGCTCCCTATCTGTGTTAGTGTCTCCGGGCTGTATTGCTGTTCCTGTCTCTGTAAGCTCTGACAGATTGTCCAGCTTTTCGGTACATATAATTTCCAGAACCTCAGCATCTGATATCAGCAAATGTTTTAATTAACTACAGCCTTCCATATCTGTTTGTTCCTCAATTCCATACAACTTCATAATCTCTGTAAATAGCAACATTCCATAAAATACTCCCTGTCTGTGTAAACTACCCCAATCCTACACTGTGAAGCCTCACTGTCCTTTTAGATTAGATTAGATTACTTACAGTGTGGAAACAGGCCCTTCGGCCCAACAAGTCCACACCGCCCCGCCGAAGCGTAACCCACCCATACCCCTACATCTACATTTACCCCTTACCTAACACTATGGGCAATTTAGCATGGCCAATTCACCTGACCTGCACATCTTTGGACTGTGGGAGGAAACCGGAGCACCCGGAGGAAACCCACGCAGACACGGGGAGAACGTGCAAACTCCACACAGTCAGTCGCCTGAGGCGGGAATTGAACCCGGGTTTCAGGCGCTGTGAGGCAGCAGTGCTAACCACTGTGCCACCGTGCCGCCCACGGTGATCACCTGCAGTCTCTTCAGATCTCCCTGTATCTTTCCTGACTCCATTGAATACAGCTCATCTCATGTTATAACTCGTCTAACTCATCTTTTACTCCCCATCTCTGTGATATTCTTCAGTTACTGCAGTTCTCATTCTGTATATCCAGAGCTTCCAATCCCCCTGATCGATGTAAGGTTATTTATCCCTTGCAGCATGTTTAACACCTGTAACAGCCTCCAACTCCTCAATATTTCCTGTTGCTGTAAACTCCTCAAATACTACAGCTCACTGTCTTTGTAATATCTTCCAGTAACTGCAACCCTGTCGATTTCAGCAGCACTCCACATCTCTGTGTAACTGATGGGAATGCTGAAAACCTGCCTTGACAGTCCTCTCTAGCTCTCTTATCTACTGCAGCCCGAGAACCCTCAGCATCTCTGGCTCCTCCAATCCCTACACTTCTCCCTGGCCGTGTGAACTGAACCAACTCCTTCAACCCTCCCTATCTTACTCCTGAAGCTCCAACTATTGTCCATGTCAGTGTAATTCCCAGCACCAACAATCCTCCCGGTCTCTATAAACTCCTGCAGCTCCAACGACCACTCAAATCTGTGTAATCTCCAGTCTGTCCAATCCTCCCAGTCTCTATAAACTCCTGTAGCTCCAACTACCACCAATATCTCTGTAATCTCCAGACCTGATAATCCCACCTCTCTGTATCTCCTGTAGCTCCAATGACCATCCCATCTGTGTAATCTCTAGTCCCTATATTCCTCCTGATCTCTGTAACTCCTTCAGGACTGATAACCCTGTAACTCTCCCTGACATCTTTCAGCATGACAACCTACCTGACCTTTAACCACCAACAGTGATGTCAAACCACCCAAACTCTGTAACATCCTCCAGTCTCTACAGCCCAGCTTTTCTCTGTTAGCTTCTCTGGTGTCTGTATTCCCCTTTATCTCCAGTTACAGAGAGGCTCAGGAGAAAATGTCTCAGTACCTAATCTGTAAGAATACAAAAATCTTTGGTGTATAAATATATTTGCGTCATTTTCTAAAATTTAACAACTGCAAGTTCAACCTTCTCCACCTCTTCTCATCAATATCCCTCTATTTTGAAGACCAGCCTGGTGAACTTTCTCTGGACAGAAGGACATTTTCCCTCCAGGTAGGGGACCAAACCTCTTCACAGTATTCTCAGTGTGAGCTGATTGGAGTCCTCTATAGTTCTTACAAGCCTTTCTAATTTATTTCTCCATTCCCTTTGGAATCAATGCCAGCAGTCCATTTACCTTCTCTATGTCCTGCTGGCCCTGTTTGCCACCTTTCTGAGATTTATACACCAGGATTCCCACGTTACTCCATGGTGTAGCTTTCTGCAGTTGATCTGAAACCAAGAGGTGACAGCAATAATCAGAAAAGTGTTGCAATGTGTGGTAAACGATCTGCCAGAAATGATAACTGGACAGTTAAAAACCTATGGAAAAAGCGAAGTCCATTAATAGGAGTAGAATTAGGCCATTCGGTCCATCGGGTCTATTCCACTATTTGATTATGGCTGAATTGTTTCACAACCCCATTCTCTCACTTACTCCCTGTAACCATTGATGTCCTTACTCATCAAGATCCTGGCTATCTCTGAGTTAGATATGTTCAATCACTTAGCACCCACAGCACCATGAGGTAGTGAGTTCAACGGATCCATCACCCTCTGGCTGAATAAATTCCTCCACATCGCTATTCTAAAGGGTATTCCCTTCACTCTGAAGCTGCGCCCTTGGCAACTAGTCTCTCCTGCTCGTGGAAACATCTTGCCCACACCATCCAGGCCCCTCAGTATTCTATAAGTTTGAATGATATTCTGCCTCTGTCTCTGAAACTTCATCAAGTGCAGACCCAGAGACTTCACCTGCTCCTCATATTACACGAATTTCATCCCTGAGATCTTTCTTGGAAACCCATTTCTCGTACCCCTTCACATCCTCTGTTCAGACTCTGAATGAATAACGTGTAGAGTGTAGTCCCAACACTGACCCCTGCGGAGCTCCCCCCATCACCAGTTCCCATCGTGAAAAAGGCCCCTTTCTTCACACTCTCTGCCTTGTGCCAATCAGACAAATCATGTTGTTGTGACAGGGAAATTTCATTTCACACCCACTGCTGGATTTATTTTTCTGTCTGGCTGTAAACAGCAGAGTTTCACCATTCCCTTCCCATCTGTAATTCCCTGGAGAAGGTGGTGGGGAGCTGCCTTCCTGACCCATTGCAGTCCTTTGGGTGTAGGGACAGACACAGTGCTGGGAGGATGGAGCATGGCTTGGAGGGCACCTTGGAAATGCTGTTATTCCCGTGCACCTGGAGCTCCTGTCTTTCCAGGGTATAGTGGTTCCGGGTTTGTAAAGTGCCGTTGAAAGGGCCTTCCTGAGTGACCTCAGTGCTACTTGTAGATCTTTTATTCCTCCATTCATTCACGGACATGAACTTTGATGGCTGAGTCAGCAGTTCTTGTTGATTTTGTGTTGTTCCTGAGAAGGTGGTGAGCTGCCTTCCTGAGCCACTTCACCAGTCGTTGGAAATTCTGATCACCTAAAATCTCTCCCTTTTAAAATGTGTCACCCCTTCAGCTTCTGGAACACTCCATATAACTGTAATCAATGACAGCACAGATTCCCTTCCTAAATCTCTATAATTACAATGGTAGCGTGTGGTAAATTGGCACTTTTCGTCCTCTTTATCCATCTCATGACTTCCAGCCCCTACAATCCCATATTTGGAATGCTTCCATTCTCTGCACCTCCTCATGTCCTGAGGGACCTTGAACACCACCAGTGCTTGAAAGTTTATATTCCGCCCGGTTACTGCGGGTCTTCTAACTCTGTAACATCCAACAGTCTCCAGTACCATACAACACTTGCTGGCTCTCAATTTGTATTTGTTGAAGTCTACACATCTCTGTAAGCAGCTCAGAAAAAGCCCTTTAGACTCTACAAAGCTCCATCATGAACAAGCCACTATCTTTCTATTACCTTTGCCGCCTTCTGTGTCTTCAACTCTCACACTATATTCCAGTAAACCTCTTTAGTTGCTGCAGGTCTCCCTCGCTCCCCGATAACCTGTTCCATCCCATACAGCTTGCTCAATCACTGTAACACCCTCTGCTCTGTCTAATCCTCCTTTTTTCCACTGTCTTCCAGGCACAACAGCGATCCTGTAAGACAGCAGTGTGGAACGGGCTGTTATAAATCTCAGCTGAGGCTTGAGGCCTACCATGACCTCGGAGTCACAAGGGGAGAGAGCCTGAGAGCGAGCAGTAGAATATTAACCAGCAGTGAGGATCAAGGCCGACTGGGACTTGGAGTTGGAGAAACAGCAGAGCAGGAGGCTTGAAATCAACACCGAGTCACAGAGGGAGTGACCATGTGAGGGAACAACATGGAGCCGGAGCTTGAGGCTCACTCAGGTCTAGGAGGTGAATGCACCAACATGGGACGATATAAATCAGCACTGAGGATCGAGGCCTAGTCATGCCTGGGATTCACAGAGAAGGTGACCCAGTGAGGGAGCAGAGTGTCGTGGGAGCGGAAGGATTACACATCCCTGGGAGTCACAGAGATGGTGACCCTGTGAGGGAGCAGACTAGAGTTGGAGCTGGAGGATTGCACGCCCCTGTTGGTCACAGAGACGGTGACCCTGTGAGGGAGCAGAGTGTAGTGGGAGCGGGAGGATTACACGTCCCTGAGAGTCACAGAGACGGTGACCCTGTGAGGGAGCAGACTGGAGGGGGAGCTGGAGGATTGCACGCCCTAGTTAGTCACAGAGACGGTGACCCTGTGAGGGAGCAGACTGGAGGGGGAGCTGGAGGATTGCACGTCCCTGTGAGTCACAGAGACGGTGACCCTGTGAGGGAGCACACTGGAGGGGGAGCTGGAGGATTGCACGCCCCTGTTAGTCACAGGGATGGTGACCCTGTGAGGGAGCACACTGGAGGGGGAGCTGGAGGATTGCACATCCCTGTGAGTCACAGAGACGGTGACCCTGTGAGGGAGCAGAGTGGAGGGGGAGCTGGAGGATTGCACGTCCCTGTGAGTCACAGAGACGGTGACCCTGTGAGGGAGCACACTGGAGGGGGAGCTGGAGGATTGCACGCCCCTGTTAGTCACAGAGATGGTGACCCTTTGAGGGAGCACACTGGAGGGGGAGCTGGAGGATTACACGTCCCTGTGAGTCACAGAGACGGTGACCCTGTGAGGGAGCAGAGTGGAGGGGGAGCTGGAGGATTGCACGCCCCTGGCAGTCACAGAGATGGTGACCCTGTGAGGGAGCAGACTGGAGGGGGAGCTGGAGGTTTACACATCCGTGGGAGTCACAGAGATGGTGACCCTGTGAGGGAGCAGAGTGTAGTGGGAGCTGGAGGATTACATATCCCTGGGAGTCACAGAAACAGTGACCCTGTGAGGGAGCAGACTGGAGGGGGAGCTGGAGGATTGCACGTATCTGGGAGTCATGGAGAAAACCTTCTGCTGCTGGGACCTGCCTGCACCGAGTTTGAATGAAGTGCAAGAGCTATCACAGAAAAGGCTGTATGTTCATTGGCTAATAAATACACCATTATTACTGACTGTCAGTTAATTGCTGTAAGTCAGCAAATTTATTTTTTAACTTCTGAAGTTAAGATTGATCTCAGATATATGAGGGGGATGTGAAATTCTGAGCCAGTATAATAAATTACGCTCAGTAAGCCACAGTGTAATAAGGGACTTAACATATTATGATGTCCCTGATGTTAACTTAATTCTAAGTAATTAAGTAAGTTACTCTAGACATGTTGCATTTTAAGACATGGCAAGGCATGTTTGTCAAATGGAAAATGTGTTCTGTTACATTGGGAAGTCAGAGCACCTGCTCATGTCCTCGATGAACACTGGGTCGTGGAGCTCAGACAGTGACGAGAGACTCTGTCATGCTGAGAGTTATGGGGATTGCACACACACAGAACAGATCACCCTGCAGACATGACAGCCTGGTATAAGTAAGGGATAAGGTCTAGGCAATCGAAGAGAAACAGCCAGGGAATCCAGGTATAGCCTGACGTCTCCCTCCCAATTCAGTTTCCCCTTTCAGAAGCTGATGAAGGTGCAGTCAGAGCCATGTCTGTGGCCCCACAAGCAGCCTGACTGTATAGGAGTGGAGGGAGAAGGAAGGAGGAGCAATAGTCACAGAGGTGTCAGGAAAGTGAAGAAGGTGTAAGTATGTCTGTAATTTCAGGATAGTGGGGTTAAGAATGTTACTGTGTCTGCACGACAATCGTCTGGTGGCCAATGAGCAGTCAAAGATCATGTCCACGTCAGTAGGGATGGCATGGGTAGGAAAAGTGAAGTGGTCTGGGAATCAGAATTTAGGGAGCTAGGTGGATGGTTAGCAAATGGGAACTCAAATGTATCAATGCCTGGAATAGTCCCAGGGCCGTGTCCAAGTGAGAACAGAACTCGGAGTTTTAGGTAGATGAGAGTGTGACTGGAACGATGGTGCAGCAGGAAAGGCTTCAGATTCCTGGGTTATTGGGACTGATTCGGGGGAAGGCAGCAACTCTACAAACTGGATGGGCTAACGTGACAGAGCTGGGACTGAATTCCTTCTGGGATGTGTGGGTGGAATTGAAAATAACTTGGCGTGTGTATGGGATCCAAAAAGGAATAGTGGAGGAGATTACCAGGATTCCCAAAATAATGGGAGATACAGTTGGTACTAATTTACAACAACAAGTTTATCAGTGGAAGATGGAGTGAGAAAGAAAGCCTTAATCTGAGGTATTCTGCATGGACATGAATACTCAGTGTGGGGAGTTCCAGATGCAGTTTGGTGTGTGGAAATCTGATGTACTGATCACCGAGAGCTGGCTCAAGGAATAGCAGGACTGGATGTTAAATATTGCAGGGGATAAAGGATTCCAAAATGATAGAAGGGAAGAGAAAGGATGAAGGTAGAAGAATTGGTTGAGATTAGTGTTTGTTAAGGAGTCCAAAAGAAAGAGGATCCATCCAAGGACAGTATGAATTTGGTTGGAGCTACAGAACAAAAAGTGTACAATTAAACTGTGAGGTACAGTCTATCAGCCAGCAACCATTGGAAAGAGTGGAGAGAATAAATATGCAGGGGCATTTGAGAGTGATGATCATACTACCGATTAGTTATACTGAGAAACTTAATTTATCCAGATATTGACTGGGTTATTGGTGGTGCAGGGTCATGAGGGGCCAGTATCCTTGGATTATATGGAGGAGAGCACACTTCAAGAGTATGTGTCCAGCCCAAGAGAGCATGTACTGTTGGAACTGATCCTTGGAAAAGAGGTGGGACAAGTTGATCCAGTGTCTGTAGGGAACGTTTTGGGGTGCAGCGATCATTTTTTTTTTGAAAACTTCAGAATGATGGTAGAGAATGGTATGCAATAATTGACAGTGAGAAACATTAGTTGACTGAGAGCAGCCTTCAATAAGGCAAGAATGAAGCTGGGAACTTGTCAACAAGGTCAGTGAAATTGTAGCTTTAAATGGCTAGATCAGATGGAGCTGGGATTGTGGAGATGTGGCTGCAGTGTGACCACGACTGGGAAATGGATAATCAAAGGTTTTCCCCATTTCTACAGGAAGGATAAGTAGGCCAACACAGTGAAGTAGTATTATGTATAAAGGATGGGATCAGTATTATTGTGATGCTAATCAATTCACACACTGCTCCTCCCTGTCCTCATCCCTCATCACTGCGTATTGATCCTATCAGATATTTGTAATCTTTGAAAACTTCAGAAAATAGCACAGCATAGAGGAGATGACTCTGTCCACTGTCTGCATTGGACAAGATGTAATGTTTTTTAAAGCCCTAGTTCTGTCTCCCCAGACAGTGTAGGACTTCAGGTGCAGATCCCGGCACCTTTTTAAAATGGTTTGAGAATTTCTGCATCTACTCCGCTTCCATGTGTGACTCCCAGGTCCCTACCATGCTCTGGGTGAAATAACAACTTTCCTCACCAATTCTCTAATATTTCATCCAATTACATTAAAGATTCATCGCTGGTAATTGAGCTCTCTAACAGCAACAAGATGTTGTCTCCCTTTCTACCCATGTCCCTGACAATATGTGCACCCCAATTAAATCTCCTCTCAGCATCCTCCGTTCCAATCTTACCTCATAACTGCACTTCCACTGTCACAGGGTGGAGAATCTCCTCTGTACCCTCTCCAGTCCAATCCCATCCTTCCATGTGATAGAGTGACTAGAACTGCACACAGTCCCCAAGCTGTGACTGAGCTCATTACTTATACAGTTCCTGCATAAGCTTCCTGCTCTGAAGTTCATTATTTTGTCTGATAGAGAAAATAATGTCATTTCCTACATTAACAATATTATTGATGTTTCAGCTACCTTCGTTCACCTGCCCACACTGACCATATTCTAATTTTATTATACATTCCTCTCTATTGTTGATGTCCCCAAATGCCTTGCCTTGCTCTTCTCTGGGTTGTTTGCTCCATTCACCTGGACCCCATACTTTCTGTTTTTAAGCAGCCTGCCATGGGCTCTCTCGTTAAATCCAAGTCAATCACATGCAGTTACAGGTTAGTGCCTCAAACCGACACAGTCAGATTAATTACACACGATCTTCCTTAAATAAATCCAGATCGACTGTCCTGGAGTCCCTGGGACTTCCTCAGTGACTATTTACCCACTGTCTCAGAATTCCAGCCTCAATATTTTCAGTCAGTCCCTTGCTCCACATTAAACAAAGCTGAGATGTTAGCCGTTCTCCAGTCCTCCGGCACCATCCCTGCATCCAGTGAGGATTGGATAATGTGGGTAACTATAAGGAAGCAAATTTTTCCGGCTTCTTTTCACAGTCTGGAACATGGTGTTACCCCATTTTAAGGATTTGAATCTCCTGTAAAATTCTCCGCTCCAAGTTTGTCGCTCCCAATATTTCACACTGCATCCCTATTTTGTTTCAGACAGACAGAGGCCTGAACCATCTTATGATTTGGTCAAGTCTCATTTTAGTCCAGTTTCATGGAGGGTTTCTTTCCACAAGGTGAAGTGCATTTTCTCATGATACCATCCCCAATCTGCCTCATTAATTACCCTCACTGCACACGTGGTTATCTTCTCAACTGACACGAACACGATGATTTTCCCCTTCATCATAACAACTGCGCACTGCCTGGATATCCCAGAATGCACCGGCCTTCCTGCTCCAGGGGCCATTATTAAAATGACAGTACAATCTTAGATTGGCAAGCCAAAACTGGCCTGGACATGGCAGATATGGTAAACCTGGGGCACCACTTTGTTGCCAAGCCCCTGAGGTTCTGGTGCGTTGCATGGTGCGGGAGAGGGACATTATCTTCCTCCAGGACTGGCAGGGGAGGCCACGACACCACACCCTGCCTGCTTGGTCCGAAGCTGACCCCTGGGTCAGTGAGGTGCCAGCCTTCTGGGTGAATGCCCAGCAGTGTAGGAAGGAGGTCAGTGACCTTCTCCCCTCCACCAGGGTAAGTGCAACCATCTGCACTTCGTGCCCTCTCCCTCACTCTCTCTCTCTGTTACTGCACCCACCTCCCACCAAGGTGCATGTTCTCCACTCTCCCTAAATGCAGTACTTTCTCTCGGTCTCTCTCTAACCACTTCTCAGTCCCTCTCCCCAACTCTGCCTCGTGTCTGTGCTGCCCACTCACTCACTCAGGACACCTCCCCACCTTTCCCTCAGCTGTCCCAGCACTAACAGCTGCACCAACCTTTTCCATCTCCCTTAATACCTCTTGCTAATTTTCACATTCCAGATGGAACCATCCCACAATAGGAGAGAAAGAGCCAAGAGGATTAAGGGTCTCTCCAACATTCAGCTCCTCACCCCATCACAGGGGAAGGATCCTGACCCTAACAACCACGAGAGGCTGACTGACCGTGTCCAAGCTCCCGCACTGGGATCTGAGACTTCCCCTGACACACTGTGCTGGGCACCGTTACTGACTGTGGACAATGATATCAAGCTTCCTGGTTTGTGTCTGTGCTACACACCATGACAATACAGCAGGCGTTTGAGCCTGGTAGCTCTGGCTGAGGAGAAACACTGCTGAGGGCAGGGTAAGGCAAGGCAATAATTCTTTGAGCATTCAAGTCAGCTCAAAGTGAATGTGTACGAACAAGAACTGAGCAGCCCATGAGCTGGGGGTGTGTCCCTGAGCACAGTGTCATTGCAGCAGCATTGACTGTGTACAAACACGGAGTGAGCAGGCCCAGAGGGGCAGCCCATGAGCTGGGGGTGTGTCCCTGAGCACAGTGTCCTTGCAGCAGCAATGACTGTGTACAAACACGGAGTGAGCAGGCCCAGAGGGGCAGGCCATGAGCTGGGTGTGTGTCCATGAGCACAGTGTCCTTGCAGCAGCATTGCAATGAGAGTTGTCAGTGCACCATGAACTGCAGCATTGAAGTACACGTGTACTATCAGTGGGTCAGAGATGTGCTGAGATGGCATGGTGAGGCTGGCATGTGACAGATGCCAACGACGGGGATGTGGCATAAGTGCAGCTTCTGTTAGTGCAGTGTCCCCTGAGACATTGGTGTCCAAGATAGAAGGCCGTAGGAGCGAGGGGCGAGATGGAGTTACCAGTTACCAGCTCAGACTTTCACGTCAAATTCTCCGTATTGAGTTTCCCGACAGTGGAAGGGAGGACATGAACCTGCAAATTGATGACGAGAGATCAACAATAGTGTGGTTATTGATCATCAGTAATCATTCACTGAGCATCTCGCCACTGCTGCATACAAATCTTGACTCAACGAACAGTCCAGCACAGGAACAGGCCCTTCAGCCCAGCAAGCCCGCACTGACACATGATGCCCTTCTAAAGTTAAAACGTAGGTTTTTGCTTCTACACATTCTATGTAATTCTATTTGTTGCTGTCTCTTCTCTATGACAAGATGCCTCTTAAACTTTGCTATGTTAGCTTCTTCCCCTCTTATCAGTGTATTCCAGTCACTTTCACATTCGATCTGGAAAAGCAAAAAAAAACTTGCCGAGTATATCTCCTGAACTTTCTCCTTTACCTAAAACCTACGGTCCTGAGTAATTGATATTTCTACTCTGGGAAAGTCTTTAACTGTCCTTCTCTCTATGTCTCTGATAATTGTGTAAATATCTATCACGTAGCCCCATAGCCAATGATGTCCAGCTGCACACAAACCATGTTTGTTCAATTTCTCCTTCTGGCTAATACCCTCCAAACCAGACAATATCCTGGTAAACCTTTTCCATACCCTCTCCAACACTTCCACATCGTTCTGCTGGTGTACCAACCAGTACTGTACACAATATTCTAAATGTGCATGAACTAAGTTTCTCTACAGCTGCAATATGACCTGCTAATTTTCATACTGCATACTCCGATGCCTGTCTGCAAGTTTACCGTCAGTCTTCTTGATCACCCTCTCCACCCGTGTTACCACTTTCCGGGAACTGTGGAGCTGTACACCTAGATCCTTTCGGATGTTGATGCAATCACTAGTTTTTCGTTCCACTTTATACTTCTCTCCTGCATTAGACCTTCTAAAACGCATCACGTTGCAACTGTCCAGATAAAATGATATCTGTGTTTTCTCTATCCAAGTCTGCAGCTGACCTATATCCTGCTGTATTCTCTGGCAATCATCCTCACAATCTGCAACTCCACCAATCTATTTACAGATCTCCAGTCAGAAAAACACTGTTCCATCACAACTCTGTCTTCTATGACCAAGCGGTTCTCTATCCATCTTACTAACTGACCGCTGATCCCATTTCACTTCACCTTCTGTATGAGCCTGCCATAAGGAACCATATCAAAGGCCTTGCTACGGTCCAGACGGCCAACATCCAGCCCCATGCCCTCATCAATCAATTGTCTCACTTCCCCAAAATAATCAAGTTTGTAAGACAGGATATTCCTCACAAAACTGTGTTGCCTGTTGCAAGTAAGTCCATACTAGAATACTGTTGAAGCTGCATTCATTCAGACAAGTGCTAATTCCATCACATTCCTGACTTGAACCTTGGAGATTAGATTAGATTCCCTACAGTGTGGAAATAGGCCCTTCAGCCCAAACAGTCTACTTCAACCCTCAGAAGAGGAACCCACCCAGACCCATTCCCCTGCACGATATTGAACCCTGACTAATGCATGAAACACAATGGGCAGTTTAGAATGGCCAATTCAGCTGACCTGCACATCTTTGGACTGTGTCTGGAGGAAACAGGAGCACCCGGATGAAATCCACGCAGACACAGGGTAAATGTGAAAACTCCACAAAGACAGTCACCCAAGGCCAGAATGGAATCTAGGGCTTAGGTGAGAAAGCAGTGCAAAGCACTGAGTTCTTGATGGTGACTGTACCTTGGGGGGTATTCTGGGCCATGATGGTTACTGTACAGTGGGAGGTATGACAGACCGTGATGGTTACTGTACAGTGGGAGGTATGTCGGACCGTGATGGTTACTGTACAGTGGGAGGTATGTCGGGCCGGGATGGTTACTGTACAGTGGGAGGTATGTCGGGGTGTGATGGTTACTGTACAGTGGGAGGTAGGTCGGGCCGTGATGGTTACTGTACAGTGGGAGGTATGTCGGGCCGTGATGGTTACTGTACAGTGGGAGGTATGTCTGACCGTGATGGTTACTGTACAGTGGGAGGTATGTCGGGGTGTGATGGTTACTGTACAGTGGGAGGTATGTCCGGCCGTGATGGTTACTGTACAGTGTGAGGTATGTCTGGCTGGGATGGTTACAGTACAGTGGGAGGGATGTCGGGCTGTGATGGTTACAGGAATGTGAGAGGTGTGTCGGGCCGTGATGGTTGCTGCACAGTGGGAGGTATGTCGGGCGTGATGGTTACTGTACAGTGGGAGGTATGTCGGGGTGTGATGGTTAATGTACAGTGGGAGATATGTCGGGCCTTGGTGGTTACTGTACAGTGGGAGGTAAGTCTGACCGTGATGGATATTGTACAGTGAGAGGTATTTCAAGCCGTGATGGTTACTGTATAGTGGAGGGTATGTCAGACTGTGATGGTTACTGTACAGTGTGAGGAAGTTTTGGCCGTGATGGTTATTATATGCTGGGATCTATGTCAGACCTTGATGGTTACTCTACAGTGGGAGGTATGTCGGTCCGTGATGGTTACTGTACAGTGGGAGTTATGTCAGGCCGTGATGGTAACTGTAGAGTGGGAGGTATGTCGGTCCATGATGGTTACTCTACAGTGGGAGGAATGTCGGTCCGTGATGGTTACAGTACAGTGGAAGGTATGTCAGGCCGTGATGGTTACTTTACAGTGGGAGGTATATTGAGCAGTGATGGTTACTGTACAGTGGGAGGTGTATCGGGCCGTGATGGTTACTGTACAGTGGAGGGAATGTCAGGCCCTGATGGTTACTGCACAGTGGGAGGTATGTAAGGTCGTGATGTTTACTGTACAATGGGAGGTATGTCGGGGTGTGATGGTTAGTGTACAGTGGTAGGTATGTCGGGCCGTGATGGTTACTGTACAATACGAGGTATGTCAGGCCGTGATGGTTACTGTACAGTGGGAGGTATATCGGGCCGTGATGGTTACTGTACAGTGGGAGGTATATCGTGCCGTGATGGTTACTGTACAGTGGAGGGTAGGTCAGGCCGTGATGGTTACTGCACAGTGGGAGGTAGTACGGGCCGTCATGGTTACTATACAGTGGGGGGTATGTCGGGCCGTGATGGTTACTGTACAGTGGGAGGTATGTCGGACCGTGATGGTTACTGTACAGTGGGAGGTATGTCGGGGTGTGATGGTTACTGTACAGTGGGAGGTATGTCCGGCCGTGATGGTTACTGTACATTGGGAGGTATGTCGGGCCGTGATGGTTACTGTACATTGGGAGGTATGTCGGGCCGTGATGGTTACGGTACAGTGGGAGGTATGTCGGGGTGTGATGGTTACTGTACAGTGGAGGGTATGTCAGGCCCTGATGGTTACTGCACAGTGGGAGGTATGTAAGGTCGTGATGTTTACTGTACAATGGGAGGTATGTCGGGGTGTGATGATTAGTGTACAGTGGTAGGTATGTCGGGCCGTGATGGTTACTGTACAGTGGAGGGTAGGTCAGGCCGTGATGGTTACTGCACATTGGGAGGTAGAACGGGCCGTGATGGTTACTGTACAGTGGGAGGTATGTCGGGCCGTGATGGCTACTGTACAGTGGGAGGTATGTCGGGCCGTGATGGTTACTGTACAGTGGGAGGTATGTCGGACCGTGATGGTTACTGTAAAGTGGGAGGTATGTCGGGGTGTGATAGTTACTGTACAGTGGGAGGTATGTCCGGCCGTGATGGTTAATGTACAGTGGGAGGTATGTCGGGCCGTGATGGTAACTGTACAGTGTGAGGAATGTCGGGCCGTGATGGTTACTGTACAGTGGGAAGTAATTCAGGTCGGGATGGTTACTGTGCAGTGGGAGGTATGTCAGGCCGTGACGGTTACTGTACAGTGGGAGGTATGTCAGGGTGTGATGGTTATTGTACAGTGAGAGATATTTGGCGCTGTGATGGTTACTGTACAGTGTGAGGAATTTCGGGCCGTGATGGTTATTGTATAGTGGGATCTATGTCAGACCGTGATGGTTACTGCAATGTGGGAGGTATGTCGGGACGTGATGGTTACTCTACAGTGGGAGGTATGTCAGAGTGTGATGGTTACTGTACAATGGGAGGTATGTCGGGCCATGATGGTTACTGTACAGTGTGAGGAATGTCGGGGTGTGATGGTTACTGTACAATGGGAGGTATGTCGGGGTGTGATGGTTACTGTACAGTGGGAGGTATGCCGGGCTTTGCAGTTACTGTGCAGGGGAGGTATGTCAACCCGTAATCGTTACTGAACAATGCGAGGTATGTCGGGCCTTGGTGGTTACTGTACAGTGGGAGGTATGTCGGGCCATGATGGTTACGGTACAATGGGAGGTATGTCAGGGTGTGATGGTTACTGTACACTGGGAGGAATGTCAGGGTGTGATGTTAATGTACAGTGTGAGGAATTTCGGGCCTTGATGGTTATTGTATAGTGGGATTTATGTCAGACAGTGATGGTTACTGTACAGTGGGAGGTATGCCGGGGTGTGATGGTTACTGTACAGTTGGAGGTATGTCGGGCCGTGATTGTTACTGTACAGTGGGAGGTATGTCGGGCCATGATGTTTACTGTATAGTGGGAGGTATGTCGGGCCGTGATGGTTACTCTACAGTGGAGGGTATGTCAGGCCGTGATGGTTCTTGTACAGTGAGAGATATTTGGGTCTGTGATGCTTATTGTACAGTGGGAGATATGTCAGACTGTGATGATTACTGTACAGTGAGAGGTATGACGGGCCGTGATGGTTACTGTTCAGTGGGAGGTATGTCAGGCCGTGATGGTTGCTGTACAGTGGGAGGTATGTCGGGGTGTGATTGATACTGTACAGTGGGAGGTATGTCGGGCGTGATGGTTGTTGTACAATGAGTGGTATGTCAGGCCGTGATGTTTACGTTACAGTGGGAGGTATTTCGGGGTGTGATGGTTACTGTACAGTGGTAGGTTATTCGGGCCGTGATGGTTACTGTACAGTGGGAGGTATGTCAGGCCGTGATGGTTACTGTACAGTGTGTGGAATGTCGGGGTGCGATGGTTACTGTACAATGGGAGGTATGTCGGGCCGTGATGGTTACTGTACAGTGGGAGGTATGTTGGGCCATGATGGTTACTGTACAGTGGGAGGTATGTCGGGGTGTGATGGTTACTGTACAGTGGGACGTATGTCGGGCCGTGATTGTTACTGTACAGTGGGAGGTATGTCGGGGTGTGATGGTTACTGTACAGTGGGAGGTATGTCGGGGTGTGATGGTTACTGTACAGTGGGAGGTATGTCGGGCCGTGATGGTTACTGTACAGTGGGAGGTATGTCAAGCCGTGATGGTTACTGTACAGTGGGAGTTATGTCAGGCCATGTTGGTTAATGTACAGTGGGAGGTTTGTCAAGCCGTGATGGTTACTGTACAGTGCTAGGCATGTCGGGCCTTGGTGGTTCATGTAAAGTGGGAGGTATGTCTGGCCATGATGGCTTCTGTACAGTGGGAGGAATATCAAGCCGTGATGGTTATGGTACAATGCGAGGTATGTCGGGCCGTGATGGTTACGGTACAGTTGGAGGTATGACGGTGTGTGATTGATACTGTACAGTGGTAGGTATGTCGGGCCCTGATGGTTGTTGTACAATGGGAGGAATGTCAGGCCGTGATGTTTACTGTACAGTGGGAGGTATGTCGGGGTGTGATGGTTACTGTACAGTGGTAGGTATTTCGGGTCGTGATGGTTACTGTACAGTGGGAGGTATATCAGGCCGTGATGGTGACTATACAGTGGGAGGTATATAGGGCCGCGATAGTTACTGTACAGTGGGAGGTATTTCAGGTCGTGATGGTTACTGTACAGTGGGAGGTATGTCGGGGTGTGATGGTTACTGTACAGTGGGAGGTATGTCGGGCCGTGATGGTTACTGTACAGTGGTAGGTATTTCGGGTCATGATGGTTACTGTACAATACGAGGTATGTCATGGTGTGATGGTTACTGTACACTGGGAGGAATGTCAGGGTGTCATGGTTACTGTACAGTGTGAGGAATTTCGGGCCTTGATGGTTATTGTATAGTGGGATCTATGTCACACCGTGATGGTTACTGTACAGTGGGAGGTATGTCGGGGTGTGATGGTTACTGTACAGTTGGAGGTATGTCGGGCCGTGATTGTTACTGTACAGTGGGAGGTATGTCGGGCCATGATGGTTACTGTATAGTGGGAGGTATTTCGGGTCGTGATGGTTACTGTACAGTGGGAGGTATGTCAGGGCGTGATGGTTACTATACAGTGGGAGGTATATCGGGCCGCGATAGTTACTGTACAGTGGAGGGTATGTCAGGCCGTGATGGTTACTGCACCGTGGGAGGTATTTCGGGCCGTGATGGTTACTGTACAGTGTGAGGAATGTCGGGGTGTGATGGTTACTGTACAATGGGAGGTATGTCGTGGTGTGATGTTTACTGTACAGTGGGAGGTACGCCGGGCTTTGCAGTTACTGTGCATGGGGAGGTATGTCAAGCCGTGATCGTTACTGAACAATGCGAGGTATGTCGGGCCTTGGTGGTTACTGTACAGTGGGAGGTATGTCGGGCCATGATGGTTATGGTACAATGGGAGGTATGTCAGGGTGTGATGGTTACTGTACACTGGGAGGAATGTCAGGGTGTCATGGTTACTGTACAGTGTGAGGAATTTCGGGCCTTGATGGTTATTGTATAGTGGGATTTATGTCAGACAGTGATGGTTACTGTACAGTGGGAGGTATGTCGGGGTGTGATGGTTACTGTACAGTTGGAGGTATGTCGGGCCGTGATTGTTACTGTACAGTGGGAGGTATGTCGGGCCATGATGTTTACTGTATAGTGGGAGGTATGTCGGGCCGTGATGGTTACTCTACAGTGGAGGGTATGTCAGGCCATGATGGTTCTTGGACAGTGAGAGATATTTGGGTCTGTGATGCTTATTGTACAGTGGGAGATATGTCAGACTGTGATGATTACTGTACAGTGAGAGGTATGATGGGCCGTGATGGTTACTGTTCAGTGGGAGGTATGTCAGGCCGTGATGGTTGCTGTACAGTGGGAGGGATGTCGGGGTGTGATTGATACTGTACAGTGGGAGGTATGTCGGGCGTGATGGTTGTTGTACAATGAGTTTACGGTACAGTGGGAGGTATTTCGGGATGTGATGGTTACTGTACAGTGGTAGGTTATTCGTGCCGTGATGGTTACTGTACAGAGGGAGGTTTGTCAGGCCGTGATGGTTACTGTACAGTGGGAGGTATATCGGGCCGCGATGGTTACTGTACAGTGTGTGGAATGTCGGGGTGTGATGGTTACTGTACAGTTGGAGGTAGGTCGGGCCGTGATGGTTACTGTACAGTGGGAGGTATGAGTGGCCATGATGGTTACTGTACAGTGGGAGGTATGTCGGGGTGTGATGGTTACTGTACAGTGGGACATATGTCGGGCCGTCATTGTTACTGTACAGTGGGAGGTATGTCAAGCCGTGATGGTTACTGTACAGTGGGAGGTTTGTCAAGCCGTGATGGTTACTGTACAGTGCTAGGCATGTCGGGCCTTGGTGGTTAATGTTAAGTGTGAGTTACGTCTGGCCATGATGGTTTCTGGACAGTGGGAGGAATATCAAGCCGTGATGGTTATGGTACAGTGCGAGGTATGTCGGGCCGTGATGGTTACGGTACAGTGGGAGGTATTTCGGGGTGTGATGATTACTGTACATTGGTAGGTATGTCGGGCCGTGATGGTTACTGTACAGTGGGAGGTATGTCAGGCCGTGATGGTTACTGTACAGTGGGAGGTATGTCAGGCCGTGATGGTTACTGTACAGTGGGAGTTTTGTCAAGCCGTGATGGTTACTGTACAGTGGGAGGTTTGTCAAGCCGTGATGGTTACTGTACAGTGCTAGGCATGTCGGGCCTTGGTGGTTCATGTAAAGTGGGAGGTATGTCTGGCCATGATGGTTTCTGTACAGTGGGAGGAATATCAAGCCGTGATGGTTATGGTACAGTGCGAGGTATGTCGGGCCGTGATGGTTACGGTACAGTTGGAGGTATGACGGGTTGTGATAGTTACTGTACAGTGGTTGGTATGTGTGGCCGTGATGATTACTGTGCAGTGAGAGGTATGTCGGGCCTTGCCAGTTTCTGTACAGTAGGAGTTATGTCGGGCCGTGATGGTTACTGTACAGTGGGAGGTATGCCGGGCTTTGCAGTTACTGTGCAGGGGGAGGTATGTCAAGCCGTGATCGTTACTGAACAATGGGAGGTCAGTCTGGCCTTGGTGGTTACTGTACAGTGGGAGGTATGTCAGGCCGTGATGGTTACTGTACAGTGGGAGGAATATCAGGCCGTGATGGTGACTGTACAGTGCGAGGGATGTCAGGCCGGGATGGTTACTGTACCATGTGAGGTATGCCGGGATTTGACGGTTACTGTGCAGTGGGTGGTATGTCAAACCGTGATGGTTACTGTAAAGTGGGAGGTATGTCGGAGTGTTGTGGTTACTGTACTGTGGGAGGTAGGTCTAGCCATGACAGTTACTGTACAGTGGGCGGTATGCCGGGATTTGACTGTTACTGTGCAGTGGGATGTTTGTCAAGCCGTGATGGTTAATGTACAGTGGGAGGTATGTCAGGGTGTGATGGTTACTGTACAGTGGGAGGTATGTCGGGCCGTGATGGTTACTGTACTGTGGGAGTTATATCGGGCCGCGATGGTTACTGTACAGTGGAGGGTATGTCGGGCCGTAATGGTTACTGTACAGTGGGAGGTATGTTGGGCCATGATGGTTACTGTACAGTGTGAGGTATGTCGGGGTGTGATGGTTACTGTACAGTGGGACGTATGTCGGGCCGTGATGATTACTGTACAGTGGGAGATATGTCGGGGTGTGATGGTTACTGTACAGTGGGAGGTATGTCAGGCCGGGATGGTTACTGTACCGTGTGAGGTATGCCGGGCTTTGACGGTTACTGTGCAGTGGGTGGTATGTCAAACCGTGATGGTTACTGTAAAGTGGGAGGTATGTCGGGGTGTTGTGGTTACTGTACTGTGGGAGGTAAGTCTAGCCATGACGGTTACTGTACAGTGGGAGGTATGCCGGGATTTGATTGTTACTGTGCAGTGGGATGTTTGTCAAGCCGTGATGGTTAATGTACAGTGGGAGGTATGTCAGGCCGTGATGGTTACTGTACAGTGGGAGGTATAACGGGCCATGATGGTTACTGTACAGTGGGAGGTATATCGTGCCGTGATGGTTACTGTACAGTGGAGGGTAGGTCAGGCCGTGATGGTTACTGCACAGTGGGAGGTAGTACGGGCCGTCATGGTTACTGTACAGTGGGAGGTATGTCGGGCCGCGATGGTTACTGTACAGTGGGAGGTATGTCGGACCGTGATGGTTACTGTATAGTGGGAGGTATGTCGGGGTGTGATGGTTATTGTACAGTGGGAGGTATGCCCGGCCGTGATGGTTAATGTATAGTGGGAGGTATGTCGGGGTGTGATGGTTATTGTACAGTGGGAGGTATGTCGGGCCGTGATGGTAACTGTACAGTGTGAGGAATGTCGGGCCGTGATGGTTACAGTACAGTGGGAGATATGTCGGGGTATGATGGTTACTGTACAGTGGGAGGTATGTCGGTCCGTGATGGTTACTGTACAGTGGGAGGTATGTCGGGGTGTGATGGTTACTGTACAGTGGGAGGTATGTCGGGGTGTGATGGTTACTGTACAGTGGGAGGTATGTCGGGGTGTGATGGTAACTGTACAGTGGGAGGTATGTCGGGGTGTGATGGTTACTGTACAGTGTGAGGTATGTCGGGGCATGATGGTTACTGTTCAGTGGGAGGTATGTCGGGGTGTGATGGCTACTGTTCAGTGGGAGGTATGTCGGGGTGTGATGGCTACTGTACAATCGGAGGAATGACGGGCTGTGATGGTTACTGTACAGTGGGAGGTATGTCCGGCCGTGATGGTTAATGTACAGTGTGAGGAATGTCGGGCGTGATGGTTACTGTACAATGGGAGGTAATTCAGGCCGGGATGGTTACTGTGCAGTGGGAGGTATGTCAGGTCGTGACGGTTACTGTACAGTGGGAGGTATGTCAGGGTGTGATGGTCATTGTACAGTGAGAGATATTTGGGGCTGTGATGGTTACTGTACAGTGTGAGGAATTTCGGGCCGTGATGGTTATTGTATAGTGGGATCTATGTCAGACCGTGATGGTTACAGTAATGTGGGAGGTATGTCGGGACGTGATGGTTACTCTACAGTGGGAGGTATGTCAGAGTGTGATGGTTACTGTACAATGGGAGCTATGTCGGGCCGTGATGGTTACTGCACAGTGGAGGGTATGTCAGGCCATGATGGTAATTGTACAGTGAGAGATATTTGGGGCTGTGATGGTTATTGTACAGTGGGAGGTATGTCAGAATGTGGTGGTTACTGTAGAGTGAGAGGTATGTCGGGCCGTGATGGTTACTGTTCAGTGGGAGGTATGTCGGGGTGTGATTGATACTGTACAGTGGGAGGTATATCGGGCCGTGATGGTTACTGTACAGTGGAGGGTATGTCAGGCCCTGATGGTTACTGCACAGTGGGAGGTATGTAAGGTCGTGATGTTTACTGTACAATGGGAGGTAGTACGGGCCGTGATGGTTACTGTACAGTGGGAGGTATGTCGGGCCGTGATGGTTACTGTACAGTGGGAGGATTGTCGGGGTGTGATGGTTACTGTACAGTGGGAGGTATATCGGGCCGTGATTGTTACTGTACAGTGGAGGGTATGTCAGGCCCTGATGGTTACTGCACAGTGGGCGGTATGTAAGGTCGTGATGTTTACTGTACAATGGGAGGTATGTCGGGGTGTGATGGTTAGTGTACAGTTGTAGGTATGTCGGGCCATGATGGTTACTGTACAATAAGAGGTATGTCAGGCCGTGATGGTTACTGGACAGTGGGAGGTATATCGGGCCGTGATGGTTACTGTACAGTGGAGGGTAGGTCAGGCCGTGATGGTTACTGCACAGTGTGAGGTAGAACGGGCCGTGATGGTTACTGTACAGTGGGAGGTATGTCGGACCGTGATGGTTATTGTACAGTGAGAGATATTTGGGGCTGTGATGGTTACTGTACAGTATAAGGTATGTCCGGCCGTGATGGTTAATATACAGTGGGAGGTATGTCGGGCCGTGATGGTAACTGTACAGTGTGAGAAATGTCGGGCCGTGATGGTTACTGTACAGTGGGAGGTATGTCGGGGTGTGATGGCTACTGTACAATCGGAGGAATGTCGGGCTGTGATGGTTACTGTACAGTGGGAGGTATGTCGGGCCGTGATGGTAACTGTACAGTGTGAGGAATGCCGGGCGTGATGGTTACTGTACAATGGGAGTTAATTCAGGCCGGGATGGTTACTGTACAGTGGGAGGTATGTCAGGCCGTGACGGTTACTGTACAGTGGGAGGTATGTCAGGGTGTGATGGTCATTGTACAGTGAGAGATATTTGGGACTGTGATGGTTACTGTACAGTGTGAGGAATTTCGGGCCGTGATGGTTATTGTATAGTTGGATCTATGTCAGACCGTGATGGTTACTGTAATGTGGGAGGTATGTCGGGACGTGATGGTTACTCTACAGTGGGAGGTATGTCAGAGTGTGATGGTTACTGTACAATGGGAGGTATGTCAGGCCATGATGGTTATTGTACAGTGAGAGATATTTGGGGCTGTGATGGTTATTGTACAGTGGGAGGTATGTCAGAATGTGGTGGTTTCTGTACAGTGAGAGGTATGTCGGGGTGTGATTGATACTGTACAGTGGTAGGTATGTCGGGCCCTGATGGTTTTTGTACAATGGGAGGAATGTCAGGCCGTGATGGTTACTGTACAGTGGTAGGTATTTCGGTTCGTGATGGTTACTGTACAGTGGGAGGTACGTCAGGCCGTGATGGTGACTATACAGTGGGAGGTATATCGGGCCGCGATAGTTACTATTCAGTGGAGGGTATGTCAGGCCGTGATGGTTACTGAACAGTGGGAGGTATGTCGGGCCATGATGGTTACTGTACAATAGGAGGTATGTCAGGGTGTGATGGTTACTGTACACTGGGAGGAATGTCAGGGTGTCATGGTTACTGTACAGTGTGTGGAATTTCGGGCCTTGATGGTTATTGTATAGTGGGATCTATGTCAGACCGTGATGGTTACTGTACAGTGGGTGGTATGTCGGGGTGTGATGGTTACTGTACAGTTGGAGGTATGTCGGGCCGTGATTGTTACAGTATAGTGGGAGGTATGTCGGGCCGTGATGGTTACTGTACAGTGGTAGGTATTTCGGGTCGTTATGGTTACTGTACAGTGGGAGGTATATCAGGCCGTGATGGTTACTATACAGTGGGAGGTATATCGGGCCGCGATAGTTACTGTACAGTGGAGGGTATGTCAGGCCGTGATGGGTACTGCACCGTGGGAGGTATGTCGGGCCGTGATGGTTACTGTACAGTGTGAGGAATGTCGGGGCGTGATGGTTACTATACAGTGGGAGATATGTCGGGGTGTGATGGTTACTGTACAGTGGGACGTATGTCGGGCCGTGATTGTTACTGTACAGTGGGAGGTATGTCGGGGTGTGATGGTTACTGTACAGTGGGGGGTATGTCAAGCCGTGATGGTTACTGTACAGTGGGAGGTATGTCAGGCCGTGATGGTTACTGTACAGTGGGAGGTTTGTCAAGCCGTGATGGTTACTGTACAGTGCTAGGCATGTCGGGCCTTGCTGGTTAATGTAAAGTGGGAGGTATGTCTGGCCATGATGTTTTCTGGACAGTGGGAGGAATATCAAGCCGTGATGGTTATGGTACAGTGCGAGGTATGTCGGGCCGTGATGGTTAAGGTACAGTGGGAGGTATTTCGGGGTGTGATGATTACTGTACAGTGGTAGGTATGTCGGGCCGTGATGGTTACTGTACAGTGGGAGGTATGTCAGGCCGTGATGGTTACTGTACAGTGGGAGGTATATCGGGCCGCGATGGTGACTGTACAGTGTGTGGAATGTCGAGGTGCGATTGTTACTATACAATGGGAGGTATGTCAGGGTGTGATGGTTACTGTACAGTGGGAGTATGTCAGGCCGTGATGGTTACTGTACAGTGGGAGGTATTCCCCGCCGTGATGGTTACTGTACAGTGGGAGGTATGTCAGGCCGTGATGGTTACTGTACAGTGGGATGTATATCGGCCTGTGATGGTTACTGTACAGTGGGAGGTATGTCGGGGTGTGATGGTTACTGTACAGTGGGAGGTATGTCAGGGTGTGATGGTTACTGTACAGTGGGAGGTATGTCGGGCCGTGATGGTTACTGTACAGTGGCAGTTATATCGGGCCACGATGGTTACTGTACAGTGGAGGGTAGGTCAGGCCGTGATGGTGACTGCACAGAGGGAGGTATGTCGGGCCATAATGGTTACTGTACAGTGGGAGGTATGTTGGGCCATGATGGTTACCGTACAGTGGGAGGTATGTCGGGGTGTGATGGTTACTGTACAGTGGGACGTATGTCGGGCCGTGATGATTACTGTACAGTGGGAGGTATGTCGGGGTGTGATGGTTACTGTACAGTGGGATGTATGTCAAGCCGTGATGGTTACTGTACAGTGGGAGTTATGTCAGGCCGTGTTGGTTACTGTACAGTGGGAGGTTTGTCAAGCCGTGATGGTTACTGTACAGTGCTAGGCATGTCGGGCCTTGGTGGTTCATGTAAAGTGGGAGGTATGTCTGGCAATGATGGTTTCTGTACAGTGGGAGGAATATCAAGCCGTGATGGTTATGGTACAGTGCGAGGTATGTCGGGCCGCGATGGTTACGGTACAGTTGGAGGTATGACGGGTTGTGATAGTTACTGTACAGTGGTTGGTATGTCTGGCCGTGATGATTACTGTACAGTGAGAGGTATGTCGGGCCGTTATGTATGCTGTACAGTGGGAGGTATGTCAGACCGTGACAGTTTCTGTACAGTAGGTGTTATGTCGGGCCGTGATGGTTACTGTACAGTTGGAGGTATGCCGGGCTTTGCAGTTACTGTGCAGGGGTAGGTATGTCAAGCGGTGATCGTTACTGAACAATGGGAGGTCAGTCTGGCCTTGGTGGTTACTGTACAGTGGGAGGTATGTCAGGCCAGGATGTTTACTGTACAGTGTGAGGTATGTCGGGCCGTGATGGTTACTGTACAGTGGGAGGAATATCAGGCCGTGATGATGACTGTACAGTGCGAGGTATGTCCGGCCGTGATGGTTACTGTACATTGGGAGGTATGTCGGGCCGTGATGGTTACTGTACATTGGGAGGTATGTCGGGCAGTGATGGTTACTGTACAGTGGGAGGTATGTCGGGGTGTGATGGTTACTGTACAGTGGAGGGTATGTCAGGCCCTGATGGTTACTGCACAGTGGGATGTATGTAAGGTCGTGATGTTTACTGTACAATGGGAGGTATGTCGGGGTGTGATGATTAATGTACAGTGGTAGGTATGTCGGGCCGTGATGGTTACTGTACAGTGGAGGGTAGGTCAGGCCGTGATGGTTACTGCACATTGGGAGGTAGAACGGGCCGTGATGGTTACTGTACAGTGGGAGGTATGTCGGGCCGTGATGGTTACTGTACAGTGGGAGGTATGTCGGGCCGTGATGGTTACTGTACAGTGGGAGGTATGTCGGACCGTGATGGTTACTGTAAAGTGGGAGGTATGTCGGGGTGTGATAGTTACTGTACAGTGGGAGGTATGTCCGGCCGTGATGGTTAATGTACAGTGGGAGGTATGTCGGGCCGTGATGGTAACTGTACAGTGTGAGGAATGTCGGGGTGTGATGGTTACTGTACAGTGGGAGGTATGCCCGGCCGTGATGGTTACTGTACAGTGGGAGGTATGTCCGGCCGTGATGGTAACTGTACAGTGTGAGGCATGTCGGGCCGTGATGGTTACTGTACAATGGGAAGTAATTCAGGTCGGGATGGTTACTGTGCAGTGGGAGGTATGTCAGGCCGTGACGGTTACTGTACAGTGGGAGGTATGTCAGGGTGTGATGGTTATTGTACAGTGAGAGATATTTGGCGCTGTGATGGTTACTGTACAGTGTGAGGAATTTCGGGCCGTGATGGTTATTGTATAGTGGGATCTATGTCAGACCGTGATGGTTACTGCAATGTGGGAGGTATGTCGGGACGTGATGGTTACTCTACAGTGGGAGGTATGTCAGAGTGTGATGGTTACTGTACAATGGGAGGTATGTCGGGCCATGATGGTTACTGTACAGTGTGAGGAATGTCGGGGTGTGATGGTTACTGTACAATGGGAGGTATGTCGGGGTGTGATGGTTACTGTACAGTGGGAGGTATGCCGGGCTTTGCAGTTACTGTGCAGGGGAGGTATGTCAAGCCGTAATCGTTACTGAACAATGCGAGGTATGTCGGGCCTTGGTGGTTACTGTACAGTGGGAGGTATGTCGGGCCATGATGGTTACGGTACAATGGGAGGTATGTCAGGGTGTGATGGTTACTGTACACTGGGAGGAATGTCAGGGTGTGATGTTAATGTACAGTGTGAGGAATTTCGGGCCTTGATGGTTATTGTATAGTGGGATTTATGTCAGACAGTGATGGTTACTGTACAGTGGGAGGTATGCCGGGGTGTGATGGTTACTGTACAGTTGGAGGTATGTCGGGCCGTGATTGTTACTGTACAGTGGGAGGTATGTCGGGCCATGATGTTTACTGTATAGTGGGAGGTATGTCGGGCCGTGATGGTTACTCTACAGTGGAGGGTATGTCAGGCCATGATGGTTCTTGTACAGTGATAGATATTTGGGTCTGTGATGGTTATTGTACAGTGGGAGATATGTCAGACTGTGATGATTACTGTACAGTGAGAGGTATGACGGGCCGTGATGGTTACTGTTCAGTGGGAGGTATGTCAGGCCGTGATGGTTGCTGTACAGTGGGAGGTATGTCGGGGTGTGATTGATACTGTAGAGTGGGAGGTATGTCGGGCGTGATGGTTGTTGTACAATGAGTGGTATGTCAGGCCGTGATGTTTACGTTACAGTGGGAGGTATTTCGGGGTGTGATGGTTACTGTACAGTGGTAGGTTATTCGGGCCGTGATGGTTACTGTACAGTGGGAGGTATGTCAGGCCGTGATGGTTACTGTACAGTGTGTGGAATGTCGGGGTGCGATGGTTACTGTACAATGGGAGGTATGTTGGGCCATGATGGTTACTGTACAGTGGGAGGTATGTCGGGGTGTGATGGTTACTGTACAGTGGGACGTATGTCGGGCCGTGATTGTTACTGTACAGTGGGAGGTATGTCGGGGTGTGATGGTTACTGTACAGTGGGAGGTATGTCGGGGTGTGATGGTTACTGTACAGTGGGAGGTATGTCGGGCCGTGATGGTTACTGTACAGTGGGAGTTATTTCGGGCTGTAATGGTTACTGTACAGTGGGAGGTATGTCAAGCCGTGATGGTTACTGTACAGTGGGAGTTATGTCAGGCCATGTTGGTTAATGTACAGTGGGAGGTTTGTCAAGCCGTGATGGTTACTGTACAGTGCTAGGCATGTCGGGCCTTGGTGGTTCATGTAAAATGGGAGGTATGTCTGGCCATGATGGCTTCTGTACAGTGGGAGGAATATAAAGCCGTGATGGTTATGGTACAATGCGAGGTATGTCGGGCCGTGATGGTTACGGTACAGTTGGAGGTATGACGGGGTGTGATTGATACTGTACAGTGGTAGGTATGTCGGGCCCTGATGGTTGTTGTACAATGGGAGGAATGTCAGGCCGTGATGTTTACTGTACAGTGGGTGGTATGTCGGGGTGTGATGGTTACTGTACAGTGGTAGGTATTTCGGGTCGTGATGGTGACTATACAGTGGGAGGTATATAGGGCCGCGATAGTTACTGTACAGTGGGAAGTATTTCAGGTCGTGATGGTTACTGTACAGTGGGAGGTATGTCGGGGTGTGATGGTTACTGTACAGTGGGAGGTATGTCGGGCCGTGATGGTTACTGTACAGTGGTAGGTATTTCGGGTCATGATGGTTACTGTACAATAGGAGGTATGTCAGTTTGTGATGGTTACTGTACACTGGGAGGAATGTCAGGGTGTCATGGTTACTGTACAGTGTGAGGAATTTCGGGCCTTGATGGTTATTGTATAGTGGGATCTATGTCACATCGTGATGGTTACTGTACAGTGGGAGGTATGTCGGGGTGTGATGGTTACTGTACAGTTGGAGGTATGTCGGGCCGTGATTGTTACTGTACAGTGGGAGGTATGTCGGGCCATGATGGTTACTGTATAGTGGGAGGTATGTCGGGCCGTGATGGTTACTGTACAGTGGTAGGTATTTCGGGTCGTGATGGTTACTGTACAGTGGGAGGTATGTCAGGGCGTGATGGTTACTATACAGTGGGAGGTATATCGGGCCGCGATAGTTACTGTACAGTGGAGGGTATGTCAGGCTGTGATGGTTACTGTACAGTGGTAGGTATTTCGGGAGTGATGGTTACTGTACAGTGGGAGGTATGTCAGGGCGTGATGGTTACTATACAGTGGGAGGTATATCGGGCCGCGATAGTTACTGTACAGTGGAGGGTATGTCAGGCCGTGATGGTTACTGCACCGTGGGAGGTATTTCGGGCCGTGATGGTTCCTGTACAGTGTGAGGAATGTCGGGGTGTGATGTTTACTGTACAGTGGGAGGTATGCCGGGCTTTGCAGTTACTGTGCAGGGGGAGGTATGTCAAGCCGTGATCGTTACTGAACAATGCGAGGTATGTCGGGCCTTGGTGGTTACTGTACAGTGGGAGGTATGTTGGGCCATGATGGTTATGGTACAATGGGAGGTATGTCAGGGTGTGATGGTTACTGTACACTGGTAGGAATGTCAGGGTGTCATGGTTACTGTACAGTGTGAGGAATTTCGGGCCTTGATGGTTATTGTATAGTGGGATTTATGTCAGACAGTGATGGTTACTGTACAGTGGGAGGTATGTCGGGGTGTGATGGTTACTGTACAGTTGGAGGTATGTCGGGCCGTGATTGTTACTGTACAATGGGAGGTATGTCGGGCCATGATGTTTACTGTATAGTGGGAGGTATGTCGGGCCGTGATGGTTACTGTACAGTGGAGGGTATGTCAGGCCATGATGGTTCTTGGACAGTGAGAGATATTTGGGTCTGTGATGGTTATTGTACAGTGGGAGATATGTCAGACTGTGATGATTACTGTACAGTGAGAGGTATGACGGGCCGTGATGGTTACTGTTCAGTGGGAGGTATGTCAGGCCGTGATGGTTGCTGTACAGTGGGAGGGATGTCGGGGTGTGATTGATACTGTACAGTGGGAGGTATGTCGGGCGTGATGGTTGTTGTACAATGAGTTTACGGTACAGTGGGAGGTATGTCGGGGTGTGTTGGTTACTGTACAGAGGGAGGTTTGTCAGGCCGTGGTGGTTACTGTACAGTGGGAGGTATATCGGGCCGCGATGGTTACTGTACAGTGTGTGGAATGTCGGGGTGTGATGGTTACTGTACAGTTGGAGGTATGTCGGGCCGTGATGGTTACTGTACAGTGGGAGGTATGAGGGGCCATGATGGTTACTGTACAGTGGGAGGTATGTCGGGGTGTGATGGTTACTGTACAGTGGGACATATGTCGGGCCGTGATTGTTACGTACAGTGGGAGGTATGTCGGGGTGTGATGGTTACTGTACAGTGGGAGGTATGTCAAGCCGTGATGGTTACTGTACAGTGGGAGGTATGTCAGGCCGTGATGGTTACTGTACAGTGTGAGGTTTGTCAAGCCGTGATGGTTACTGTACAGTGCTAGGCATGTCGGGCCTTGGTGGTTAATGTTAAGTGTGAGGTACGTCTGGCCATGATGGTTTCTGGACAGTGGGAGGAATATCAAGCCGTGATGGTTATGGTACAGTGCGAGGTATGTCGGGCCGTGATGGTTACGGTACAGTGGGAGGTATTTCGGGGTGTGATGATTACTGTACATAGGTAGGTATGTCGGGCCGTGATGGTTACTGTACAGTGGGAGGTATGTCAGGCCGTGATGGTTACTGTACAGTGCTAGGCATGTCGGGCCTTGGTGGTTCATGTAAAGTGGGAGGTATGTCTGGCCATGATGGTTTCTGTACAGTGGGAGGAATATCAAGCCGTGATGGTTATGGTACAGTGCGAGGTATGTCGGGCCGTGATGGTTACGGTACAGTTGGAGGTATGACGGGTTGTGATAGTTACTGTACAGTGGTTGGTATGTGTGGCCGTGATGATTACTGTGCAGTGAGAGGTATGTCGGGCCTTGCCAGTTTCTGTACAGTAGGAGTTATGTCGGGCCGTGATGGTTACTGTACAGTGGGAGGTATGCCGGGCTTTGCAGTTACTGTGCAGGGGGAGGTATGTCAAGCCGTGATCGTTACTGAACAATGGGAGGTCTGTCTGGCCTTGGTGGTTACTGTACAGTGGGAGGTATGTCAGGCCGTGATGGTTACTGTACAGTGGGAGGAATATCAGGCCGTGATGGTGACTGTACAGTGCGAGGGATGTCAGGCCGGGATGTTTACAGTACCATGTGAGGTATGCCGGGATTTGACGGTTACTGTGCAGTGGGTGGTATGTCAAACCGTGATGGTTACTGTAAAGTGGGAGGTATGTCGGGGTGTTGTGGTTACTGTACTGTGGGAGGTAGGTCTAGCCATGACAGTTACTGTACAGTGGGCGGTATGCCAGGATTTGACTGTTACTGTGCAGTGGGATGTTTGTCAAGCCGTGATGGTTAATGTACAGTGGGAGGTATGTCAGGGTGTGATGGTTACTGTACAGTGGGAGGTATGTCGGGCCGTGATGGTTACTGTACTGTGGGAGTTATATCGGGCCGCGATGGTTACTGTACAGTGGAGGGTATGTCGGGCCGTAATGGTTACTGTACAGTGGGAGGTATGTTGGGCCATGATGGTTACTGTACAGTGTGAGGTATGTCGGGGTGTGATGGTTACTGTACAGTGGGACGTATGTCGGGCCGTGATGATTACTGTACAGTGGGAGATATGTCGGGGTGTGATGGTTACTGTACAGTGGGAGGTATGTCAGGCCGGGATGGTTACTGTACCGTGTGAGGTATGCCGGGCTTTGACGGTTCCTGTGCAGTGGGTGGTATGTCAAACCGTGATGGTTACTGTAAAGTGGGAGGTATGTCGGGGTGTTGTGGTTACTGTACTGTGGGAGGTAAGTCTAGCCATGACGGTTACTGTACAGTGGGAGGTATGCCGGGATTTGATTGTTACTGTGCAGTGGGATGTTTGTCAAGCCGTGATGGTTAATGTACAGTGGGAGGTATGTCAGGCCGTGATGGTTACTGTACAGTGGGAGGTATATCGGGCCATGATGGTTACTGTACAGTGGGAGGTAATTCAGGCCGGGATGGTTACTGTGCAGTGGGAGGTATGTCAGGTCGTGACGGTTACTGTACAGTGGGAGGTATGTCAGGGTGTGATGGTCATTGTACAGTGAGAGATATTTGGGGCTGTGATGGTTACTGTACAGTGTGAGGAATTTCGGGCCGTGATGGTTATTGTATAGTGGGATCTATGTCAGACCGTGATGGTTACAGTAATGTGGGAGGTATGTCGGGACGTGATGGTTACTCTACAGTGGGAGGTATGTCAGAGTGTGATGGTTACTGTACAATGGGAGCTATGTCGGGCCGTGATTGTTTCTGCACAGAGGAGGGTATGTCAGGCCATGATGGTAATTGTACAGTGAGAGATATTTGGGGCTGTGATGGTTATTGTACAGTGGGAGGTATGTCAGAATGTGGTGGTTACTGTAGAGTGAGAGGTATGTCGGGCCGTGATGGTTACTGTTCAGTGGGAGGTATGTCGGGGTGTGATTGATACTGTACAGTGGGAGGTATATCGGGCCGTGATGGTTACTGTACAGTGGAGGGTATGTCAGGCCCTGATGGTTACTGCACAGTGGGAGGTATGTAAGGTCGTGATGTTTACTGTACAATGGGAGGTAGTACGGGCCGTGATGGTTACTGTACAGTGGGAGGTATGTCGGGCCGTGATGGTTACTGTACAGTGGGAGGTTTGTCGGGGTGTGATGGTTACTGTACAGTGGGAGGTATATCGGGCCGTGATTGTTACTGTACAGTGGAGGGTATGTCAGGCCCTGATGGTTACTGCACAGTGGGCGGTATGTAAGGTCGTGATGTTTACTGTACAATGGGAGGTATGTCGGGGTGTGATGGTTAGTGTACAGTTGTAGGTATGTCGGGCCATGATGGTTACTGTACAATAGGAGGTATGTCAGGCCGTGATGGTTACTGGACAGTGGGAGGTATATCGGGCCGTGATGGTTACTGTACAGTGGAGGGTAGGTCAGGCCGTGATGGTTACTGCACAGTGTGAGGTAGAACGGGCCGTGATGGTTACTGTACAGTGGGAGGTTTGTCGGGCCGTGATGGTTACTGTACAGTGGGAGGTTTGTCGGGCCGTGATGGTTACTGTACAGTGGGAGGTATGTCGGACCGTGATGGTTATTGTACAGTGAGAGATATTTGGGGCTGTGATGGTTACTGTACAGTATAAGGTATGTCCGGCCGTGATGGTTAATATACAGTGGGAGGTATGTCGGGCCGTGATGGTAACTGTACAGTGTGAGAAATGTCGGGCCGTGATGGTTACTGTACAGTGGGAGATATGTCGGTCCGTGATGGTAACTGTACAGTGTGAGGTATGTCGGGCCGTGATGGTTACTGTAAAGTGTGAGGTAATTCAGGCCGGGATGGTTACTGTGCAGTGGGAGGTATGTCAGGCCGTGATGGTTACTGTACAGTGGGAGGTATGTCGGGGTGTGATGGCTACTGTACATTTGGAGGTATGCCCGGCCGTGATGGTTACTGTACAGTGGGAGGTATGTCGGGCCGTGATGGTAACTGTACAGTGAAAGGAATGTCGGGCGTGATGGTTACTGTACAATGGGAGGTAATTCAGGCCGGGATGGTTACTGTGCAGTGGGAGGTATGTCAGGCCGTGACGGTTACTGTACAGTGGGAGGTATGTCAGGGTGTGTTGGTCATTGTACAGTGAGAGATATTTGGGGCTGTGATGGTAACTGTACAGTGTGAGATATTTGGGGCTGTGATGGTTACTGTACAGTATAAGGTATGTCCGGCCGTGATGGTTAATATACAGTGGGAGGTATGTCGGGCCGTGATGGTAACTGTACAGTGTGAGAAATGTCGGGCCGTGATGGTTACTGTACAGTGGGAGATATGTCGGTCCGTGATGGTAACTGTACAGTGTGAGGTATGTCGGGCCGTGATGGTTACTGTACAGTGTGAGGTAATTCAGGCCGGCATGGTTACTGTGCAGTGGGAGGTATGTCAGGCCGTGATGGTTACTGTACAGTGGGAGGTATGTCGGGGTGTGATGGCTACTGTACAATCGGAGGAATGTCGGGCTGTGATGGTTACTGTACAGTGGGAGGTATGTCGGGCCGTGATGGTAACTGTACAGTGTGAGGAATGTCGGGCGTGATGGTTACTGTACAATGGGAGTTAATTCAGGCCGGGATGGTTACTGTGCAGTGGGAGGTATGTCAGGCCGTGACGGTTACGGTACAGTGGGAGGTATGTCAGGGTGTGATGGTCATTGTACAGTGAGAGATATTTGGGACTGTGATGGTTACTGTATAGTGTGAGGAATTTCGGGCCGTGATGGTTATTGTATAGTTGGATCTATGTCAGACCGTGATGGTTACTGTAATGTGGGAGGTATGTCGGGACGTGATGGTTACTCTACAGTGGGAGGTATGTCAGAGTGTGATGGTTACTGTACAATGGGAGGTATGTCAGGCCATGATGGTTATTGTACAGTGAGAGATATTTGGGGCTGTGATGGTTATTGTACAGTGGGAGGTATGTCAGAATGTGGTGGTTTCTGTACAGTGAGAGGTATGTCGGGGTGTGATTGATACTGTACAGTGGTAGGTATGTCGGGCCCTGATGGTTTTTGTACAATGGGAGGAATGTCAGGCCGTGATGGTTACTGTACAGTGGTAGGTATTTCGGGTCGTGATGGTTACTGTACAGTGGGAGGTACGTCAGGCCGTGATGGTGACTATACAGTGGGAGGTATAACGGGCCGCGATAGTTAATATTCAGTGGAGGGTATGTCAGGCCGTGATGGTTACTGAACAGTGGGAGGTATGTCGGGCCATGATGGTTACTGTACAATAGGAGGTATGTCAGGGTGTGATGGTTACTGTACACTGGGAGGAATGTCAGGGTGTCATGGTTACTGTACAGTGTGTGGAATTTCGGGCCTTGATGGTTATTGTATAGTGGGATCTATGTCAGACCGTGATGGTTACTGTACAGTGGGAGGTATGTCGGGGTGTGATGGTTACTGTACAGTTGGAGGTATGTCGGGCCGTGATTGTTACAGTATAGTGGGAGGTATGTCGGGCCGTGATGGTTACTGTACAGTGGTAGGTATTTCGGGTCGTGATGGTTACTGTACAGTGGGAGGTATATCAGGCCGTGATGGTTACTATACAGTGGGAGGTATATCGGGCCGCGATAGTTACTGTACAGTGGAGGGTATGTCAGGCCGTGATGGTTACTGCACCGTGGGAGGTATGTCGGGCCGTGATGTTTACTGTACAGTGTGAGGAATGTCGGGGTGTGATGGTTACTGTACAATGGGAGGTATGTCGGGGTGTGATGGTTAAAGTATAGTGGGAGGTATGCCGGGCTTTGCAGTTACTGTGCAGGGGGAGGTATGTCAAGCCGTGATCGTTACTGAACAATGCGAGGTATGTCGGGCCTTGGTGGTTACTGTACAGTGGGAGGTATGTCGGGCCATGATGGTTACTGTACAATGGGAGGTATGTCAGGTCGTGACGGTTACTGTACAGTGGGAGGTATGTCGGGCCGTGATGGTTACTGTACAGTGGGAGGTATATCGGGCTGTGATGGTTACTGCACAGTGGGAGGTATGTCAGGCTGTGATGGTTACTGTACAGTGGAGGGTATATCAGGCCGTGATGGTTCTTGTACAGTGAGAGATATTTGGGTCTGTGATGCTTATTGTACAGTGGGAGATATGTCAGACTGTGATGATTACTGTACAGTGAGAGGTATGACGGGCCGTGATGGTTACTGTTCAGTGGGAGGTATGTCAGGCCGTGATGGTTGCTGTACAGTGGGAGGTATGTCGGGGTGTGATTGATACTGTACAGTGGGAGGTATGTCGGGCGTGATGGTTGTTGTACAATGAGTGGTATGTCAGGCCGTGATGCTTACGGTACAGTGGGAGGTATTTCGGGGTGTGATGGTTACTGTACAGTGGTAGGTTATTCGGGCCGTGATGGTTACTGTACAGTGGGAGGTATGTCAGGCCGTGATGGTTACTGTACAGTGGGAGGTATATCGGGCCGCGATGGTTACTGTACAGTGTGTGGAATGTCGGGGTGCGATGGTTACTGTACAATGGGAGGTATGTCGGGCCGTGATGGTTACTGTACAGTGGGAGCTATGTGGGGCCATGATGGTTACTATACAGTGGGTGATATGTCGGGCCGTGATTGTTACTGTACAGTGGGACGTATGTCGGGGTGTGATGGTTACTGTACAGTGGGGGGTATGTCAAGCCGTGATGGTTACTGTACAGTGGGGGGTATGTCAGGCCGTGATGGTTACTGTACAGTGGGAGGTTTGTCAAGCCGTGATGGTTACTGTACAGTGCTAGGCATGTCGGGCCTTGGTGGTTAATGTAAAGTGGGAGGTATGTCTGGCCATGATGGTTTCTGGACAGTGGGAGGAATATCAAGCCGTGATGGTTATGGTACAGTGCGAGGTATGTCGGGCCGTGATGGTTAAGGTACAGTGGGAGGTATTTCGGGGTGTGATGATTACTGTACAGTGGTAGGTATGTCGGGCCGTGATGGTTACTGTACAGTGGGAGGTATGTCAGGCCGTGATGGTTACTGTACAGTGGGAGGTATATCGGGCCGCGATGGTGACTGTACAGTGTGTGGAATGTCGAGGTGCGATTGTTACTATACAATGGGAGGTATGTCAGGGTGTGATGGTTACTGTACAGTGGGAGTATGTCAGGCCGTGATGGTTACTGTACAGTGGGAGGTATTCCCCGCCGTGATGGTTACTGTACAGTGGGAGGTATGTCAGGCCGTGATGGTTACTGTACAGTGGGATGTATATCGGCCTGTGATGGTTACTGTACAGTGGGAGGTATGTCGGGGTGTGATGGTTACTGTACAGTGGGAGGTATGTCAGGGTGTGATGGTTACTGTACAGTGGGAGGTATGTCGGGCCGTGATGGTTACTGTACAGTGGCAGTTATATCGGGCCACGATGGTTACTGTACAGTGGAGGGTAGGTCAGGCCGTGATGGTGACTGCACAGAGGGAGGTATGTCGGGCCATAATGGTTACTGTACAGTGGGAGGTATGTTGGGCCATGATGGTTACCGTACAGTGGGAGGTATGTCGGGGTGTGATGGTTACTGTACAGTGGGACGTATGTCGGGCCGTGATGATTACTGTACAGTGGGACGTATGTCGGGCCGTGATGATTACTGTACAGTGGAGGGTATGTCGGGCCGTGATGGTTACTGTACAGTGCGAGGAATATCAGGCCGTGATGGTTACTGTAAAGTGCACGGTATGTCGGGCCGTCATGGTTACTGTACAGTGGGAGGTATGTAAGGGTGTGATGGTTACTGTACAGTGGGAGGTATGTCAGGCCGTGATGGTTACTGTACAGTGGGAGGTATTTCGGCCTATGATGGTTACTGTACAGTGAGAGGTATTTGGGACTGTGATGGTTATTGTACAGTGGGATCTATGTCAGACAGTGATGGTAACTGTACTGTGGGAGGTATGTTGGGCTGTGCTGGTTACTGTACAGTGGGAGGTATGTCGGACCGTGATGGTTACTGTACAGTGGGAGGTATGTTGGGCCGTGATGGTTATTGTAAAGTGTGAGGTATGTCGGACCGTGATGGTTACTGCACAGTGGTAGGTATTTCGGGGTGTGATGGTTACTGTACAGTGTGAGGTATGTCGGGATGTGATGGTTACTGTACAGTGGGAGGTATGTCGGACCGTGATGGTTACTATACAGTGGGAGGTGTGTCGGACCGTGATAGTTACTGTACAGTGGGTAGGATGTCGGGCTTTGACAGTTACTGTGCAGTGGGAGGTATTTCAAGCCGTGATCGTTACTGTACAATGGGAGGTATGTCGGGCCTTGTTGGTTACTCTACAGTGCGAGGTATGTCGGGCCGTGATGGTTACGGTACAGTGGGAGGTATTTCGGGGTGTGATGATTACTGTACAGTGGTAGGTATGTCGGGCCGTGATGGTTACTGTACAGTGGGAGGTATGTCAGGCCGTGATGGTTACTGCACAGTGGGAGGTATATCGGGCCGCGATGGTGACTGTACAGTGTGTGGAATGTCGAGGTGCGATTGTTACTATACAATGGGAGGTATGTCAGGGTGTGATGGTTACTGTACAGTGGGAGTATGTCGGGCCGTGATGGTTACTGTACAGTGGGAGGTATTCCCCGCCGTGATGGTTACTGTACAGTGGGAGGTATGTCAGGCCGTGATGGTTACTGTACAGTGGGATGTATATCGGCCTGTGATGGTTACTGTACAGTGGGAGGTATGTCGGAGTGTGATGGTTACTGTACAGTGGGAGGTATGTCAGGGTGTGATGGTTACTGTACAGTGGGAGGTATGTCGGGCCGTGATGGCTACTGTACAGTGGCAGTTATATCGGGCCGCGATGGTTACTGTACAGTGGAGGGTAGGTCAGGCCGTGATGGTGACTGCACAGAGGGAGGTATGTCGGGCCATAATGGTTACTGTACAGTGGGAGGTATGTCGGGGTGTGATGGTTACTGTTCAGTGGGACGTTTGTCGGGCCGTGATGATTACTGTACAGTGGGAGGTATGTCGGGGTGTGATGTTTACTGTACAGTGGGAGGTATGTCAAGCCGTGATGGTTACTGTACAGTGGGAGGTATGTCGGGCCGTGATGGTAACTGTAGAGTGAGAGGTACGTCAGGCCGTGATGGTTACTGCAGAGTGGAGGGTATGTCAGGGTGTGATGGTTACTGTACAGTGGGAGTTATATCGGGCCGTAATGGTTACTGTACAGTGTGAGGTATGTCGGGGTGTGATGTTTACTGTACAGTGGGAGGTATGTCGGGGTGTGATGGTTACTGTACAGTGGGAGGTATGTCGGACCGTGATGGTTACTGTACAGTGGGAGGGATGTCGGGCTTTGACAGTTACTGTGCAGTGGGAGGTATGTCAAGCTGTGATGGTTACTGTACAATGGGAGGTATGTCGGACCCTGGTGGTTACTGTACAGTGGGAGGTAAGTCTGGTCGTGATCGTTACTGTACATTGGGAGAAATATCAGGCAGTGACGGTTACTGTACAGTCAGGCGTATGCCGGGCTTTGACGGTTACCGTGCAGTGAGTGGTATGTCAGGCCGGGATGGTTACTGTACATTGGAAGGAATATCAGGCCATGATGGTTACTGTACAGTGGGAGGTATGTCGCGCTGTCATGGTTACAGTACAGTGAGAGGTAGGTCCGGCCGTGATGGTTACTGTACAGTGGGACATATGTCGTGGTGTGATGGTTACTGTCCAGTGGGTGGTATGTCGGGGTGTGATGGTTACTGTACAGTGGGAGGTATGTCGGGCCGTGATGGTTACTGTACAGTGGGTGTTAAATCGGGCCGCGATGGTTACTGTACATTGGAGGGTATGTCAGACCGTGATGGTTTCTGCACAGTGGGAGGTATGTCGGGCCGTAATAGTTACTGTACAGTGGGAGGTATGTTGGACCATGGTGGTTACTGTACAGTGGGAGGTATATCGGGCCGTGATGGTTACTGTACAGTGGGACGTATGTCAGGACGTGATGGTTTCTGTACAGTGGGAGGAATATCAAGCCGTGATGGTTATGGTACAGTGCGAGGAATGTCGGGCCGTGATGGTTACGGTACAGTTGGAGGTATGACGGGTTGTGATGGTTATTGTACATTGGAAGGTATGCCGGGCCGTGATGGTTACTGTATAGTGAGAGGAATTTCGGTCTATGATGATGACTGTACAGTGAGAGGTATTTGGGACTGTGATGGTTATTGTACAGTGGGATCTATGTCAGACCGTGATGGTTAGTGTACAGTGTGAGGAATTTCTGGCCGTGATGGTTATTGTATACTGGGATGTATGTCAGACCGTGATGGTTCATCTACAGTGGGAGGTATGTCGGCCCGTGACGGTTACTGTACAGTGGGAGGTATGTCGGTCCCTGATGGTAACTTGGCACTGGGAGGTTTGTCGGTCCATGATGGTTACTGTACAATCGGATGTATATCGGGCCGTGATGGTTACGGTAGAGTTGGATGTATGACGGGTTGTGATGGTTACTGCACAGTGGAAGGGATGTCTGTCCGTGATGGTTACTGTACAGTGGGATGTATATCGGGCCGTGATGGTTACGGTAGAGTTGGATGTATGACGGTTTGTGATGGTTACTGCCCAGTGGAAGGTATGTAAGGTCGTGATGGTTACTGTACAGTGGGTATGTCAGGCCGTGATGGTTACTGCACAGTGGGAGGTATGTAAGGCCGTGATGATTACTGTGCAGTGGGAGGTATGTCGGGGTGTGATGTTTACAGTACAGTGGTAGGTATGTCGGGCCGTGATCGTTACTCTACAGGGGGAGGTATGTCAGGGTGTGATGGTTACTGTACAGTGTGAGCAATTTCGCGCCGTGATGTTTATTGTATAGTGGGATCTATGTCGGACCGTGATGGTTACTGTACAGTGGGAGGTATATCGGGATGTGATGATTACTGTACAGTGGGATGTATGTCAGGTTGTGATGGTTACTGCACAATGGGAGGTATATCAGGCCGTGACGGTTACTTTACAGTGCGAGGTATGTCGGGCCGTGATGGTTACTGTACATTGGAGGGTACGTCAGGCCATGATGGTTATTGTACAGTGAGAGACATTTGGGGCTGTGATGGTTACTGTACAGTGGGAGGTATGTCTGGGTGTGATTGATACTGTACAGTGGTAGGTATGTCGGGCCGTGATGGTTGTTGTACAATGGGAGGTCTGTCAGGCCGTGAAGTTTACTGTACAGTGGGAGGTATGTCGGGGTGTGATGGTTACTGTACAGTGGGAGGTATATAGGGCAGCGATGTTTTGTGTTCAGTGGAGGGTATGTCAGGCCGTGATGGTTACTGCACAGTGGCAGGTATGTCAGGGAGCTAAAGTTACTGTACAATGGGAGGTATGTCAGGGTGTGATGGTTACTGTCCAGTGGGAGTTTGTTGGTCCGTGATGGTTACTGTATAGTGGGAGGTATGCCCCGCCGTGATGGTTACTGTACAGTGGGATGTATGTCGGGGTGTGATGGTTACTGTACAGTGTGAGGTATGTCAGGCCGTGATGGTTACTGTGCAGTTGGAGGTATGTGAGGCCACGATGGTTACTGCACAGTGGAGGGTATGTCAGGCCGTGATGGTTACTGCACAGTGGGAGGTATGTCAGGCCGTGATGGTTACTGTACAGTCGGACGTATGTCAGGCCGTGATGTTTACGAAAAAGTAGGAGGTATGTCAAGCCGTGATGGTTACTGTACAGTGGGATGTATGTCGGGCCTTGGTGGTTAATGTAAAGTGGGAGGTAAGTCTGGCCATGATGGTTACTGTACAGTGGGCGGAATATCAAGCCTTGATGGTTATGGTACATTGCGATGTATGTCGGGCCGTGATGGTTACGGTACAGTTGAGGTGTGACGGGTTGTGATGGTTATTGTACAGTGGGAGGTATGTCGGGCCGTGATGGTTACTGTACAGTGGGAGGTATGTGAAGCCGTGACCGTTACTGTACAGTGGGAGATATGCCGGGCTTTGTAGTTCCTGTGCAGGGGGAGGTATGTCAAGACGTGATCGTTACTGAACAATGGGAGGTAAGTCTGGCCTTGGTGGTTACTGTGCAGTGGGAGGAATGTCAGGCCGGGATGGTTACTGTACAGTGGGAGGAATATCAGGCCGTGATGGTGACTGTACAGTGCGAGGTATGTCAGGCCGGGATGGTTACTGTAGAGTGGGAGGTATTTCGGCCTATGATGGTTAGTGAACAGTGAGAGGTATTTGCGACTGTGATGGTTATTGTACAGTGGGATCTATGACAGACCGTGAGGGTTACTGTACAGTGGGAGTTATTTCGGCCTATGATGATTACTGTACAGTGAGAGGTATTTAGGACTGTGATGGTTATTGTACAGTGGGATCTATGTCAGACCGTGATGGTTACTGTACTGTGGGAGGTATGTTGGGCCGTGCCGGTTACTGTACAGTGGGAGGTATGTCGGACTGTGATGGTTACTGTTCAGTGGGTGGTATGTCGAGTCGTGATGTTTATTGTATAGTTGTGAGGTATGTCGGGCCGTGATGGTTACCGTACAGTGTGAGGTATTAGAGGGTGTGACTGTTACCGTACAGTGTGAGGTTTACTATACAGTGGGAGGTATGTCGGGCTGTGATGTTTACTGTTCAGTGGAGCGTAGGTCGGGGTATGGTGGTTATTGTACAGTGAGACGTACGTCGGGCCGTGATGGTTACTGTACAGTGAGAGGTACGTCGGGCCGTGATGGTTATTGTACAGTGAGAGGTATGTCGGACCGTGATGGTTACTGTACAGTGGGAGGTATGCCGGGGTGTGAGGGTTAGTGTACAGTGGGAGTTATGTCGGGGTGTGATGGTTACAGTACAGTGGGAGGTATGTCAGTCTGTGATGGTTACTGTACAGTGGGAGGTATGTCGGGCCGTGATGGTTAATGTACAGTGGTATGTATGTCCGGGTGCAGTGGTTTCTGTACAGTGGGAGGTTCGTCGGGCCGTGATGGTTATTGTACAGTGAGAGGTATGTCGGACCGTGATGGTTACTGTACAGTGGGAGGTATGTCGGGGTGTGATGGTTACTGTACAGTGGGAGGTGTGTCGAACCGTGATGGTTACTGTACAGTGGGAGGTATTTCGGGGTGTGATGGTTACTGTACAGTGGGAGGTATGTCGGGCCGTGATGGTTACTGTACAGTGGGAGGTCTGTCGAACCGTGATGGTTACTGTACCGTGGGAGCTATGTCGGACCGTGATGGTTACTGTACAGTGGGAGGGATGTCGGGCTTTGACAGTTACTGTGCAGTGGGAGGTATGTCAAGCCGTGATCGTTACTGTGCAATGGGAGGTATGTCGGGCCTTGGTGGTTACTGTACAGTGGGAGGTAAGTCTGGCCGTGATGGTTACTGTACAGTGAGAGATATTTGGGGCTGTGATGGTTGTTGTACAGTGGGAGGAATGTCAGGCTGTGATGGTTACTGTACAGTCGGAGGGATGTCGGGCTGTGATGGTTAATGTACAGTTGCATGTATGTCCAGGTGCAGTGGTTCCTGTACAGTGGGAGGTACGTCGGGCCGTGATGGTTATTGTACAGTGAGAGGCATGTCGGGCCGTGATGGTTACTGTACAGTGGGAGGTATGTCGGGGTGTGATGGTTACTGTACAGTGGGAGGTATGTCGGGGTGTGATGGTTACTGTACAGTGGGAGGTCTGTCGAACCGTGATGGTTACTGTACAGTGGGAGGGATGTCGGGCTTTGACAGTTACTGTGCAGTGGGAGGTATGTCAAGCCGTGATCGTTACTGTACAATGGGAGGTATGTCGGGCCTTGATGGTTACTGTACAGTGAGAGATATTTGGGGCTGTGATGGTTATTGTACAGTGGGAGGTATGTCAGTCTGTGATGGTTACTGTACAGTGGGAGGTATGTCGGGCCGTGATGGTTAATGTACAGTGGTATGTATGTCCGGGTGTAGTGGTTACTGTACAGTGGGAGGTATGTCGGGCTGCGATGGTTACTGTACAGTGGGAGGTATGTCGGGGTGTGATGGTTACTGTACAGTGGGAGGTATGTCGGGCCATGATGGTTACTGTACAGTGGGAGGAATATCAAGCCGTGATGGTTATGGTCCAGTGCGAGGTATGTCGGGCCGTGATGGTTACGGTTCTTTTGGAGGCATGACGGGTTGTGATGGTTACTGTACAGTGGAAGGTATGTCTGGCCGTGATGGTTACTGTACAGTGGGAGGTATGTCAGGCCGTGATGGTTACTGTACAGTGGGAGGTATGTCGGGCCGTGATGCTTACTGTACAGTGGGAGGAATATCAAGCCGTGATAGTTATGGTACAGTGCGATGTATGTCGGGCCGTGATGGTTACGGTACAGTTGGAGGCATGACGGGTTGTGATGGTTACTGTACAGTGGGAGGTATGTCGGGCCGTGATGGTTAATGTACAGTGGTATGTATGTCCGGGTGCAGTGGTTACTGTACAGTGGGAGGTTCGTCGGGCCGTGATCGTTACTGTACAGTGAGAGGTATGTCAAGCCGTGATCGTTACTGAACAATGGGAGTTAAGTCTGGCCTTGGTGGTTACTGTACAGTGGGAGGTATGTCGGGCCATGATGGTTACTGTACAATGGGAGGTATGTCAGGCCGTGATGGTTACTTTACAGTGGGAGGTATGTCGGGCCGTGATGGTTACTCTACAGTGGGAGGTATGTCAGGGTGTGATGGTTACTGTACAGTGTGAGAAATTTCGGGGCATGACGGTTATTGTATAGTGGGATCTATGTCAGACCGTGATGGTTATTGTACAGTGGGAGCTATTTCGGGATGTGATGATTACTGTACAGTGGGAGGTATGTCAGGTTGTGATGGTTACTGCACAATGGGAGGTATATCAGGCCGTGACGGTTACTTTACATTGCGAGGTATGTCAGGCCATGATGGTTATTGTACAGTGAGAGACATTTGGGGCTGTGATGGTTATTGTACTGTGGGAGGTATGTCAGTCTGTGATGGTTACTGTACAGTGGGAGGTATGTCGGGGTGTGATTGATTCTGTACAGTGGTAGTTATGTCGGGGCGTGATGATTGTTGTACAATGGGAGGTCTGTCAGGCCGTGATGTTTACTGTACAGTGGGAGGTATGTCGGGCCGTGATGGTTACTGTACAGTGGGACGTATATCGGGCAGCGATGGTTACTGTTCAGTGGAGGGTATGTCAGGCCGTGATGGTTACTGCACAGTGGCAGGTATGTCAGGGTGTGATGGTTACTGTACAGTGGGAGTATATTGGGCCGTGATGGTTACTGTACAGTGGGAGGTATGTCGTGCTGTGATGGTTACTGTACAGTGGAGCGTATGTCGCGGTATGATGGTTACTGTACAGTGAGAGATACGTCGGGCCGTGATGGTTACTGTACAGTGAGAGGTACGTCGGGCCGTGATGGTTACTGTACAGTGGAGGATATGTCTCGGTGTGATGGTTACTGTACAATGGGAGGAATGTCGGGCTGTGATGGTTACTGTACAGTGGGAGGTATGTCGGACCGTGATGGTAACTGTACAGTGGGAGGTATGTCGGGGTGTGATGGTTACTGTACAGTGGGACGTATATCGGGCAGCGATGGTTACTGTTCAGTGGAGGGTATGTCAGGCCGTGATGGTTACTGCACAGTGGCAGGTATGTCAGGGTGTGATGGTTACTGTACAGTGGGAGTATGTTGGGCCGTGATGGTTACTGTACAGTGGGAGGTATGTCCCGCCGTGATGGTTACTGTACAGTGGGAGGTATGTCGGGGTGTGATGGTTTCTGTACAGTGGGAGGTATGTCAGGCCGTGATGGTTACTGTGCAGTTGGAGGTATGAGGCCATGATGGTTACTGCACAGTGGAGGGTATGTCAGGCCGTGATGGTTACTGCACAGTGGGAGGTATATCGGGCCATGATGGTTACTGTACAGTGGGAGGTATGTCGGGCCGTGATGGTTACTGTGCAGTTGGAGGTATGTGAGGCCACGATGGTTACTGTACAGTGGGAGGTATGTCGGGCCGTGATGGTTACTGTACATTCGGACGTAGGTCAGGCCGTGATGTTTACTGTAGAGTGGGAGGTATGTCGTGCTGTGATGGTTACTGTACAGTGGAGGGTATGTCGCGGTATGATGGTTACTGTACAGTGTGAGGTACGTCGGGCCGTGATGGTTACTGTACAGTGAGAGGTACGTCGGGCCGTGATGGTTACTGTACAGTGGAGGATATGTCTCGGTGTGATGGTTACTGTACAATGGGAGGAATGTCGGGCTGTGATGGTTACTGTACAGTGGGAGGTATGTCGGACCGTGATGGTAACTGTACAGTGGGAGGTATGTCGGACAGTGATGGTTACTGTACAGTGGGACCTATTTCGGACCGTGATGGTTACTGTACAGTGGGAGGGATGTCGGGCTTTGACAGTTACTGTGCAGTGGGAGGTATGTCAAGCCGTGATTGTTGCTGTACCATGGGAGGTGTGTCGGGCCTTGGTGGTTACTGTACAGTGGGAGGTAAGTGTGGAAGTGATCGTTACTGTACATTGGAAGGAATGTCGCGGTGTGATGGTTACTGTACGGTGAGAGGTATTTCGGGTGTGATGGTTACTGTACAGTGGGAGGTATGTCCGGCCGTGATGGTTCCTGTACAGTGAGACGTTTGCCGGGCTTTGACGGTTAATGTGCAGTGGGTGGTATGTCAGGCCGGGATGGTTACTGTACATTGGAAGGAATATCAGGCAATGATGGTTACTGTACAGTGGGAGGTATGTCGGGGTGTGATGGTTACTGTACAGTGGTAGGTATGTCGGGCCGTGATGGTTACTGTGCAATGGGAGGTAAGTCAGGCCGTGATGGTTACTGTACAGTGGGACGTATATCGGGCCGTGATGGTTACTGTACAGTGGAGGGTATGTCAGTCCGTGATGGTTACTGCACAGTGGGAGGTATGTCAGGCCGTGATGGTTACTGCACAGTGGGAGGTATGTCGGTCAAAGATGGTTACTGTACAGTGGGAGGTATGTCGGGCCGTGATGGTTACTGTACAGTGGCAGGTATGTCGGGCCGTAATGGTTACCGTAGAGTGGGAGGTATGTCGTTCCGTGATGGTTACTGCACAGTGGGAGGTATGTCGGTCCGTGGTGGTTACTGTGCAGTGGGATGTATATCGGGCCGTGATGGTTACAATACAGTGGAGGGTATGTCAGGCCGTGATGGTTACTGCACAGTGGGAGGTATGTCAGGCCGTGATGGTTACTGTACTGTGGTAGGTATGTCGGACCGTGATGGTTACTGTACAATGGGAGGTATGTCAGGCCGTGATGGTTACTGTACAGTGGGAGGTATATCGGGCCGTGATGGTTACTGTACAGTGGGAGGTATATCGGGCTGTGATGGTTACTACACAGTGGGAGGTATGTCAGGCCGTGATGGTTACTGCACAGTGGGAGGTATGTCGGGTGTGATGGTTACTGTACAGTGGGAGGTAGGTCGGGCCTTGATGGTTACTGTAGGGTGGGAGGTATATCGGGCCGTGATGGTTACTGTACAGTGGGAGGCATGTAGGGGTGTGATGGTTACTGTACAGTGGGAGGTATGTCGGGCCGTGATGGTTACTGTACAGTGTGGGTTCTGTCAGGCCGTGATGGTTACTGCACAGTGGGAGGTATGTCGGTACATGATGGTTACTCTATAGTGGGAGGTATGTTGGTCCGTGATGGTTACTGTACGGTGGGAGGTATGTCGGGGTGTGATGGTTACTGTACAGTGGGAGGTATGTCAGGTTGTGATGGTTACTGTACAATGGGAGGTATGTCAGTCCGTGATGGTTATTGTACAGTGGGAAGGAGGTCGGGCCCTGGTGGTTTCTGTACAGTGGGTGGTTTGTCAGGTTGTGATGGTTACTGTACATTGGGAGATATGTCGGACCGTGATGGTTACTGTCCAGTAGGAGGTATGTCAAAAAATGACGGTTACTGTACAGTGGGAGGTAAGTCGGGCTTTGGTGGTTACTGTACAGTGGGAGGTAAGTCTGGCCGTGATGGCTACTGTGCAGTGGGAGGTATGTCAGGCCGTGACGTTTACTTTACTGTGGGAGGTATGTCGGGCCGTGATGGTTACTGTACAGTGGAAGGTAAATCGGGATGTGATGATTACTGTACAGTGTGAAGTATGTCGGGACGTGATGGTTACTGTACAGTGGGAGGTATGTCAGGGTGTGATGGTTACTGTACAATGGGAGGTATGTCAGGCCGTGACGGTTACTTTACAGTGGGCGGTATGTCAGGCCGTGATGGTTACTGTACAGTGAAGGGTATGTCAGGCCATGATGGTTATTGTACAGTGCGAGATATTTGGGGCTGTGATGGTTATTGTACAGTGGGAGGTATGTCAGACTGTGATGGTTACTGTACAGTGAGAGGTATGACGGGCCGTGCTGGTTACTGTTCAGTGGGAGGTATGTCAGGCCGTGTTGGTTACTGTACAGTGGGAGTTATGTCGGGGAGTGATTGATACTGTAAAGTGGTAGGTATGTCGGGCCGTGATCGTTGTTGTACAATGGGAGGTATGTCAGGCCGTGATGCTTACTGTACAGTGGTAGGTATTTCGGGTCGTGATGGTTACTGTACAGTGGGAGGTATGTCAGGCCGTGATGGTTACTGTACAGAGGGAGGTATGCCGGGCCGCGATGGTTACTGTCCAGTGGGAGGTATATCGGGATGTGATGATTACTGCACAGTGTGAAGAATGTCGGAACGTGATGGTTACTGTACAGTGGGAGGTATGTCAGGGTATGATGGTTACTGTACACTGGGAGGTATGTCAGGCGATGATGGTTATTGTACAGTGAGAGATATTTGGGGCTGTGATGGTTATTGTACAGTGGGAGGTATGTCAGGCCGGGATGGTAACTGTACAGTGAGAGGTATGTCGGGGTGTGATTGATACTGTACAGTGGTAGGTATTTCGGATCGTGATGGTTATTGTACAGTGGGAGGTATGTCGGGCCGTGATGGCTACTGTACAGTGGGAGTTATATCGGGCCACGATGGTTACTGTACAGTGGGAGGTATGTCAGGCCGTGATGGTTACTGCACCGTGGGAGGTATGTCGGGGTGTGATGGTTACTGTACAGTGTGAGGTATGTCGGGGTCTGATGGTTACTGTTCAGTGGGAGGTATGTCGGACAGTGATGGTTACTGTACAGTGAGAGGTATGTCAGGCCGTGATGGTAACTGTACAGTGGGAGGTATGTCGGACCGTGATGGTTACTGTACAGTGGGAGGTATGTCAGGTCGTGATGATTACTGTACAGTGCGAGGAATGTCGGGACGTGATGGTTACGGTACAGTTGGAGGTATGACAGGTTGTGATGGTTACTGTACAGTGGAAGGTATGTCTGGCCGTGATGGTTACTGTACAGTGAGAGGTATGTCAAGCCGTGATCGTTACTGAACAATGGGAGGTAAGTCTGGCCTTGGTGGTTACTGTGCAGAGGGAGGTATGTCAGGCCGGGATCGTTACTGTACAGTGGGAGGTATGTCGGGCCATGATGGTTACTGTACAATGGGAGGTATGTCAGGCCGTGACGGTTACTTTACAGTCGGAGGTATGTCGGGCCGTGATGGTTACTCTACAGTGGGAGTTATGTCAGGGTGTGATGGTTACTGTACAGTATGAGAAATGTCGGGCCGTGATGGTTATTGTATAGTGGGATCTATGTCAGACCGTGATGGTTACTGTACAGTGGGAGGTATATCGGGATGTGATGATTACTGTACAGTGGGAGGTATGTCAGGTTGTGATAGTTACTGCAGAATGGGAGATATATCAGGCCGTGACGGTTACTTTACAGTGCGAGGTATGTCGAGCCGTGATGGTTACGGTACATTGGAGGGTATGTCAGGCCATGATGGTTATTGTACAGTGAGAGACATTTGGGACGGTGATGGTTATTGTACAGTGGGAGGTATGTCAGTCTGTGATGGTTACTGTACAGTGGGAGGTATGTCAGGGTGTGATGGTTACTGTACAGTGTGAGAAATGTCGGGCCGTGATGGTTATTGTATAGTGGGAGGTCTGTCAGGCCGTGAAGTTTACTGTACAGTGGGAGGTATATCGGGCAGCGATGTTTTGTGTTCAGTGGAGGGTATGTCAGGCCGTGATGGTTACTGCACAGTGGCAGGTATGTCAGGGTGCGATGGTTACTGTACAATGGGAGATATGTCAGGCCGTGATGGTTACTGTATAGTGGGAGGTATGCCCCGCCGTGATGGTTACTGTACAGTGTGAGGTATGTCGGGGTGTGATGGTTACTGTACACTGGGAGGTATGTCAGGCCGTGATGGTTACTGTGCAGTTGGATGTATGTGAGGCCACGATGGTTACTGCACAGTGGAGGGTATGTCAGGCCATGATGGTTACTGCACAGTGGGAGGTATATCGGGCCATGATGGTTACTGTACAGTGGGAGGTATGTCGGGCCGTGATGGTTACTGTTCAGTCAGACGTATGTCAGGCCGTGATGTTTACGAAAAAGTGGGAGGTATGTCAAGCCGTGATGGTGACTGTACAGTGGGATGTATGTCGGGCCTTGGTGGTTAATGTAAAGTGGGAGGTAAGTCTGGCCATGATGGTTACTGTACAGTGGGAGGAATATCAAGCCTTGATGGTTATGGTACATTGCGATGTATTTCGGGCCGTGATGGTTACGGTACAGTTGAGGTATGACGGGTTGTGATGGTTATTGTACAGTGGGAGGTATGTCGGGCCGTGATGGTTACTGTACAGTGGGAGGTATGTCAAGTCGTGACCGTTACTGTACCGTGGGAGATATGCCGGGCTTTGTAGTTACTGTGCAGGGGGAGGTATGTCAAGCCGTGATCGTTACTGAACAATGGGAGGTAAGTCTGGCCTTGGTGGTTACTGTGCAGTGGGAGGTATGTCAGGCCGGGATCGTTAGTGTACAGTGGGAGGTATGTCGGGCCATGATGGTTACTGTACAATGGGAGGTATGTCAGGCCGTGACGGTTACTTTATAGTGGGAGGTATGTCGGGCCGTGATTGTTACTCTACAGTGGGAGGTATGTCAGGGTGTGATGGTTACTGTACAGTGTGAGAAATGTCGGGCCGTGATGGTTATTGTACAGTGGGACGTAAGTCGGGGTGTGATGGTTACTGTACACTGGGAGGTATATCAGGCCATGATGGTTATTGTACAGTGAGAGATATTTGGGGCTGTGATGGTTATTGTACAGTGGGAGGTATGTCAGGCCGGGATGGTAACTGTACAGTGAGAGGTATGTCGGGGTGTGATTGATACTGTACAGTGGTAGGTATTTCGGGTCGTGATGGTTACTGTACAGTGGGAGGTATGTCGGGCCGTGATGGCTACTGTACAGTGGGAGGTATATCGGGCCACGATGGTTACTGTACAGTGGGAGGTATGTCAGGCCGTGATGGTTACTGCACCGTGGGAGGTATGTCGGGGTGTGATGGTTACTGTTCAGTGGGAGGTATGTCGGACAGTGATGGTTACTGTACAGTGAGAGGTATGTCAGGCCGTGATGGTTACTGTACAGTGGGAGGTATGTCGGACCGTGATGGTTACTGTACAGTGGGAGGTATGTCAGGCCGTGATGATTACTGTACAGTGGGAGGTATGTCGGACCGTGATGGTTACTGTACAGTGGGAGGTATGTCAGGCCGTGATGATTACTGTACAGTGCGAGGAATGTCGGGATGTGATGGTTACCGTACAGTTGGAGGTATGACAGGTTGTGATGGTTACTGTACAGTGGAAGGTATGTCTGGCCGTGATGGTTACTGTATAGTGAGAGGTATGTCAAGCCGTGATCGTTACTGAACAATGGGAGGTAAGTCTGGCCTTGGTGGTTACTGTGCAGTGGGAGGTATGTCAGGCCGGGATCGTTACTGTACAGTGGGAGGTATGTCGGGCCATGATGGTTACTGTACAATGGGAGGTATGTCAGGCCGTGACGGTTACTTTACAGTCGGAGGTATGTCGGGCCGTGATGGTTACTCTACAGTGGGAGTTATGTCAGGGTGTGATGGTTACTGTACAGTATGAGAAATGTCGGGCCGTGATGGTTATTGTATAGTGGGATCTATGTCAGACCGTGATGGTTACTGTACAGTGGGAGGTATATCGGGATGTGATGATTACTGTACAGTGGGAGGTATGTCAGGTTGTGATAGTTACTGCAGAATGGGAGATATATCAGGCCGTGACGGTTACTTTACAGTGCGAGGTATGTCGAGCCGTGATGGTTACGGTACATTGGAGGGTATGTCAGGCCATGATGGTTATTGTACAGCGAGAGACATTTGGGACTGTGATGGTTATTGTACAGTGGGAGGTATGTCAGTCTGTGATGGTTACTGTACAGTGGGAGGTATGTCAGGGTGTGATGGTTACTGTACAGTGTGAGAAATGTCGGGCCGTGATGGTTATTGTATAGTGGGAGGTCTGTCAGGCCGTGAAGTTTACTGTACAGTGGGAGGTATGTCGGGGTGTGATGGTTACTGTACAGTGGGAGGGATATCGGGCAGCGATGTTTTGTGTTCAGTGGAGGGTATGTCAGGCCGTGATGGTTACTGCACAGTGGCAGGTATGTCAGGGTGCGATGGTTACTGTACAATGGGAGATATGTCAGGCCGTGATGGTTACTGTATAGTGGGAGGTATGCCCCGCCGTGATGGTTACTGTACAGTGGGAGGTATGTCGGGGTGTGATGGTTACTGTACAGTGGGAGGTATGTCAGGCCGTGATGGTTACTGTGCAGTTGGAGGTATGTGAGGCCACGATGGTTACTGCACAGTGGAGGGTATGTCAGGCCGTGATGGTTACTGCACAGTGGGAGGTATATCGGGCCATGATGGTTACTGTACAGTGGGAGGTATGTCGGGCCGTGATGGTTACCGTTCAGTCGGACGTATGTCAGGCCGTGATGTTTACGAAAAAGTGGGAGGTATGTCAAGCCGTGATGGTTACTGTACAGTGGGATGTATGTCGGGCCTTGGTGGTTAATGTAAAGTGGGAGGTAAGTCTGGCCATGATGGTTACTGTACAGTGGGAGGAATATCAAGCCTTGATGGTTATGGTACATTGCGATGTATGTCGGGCCGTGATGGTTACGGTACAGTTGAGGTATGACGGGTTGTGATGGTTATTGTACAGTGGGAGGTATGTCGGGCCGTGATGGTTACTGTACAGTGGGAGGTATGTCAAGCCGTGACCGTTACTGTACAGTGGGAGATATGCCGGGCTTTGTAGTTACTGTGCAGGGGGAGATATGTCAGGCCGTGATCGTTACTGTACAGTGCGAGGAATGTCGGGCCGTGATGGTTACGGTACTGTTGGAGGTATGACAGGTTGTGATGGTTACTGTACAGTGGAAGGTATGTCGGGCCGTGATGGTTACTGTACAGTGAGAGGTATGCCGGGCTTTACAGTTACTGTGCAGCGGGATGTATGTCAAGCCGTGATAGTTACTGAACAATGGGAGGTAAGTCTGGCCTTGGTGGTTACTGTGCAGTGGGAGGTATGTCAGGCCGGGATCGTTAGTGTACAGTGGGAGGTATGTCGGGCCATGATGGTTACTGTACAATGGGAGGTATGTCAGGCCGTGAGGGTTACTTTACAGTGGGAGGTATGTCGGGCCGTGATGGTTACTCTACAGTGGGAGGTATGTCAGGGTGTGATGGTTACTGTACAGTGTGAGAAATGTCGGGCCGTGATGGTTATTGTACAGTGGGACGTAAGTCGGTGTGTGATGGTTACTGTACAGTGGGAGGTATGTCAGGCCGTGATGGTTACTGTACAGTTGGAGGGTATGTCAGGCCATGATGGTTACTGTACAGTGGGAGGTATATCAGGCCATGATGGTTACTGTACAGTGGGAGGTATATCAGGCCGTGATGGTGACTGTACAGTGCGAGGTATGTCAGGCCGGGTTGGTTACTGTACAGTGGGAGGTATTTCGGCCTATGATGGTTAGTGAACAGTGAGAGGTATTTGCGACTGTGATGGTTATTGTAAAGTGGGATCTATGGCAGACCGTGATGGTTACTGTACAGTGGGAGGTATTTCGGCCTATGATGATTACTGTACAGTGAGAGGTATTTAGGACTGTGATGGTTATTGTACAGTGGAATCTATGTCAGACCGTGATGGTTACTGTACTGTGGGAGGTATGTTGGGCCGTGCCGGTTACTGTACAGTGGGAGGTATGTCGGACTGTGATGTTTACTGTTCAGTGGGTGGTATATCGAGTCGTGATGGTTATTGTACAGTTGTGAGGTATGTCGGGCCGTGATGGTTACCGTACAGTGTGAGGTATTAGAGGGTGTGACTGTTACCGTACAGTGTGAGGTTTACTATACAGTGGGAGGTATGTCGGGCTATGATGGTTACTGTACAGTGGAGCGTAGGTCAGGGTATGGTGGTTATTGTACAGTGAGAGGTACGTCGGGCCGTGATGGTTACTGTACAGTGAGAGGTACGTTGGGCCGTGATGGTTATTGTACAGTGAGAGGTATGTAGGACCGTGATGGTTACTGTACAGTGGGAGGTATGTCGGGGTGTGAGGGTTCCTGTATAGTGGGAGTTATGTCGGGCCGTGATGGTTACGGTACAGTGGGAGGTATTTCGGGGTGTGAAGGTTAATGTACAGTGGTATGTATGTCCGGGTGCAGTGGTTACTGTACAGTGGGAGGTACGTCGGGCCGTGATGGTTATTGTACCGTGAGAGGTATGTCGGGCCGTGATGGTGACTGTACAGTGGGAGGTATGTCGGGGTGTGATGGTTACTGTACAGTGGGAGGTCTGTCGAACCGTGATGGTTAATGTACAGTGGTATGTATGTCCGGGTGTAGTGGTTACAGTACAGTGGGACGTATGTCGGGCTGCGATGGTTACTGTACAGTGGGAGGTATGTCGGGGTGTGATGGTTACTGTACAGTAGTTGGTTTGTCGGGTGTGATGGTTACTGTACGGTGGGAGGTATGTCGGGGTCTGATGGTTACTGTACAGTGGGAGGTATGTCGGACCGTGATGGTAACTGTACAGTGGGAGGTATGTCAGGCCGTGATGGTTACGGTACAGTGGGAGGTATGTCGGGCCGTGATGGTTACTGTACAGTGGGAGGAATATCAAGCCGTGATGGTTATGGTACAGTGCGAGGTATGTCGGGCTGTGATGGTTACGGTACATTTGGAGGCATGACGGGTTGTGATGGTTACTGTACAGTGGAAGGTATGTCGGGCCGTGATGGTTACTGTACAGTGAGAGGTATGTCAAGCCGTGATCGTTACTGAACAATGGGAGGTAAGTCTGGCCTTGGTGGTTACTGTACAGTGGGACGTATGTCGGGCCATGATGGTTACTGTACAATGGGAGGTATGTCAGGCCGTGATGGTTACTTTACAGTGGGAGGTATGTCGGGCCGTGATGGTTACTCTACAGTGGGAGGTATGTCAGGGTGTGATGGTTACTGTACAGTGTGAGATATTTCGGGGCATGACGGTTATTGTATAGTGGGATCGATGTCAGACCGTGATGGTTACTGTACAGTGTGAGCTATTTCGGGATGTGATGATTTCTGTACAGTGGGAGGTATGTCAGGTTGTGATGGTTACTGCACAATGGGAGGTATATCAGGCCGTGACGGTTACTTTACAGTGCGAGGTATGTCAGGCCATGATGGTTATTGTACTGTGAGAGACATTTGGGGCTGTGCCGGTTACTGTACAGTGGGAGGTATGTCGGACTGTGATGGTTACTGTCCAGTGGGTGGTATGTCGAGTCGTGATGGTTATTGTACAGTTGTGAGGTATGTCGGGCCGTGATGGTTACCGTACAGTGTGAGGTATTAGAGGGTGTGACTGTTACCGTACAGTGTGAGGTTTACTACACAGTGGGAGGTATGTCGGGGAGTGATTGATACTGTGAAGTGGTAGGTATGTCGGGCTGTGATCGTTGTTGTACAATGGGAGGTATGACAGGCCGTGATGCTTACTGTACAGTGGGAGGTATGTCGGGGTGTGATGGTTACTGTACAGTGGGAGGTATGTCGTGCCGTGATGGTTACTGTACAGTGGGAGTTAAATCGGGCCGCGATGGTTACTGTACATTAGAGGGTATGTCAGACCGTGATGGTTTCTGCACAGTGGGAGGTATGTCAGGCCGTGATGGTTACGGTACAGTGGGAGGTATGTCGGGCCGTGATGGTTACTGTACAGTGGGAGGAATATCAAGCCGTGATGGTTATGGTACAGTGCGAGGTATGTCGGGCTGTGATGGTTACGGTACAGTTGGAGGCATGACGGGTTGTGATGGTTACTGTACAGTGGAAGGTATGTCCGGCCGTGATGGTTTCTGTACAGTGGGAGGAATATCAAGCTGTGATGGTTATGGTACAGTGCGAGGTATGTCGGGCCGTGATGGTTACGGTACAGTTGGAGGTATGACGGGTTGTGATGGTTATTGTACATTGGAAGGCATGTCGGGCCTTGATGGTTGCTGTATAGTGAGAGGAATTTCGGTCTATGATGATGACTGTACAGTGAGAGGTATTTGGGACTGTGATGGTTATTGTACAGTGCGATCTATGTCAGACCGTGATGGTTACTGTACAGTGTGAGGAATTTCTGGCCGTGATGGTTATTGTATACTGGGATGTATGTCAGACCGTGATAGTTCATCTACAGTGGGAGGTATGTCGGCCCGTGACGGTTACTGTACAGTGGGAGGTATGTCGGTCCCTGATGGTAACTGTGCACTGGGAGGTATGTCGGTCCATGATGGTTACTGTACAGTGGGATGTATGTCGCGCCGTGATGGTTACGGTAGAGTTGGATGTATGACGGGTTGTGATGGTTACTGCACAGTGGAAGGTATGTCGGTCTGTGATGGTGACTGTACAGTGGGATGTATATCGGGCCGAGATGGTGACGGTACAGTTGTATGTATGACGGGTTGTGATGGTTACTGCACAGTGGAAGGTATGTAAGGTCGTGATGGTTACTGCACAGTGGATGGTATGTCAGGCCGTGATGGTTACTGCACAGTGGGAGGTATATAAGGTCGTAATGGTTACTGTACAGTGGGAGGTATGTCGGGGTGTGATGGTTACTGTACAGTGGTAGGTATGTCAGGGTGTGATGGTTACTGTACAGTGTGAGAAATTTCGGGCCGTGATGTTTATTGTATAGTGGGATCTATGTCAGACCGTGATGGTTACTGTACAGTGGGAGGTATATCGGGATGTGATGATTACTGTACAGTGGGAGGTATGTCAGGTTGTGATGGTTACTGCACAATGGGTGGTATATCAGGCCGTGACGGTTACTGCACAATGGGTGGTATATCAGGCCGTGACGGTTACTTTACAGTGCGAGGTATGTCGGGCCGTGATGGTTACTGTACATTGGAGGGTATGTCAGGCCATGATGGTTATTGTACAGTGAGAGACATTTGGTGCTGTGATGGTTACTGTACAATGGGAGTTATGTCGGGGTGTGATGGTTAATGTACAGTGTGAGGTATGTCAGGCCGTGATGGTTACTGTGCAGTTGGAGGTATGTGAGGCCACGATGGTTACTGCACAGTGGAGGGTATGTCAGGCCGTGATGGTTACTGCACAGTGGGAGGTATATCGGGCCATGAATGTGACTGTACAGTGGGAGGTATGTCGGCCCGTGATGGTTACTGTACAGTCGGACGTATGTCAGGCCGTGATGTTTACGAAAAATTGGCAGGTATATCAAGCCGTGATGGTTACTGTACAGTGGGATGTATGTCGGGCCTTGGTGGTTAATGTAAAGTGGGAGGTAAGTCTGGCCATGATGGTTACTGTACAGTGGGAGGAAATTCAAGCCTTGACGGTTATTGTACAGTGGGAGGTATGTCGGGCCGTGATGGTTACTGTACAGTGGGAGGTATGTCAAGCCGTGACCGTTACTGTACAGTGGGAGATATGCCGGGCTTTGCAGTTACTGTGCAGGGGGAGGTATGTCAAGCCGTGATCGTTACTGAACAATGGGAGGTAAGTCTGGCCTTGGTGGTTACTGTGCAGAGGGAGGTATGTCAGGCCGGGATGGTTACTGTACAGTGGGAGGAATATCAGGCCGTGATGGTGACTGTACAGTGCGAGGTATGTCAGGCCGGGATGGTTACCGTACAGTGGGAGGTATTTCGGCCTATGATGGTTAGTGAACAGTGAGAGGTATTTGCGACTGTGATGGTTATTGTACAGTGGGATCTATGACAGACCATGATGGTTAGTGTACAGTGGGAGGTATGTCAGGCCGTGATGGATACTGTACAGTGGGAGGAATGTCGGACCGTGATGGTTACTGTACAGTGGGAGGTATGTCAGGCCGTGATGGTTACTGTACAGTGCGAGGAATGTCGGGCCGTGATGGTTACGGTACTGTTGGAGGTATGACAGGTTGTGATGGTTACTGTACAGTGGAAGTTATGTCGGGCCGTGATGGTTACTGTACAGTGAGAGGTATGCCGGGGTTTGCAGTTACTGTGCAGGGGGATGTATGTCAAGCCGTGATAGTTACTGAACAATGGGAGGTAAGTCTGGCCTTGGTGGTTACTGTGCAATGGGAGGTGTGTCAGGCCGGGATCGTTAGTGTACAGTGGGAGGTATGTCGGGCCATGATGGTTACTGTACAATGGGAGGTATGTCAGGCCGTGAGGGTTACTTTACAGTGGGAGGTATGTCGGGCCGTGATGGTTACTCTACAGTGGGAGGTATGTCAGGGTGTGATGGTTACTGTACAGTGTGAGAAATGTCGGGCCGTGATGGTTATGGTACAGTGGGACGTAAGTCGGGGTGTGATGGTTACTGAACAGTGGGAGGTATGTCAGGTCGTGATGGTTACTGTACAGTTGGAGGGTATGTCAGGCCATGATGGTTACTGTACAGTGGGAGGTATATCAGGCCATGATGGTTACTGTACAGTGGGAGGTATATCAGGCCGTGATGGTGACTGTACAGTGCGAGGTATGTCAGGCCGGGATGGTTACTGTACAGTGGGAGGTATTTCGGCCTATGATGGTTAGTGAACAGTGAGAGGTATTTGCGACTGTGATGGTTATTGTAAAGTGGGATCTATGGCAGACCGTGATGGTTACTGTACAGTGGGAGGTATTTCGGCCTATGATGATTACTGTACAGTGAGAGGTATTTAGGACTGTGATGGTTATTGTACAGTGGGATCTATGTCAGACCGTGATGGTTACTGTACTGTGGGAGGTATGTTGGGCCGTGCCGGTTACTGTACAGTGGGAGGTATGTCGGACTGTGATGGTTACTGTTCAGTGTGTGGTATGTCGAGTCGTGATGGTTATTGTACAGTTGTGAGGTATGTCGGGCTGTGATGGTTACCGTACAGTGTGAGGTATTAGAGGGTGTGACTGTTACCGTACAGTGTGAGGTTTACTATACAGTGGGAGGTATGTCGGGCTGTGATGGTTACTGTACAGTGGAGCGTAGGTCGGGGTATGGTGGTTATTGTACAGTGAGAGGTACGTCGGGCCGTGATGGTTACTGTACAGTGAGAGGTACGTCGGGCCGTGATGGTTATTGTACAGTGAGAGGTATGTCGGACCGTGATGGTTACTGTACAGTGGGAGGTATGTCGGGGTGTGAGGGTTCCTGTACAGTGGGAGTTATGTCGGGCCGTGATGGTTACGGTACAGTGGGAGGTATTTCGGGGTGTGAAGGTTACTGTACAGTGGGAGGTATTTCGGGGTGTGATGGTTACTGTACAGTGGGAGGTCTGTCGAACCGTGATGGTTACTGTACAGTGGGAGGTCTGTCGAACCGTGATGGTTACTGTACAGTGGGAGGGATGTCGGGCTTTGACAGTTACTGTGCAGTGGGAGGTATGTCAAGCCGTGATCGTTACTGTACAATGGGAGGTATGTCGGGCCTTGGTGGTTACTGAACAGTGGGAGGTAAGTATGGCCGTGATGGTTACTGTACAGTGAGAGATATTTGGGGCTGTGATTGTTATTGTACAGTGGGAGGTATGTCAGTCTGTAATGGTTACTGTACAGTGGGAGGTATGTCGGGCCGTGATGGTTAATGTACAGTGGTATGTATGTCCGGGTGCAGTGGTTACTGTACAGTGGGAGGTACGTCGGGCCGTGATGGTTATTGTACAGTGAGAGGTATGTCGGGCCGTGATGGTGACTGTACAGTGGGAGGTATGTCGGGGTGTGATGGTTACTGTACAGTGGGAGGTCTGTCGAACCGTGATGGTTATTGTACAGTGGGAGGTATGTCGGGCCGTGATGGTTAATGTACAGTGGTATGTATGTCCGGGTGTAGTGGTTACAGTACAGTGGGAGGTATGTCGGGCTGCGATGGTTACTGTACAGTGGGAGGTATGTCGGGGTGTGATGGTTACTGTACAGTAGGTGGTTTGTCGGGTGTGATGGTTACTGTACGGTGGGAGGTATGTCGGGGTCTGATGGTTACTGTACAGTGGGAGGTATGTCGGGCCGTGATGGTTACTGTACAGTGGGAGGAATATCAGCCGTGATGGTTATGGTACAGTGCGAGGTATGTCGGGCCGTGATGGTTACTTTACAGTGGGAGGTATGTCGGGCCGTGATGGTTACTCTACAGTGGGAGGTATGTCAGGGTGTGATGGTTACTGTACAGTGTGAGATATTTCGGGGCATGACGGTTATTGTATAGTGGGATCGATGTCAGACCGTGATGGTTACTGTACAGTGTGAGCTATTTCGGGATGTGATGATTTCTGTACAGTGGGAGGTATGTCAGGTTGTGATGGTTACTGCACAATGGGAGGTATATCAGGCCGTGACGGTTACTTTACAGTGCGAGGTATGTCAGGCCATGATGGTTATTGTACAGTGAGAGACATTTGGGGCTGTGCCGGTTACTGTACAGTGGGAGGTATGTCGGACTGTGATGGTTACTGTCCAGTGGGTGGTATGTCGAGTCGTGATGGTTATTGTACAGTTGTGAGGTATGTCGGGCCGTGATGGTTACCGTACAGTGTGAGGTATTAGAGGGTGTGACTGTTACCGTACAGTGTGAGGTTTACTACACAGTGGGAGGTATGTCGGGGAGTGATTGATACTGTAAAGTGGTAGCTATGTCGGGCCGTGATCGTTGTTGTACAATGGGAGGTATGACAGGCCGTGATGCTTACTGTACAGTGGGAGGTATGTCGGGGTGTGATGGTTACTGTACAGTGGTAGGTATTTCGGGTCGTGATGGTTACTGTACAGTGGTAGGTATTTCGGGTCGTGATGGTTACTGTATAGTGGGAGGTATGTCAGGCCGTGATGGTTACTGTACAGAGGGAGGTATGCCGGGCCGTGATGGTTACTGTCCAGTGGGAGGTATATCGGGATGTGATGATTACTGTACAGTGTGAAGAATGTCGGAACGTGATGGTTACTGTACAGTGGGAGGTATGTCAGCGTATGATGGTTACTGTACACTGGGAGGTATGTCAGGCCATGATGGTGATTGTACAGTGAGAGATATTTGGGGCTGTGATGGTTATTGTACAGTGGGAGGTATGTCGGGGTGTGATTGATACTGTACAGTGGGAGGTATATCGGGCTGCGATGGTTACTGTATAGTGGGAGGTATGTCGGGCTGCGATGGTTACTGTACAGTGGGAGGTATGTCAGGCCGTCATGGTTACTGCACCGTGGGAGGTATGTCGGAGTGTGATGGTTACTGTACAGTGTGAGGCATGTCGGGGTCTGATGGTTACTGTTCAGTGGGAGGTATGTCGGACCGTGATGGTTACTGTACAGTGGGAGGTATGTCAGGCCGTGATGGTTACTGTACAGTGGGAGGTATGTCGGACCGTGATGGTTACTGTACAGTGGGAGGTATGTCAGGCCGTGATGGTTACTGTACAGTGCGAGGAATGTCGGGCCGTGATGGTTACGGTACAGTTGGAGGTATGACAGGTTGTGATGGTTACTGTACAGTGGAAGGTATGTCGGGCCGTGATGGTTACTGTACAGTGAGAGGTATGTCAAGCCGTGATCATTACTGAACAATGGGAGGTAAGTCTGGCCTTGGTGGTTACTGTGCAGTGGGAGGTATGTCAGGCCGGGATCGTTACTGTACAGTGGGAGGTATGTCGGGCCATGATGGTTACTGTACAATGGGAGGTATGTCAGGCCGTGACGGTTACTTTACAGTCGGAGGTATGTCGGGCCGTGATGGTTACTCTACAGTGGCAGGTATGTCAGGGTGTGATGGTTACTGTACAGTGTGAGAAATGTCGGGCCGTGATGGTTATTGTATACTGGAATCTATGTCAGACCGTGATGGTAACTGTACAGTGGGAGGTATATCGGGATGTGATGATTACTGTACAGTGGGAGGTATGTCAGGTTGTGATAGTTACTGCACAATGGGAGATATATCAGGCCGTGACGGTTACTTTACAGTGCGAGGTATGTCGAGCCGTGATGGTTACTGTACATTGGAGGGTATGTCAGGCCATGATGGTTATTGTACAGTGAGAGACATTTGGGACTGTGATGGTTATTGTACAGTGGGTGGTATGTCAGTCTGTGATGGTTACTGTACAGTGGGAGGTATATCGGGCCGCGATGGTTACTGTACAGTGGAGGGTATGTCTGGCCGTGATGGTTACTGCACCGTGGGAGGTATGTCGGGCTGTGATGGTTACTGTACAGTGTGAGGTATGTCGGGGTGTGATGGTTACTGTACAATGGGAGGTATGTCGGGCCGTGTTGGTTACTGTACAGTGGGAGGATTTCGGGCCGTGATGGTTACTGTACAGTGGGAGGTAAGTCGGGGTGTGATGTTTGCTGTACAGTGGGAGGTATGTCAGGCCGTGATGGTTACTGTACAAAGGGAGGTATGTCGTGGTGTGATGGTTACTGTACAGTGGGAGGTATGTCGTGCCGTGATGGTTACTGTACAGTGGGAGTTAAATCGGGCCGCGATGGTTACTGTACATTGGAGGGTATGTCAGACCGTGATGGTTTCTGCACAGTGGGAGGTATGTCGGGCCGTAATAGTTACTGTACAGTGGGAGGTATGTTGGACCATGATGGTTACTGTACAGTGGGAGGTATATCGGGCCGTGATGGTTCCTGTACAGTGGGACGTATGTCAGGCCGTGATGGTTACTGTACACTGGGAGGTATGTCGGGCCGTGATGGTTACTGTACAGTGGGACGTATGTCAGGCCGTGATGGTTTCTGTACAGTGGGAGGAATACCAAGATGTGATGGTTATGGTACAGTGCGAGGTATGTCGGGCCGTGATGGTTATGGTACAGTTGGAGGTATGACGGGTTGTGATGGTTATTGTACATTGGAAGGTATGTCGGGCCTTGATGGTTACTGTATAGTGAGAGGAATTTCGGTCTATGATGATGACTGTACAGTGAGAGGTATTTGGGAAGTGATGGTTATTGTACAGTGGGATCTATGTCAGACCGTGATGGTTCATCTACAGTGGGAGGTATGTCGGCCCGTGACGGTTAGTGTACAGTGGGAGGTATGTCGGTCCCTGATGGTAACTGTGCACTGGGAGGTATGTCGGTCCATGATGGTTACTGTACAGTGGGATGTATATCGGGCCGTGATGGTTACGGTAGAGTTGGATGTATGACAGGTTGTGATGGTTACTGCACAGTGGAAGGTATGTCGGTCCGTGATGGTGACTGTACAGTGGATGGTATGTCAGGCCGTGATGATTACTGCACAGTGGGAGGTATGTAAGGTCGTAATGGTTACTGTACAGTGGGAGGTATGTCGGGGTGTGATGGTTACTGTACAGTGGTAGGTATGTCAGGGTGTGATGGTTACTGTACAGTGTGAGAAATTTCGGGCCGTGATGTTTATTGTATAGTGGGATCTATGTCAGACCGTGATGGTTACTGTACAGTGGGAGGTATATCGGGATGTGATGATTACTGTACAGTGGGAGGTATGTCAGGTTGTGATGGTTACTGCACAATGGGTGGTATATCAGGCCGTGACGGTTACTGCACAATGGGTGGTATATCAGGCCGTGACGGTTACTTTACAGTGCGAGGTATGTCGGGCCGTGATGGTTACTGTACATTGGAGGGTATGTCAGGCCATGATGGTTATTGTACAGTGAGAGACATTTGGGGCTGTGATGGTTACTGTACAGTGGGAGGTATGTCGGGGTGTGATTGATACTGTACAGTGGTAGGTATGTCGGGCCGTGATGGTTGTTGTACAATGGGAGGTCTGTCAGGCCGTGAAGTTTACTGTACAGTGGGAGGTATGTCGGGGTGTGATGGTTACTGTACAGTGGGAGGTATATCGGGCAGCGATGGTTACTCTTCAGTGGAGGGTATGTCAGGCCGTGATGGTTACTGCACAGTAGCAGGTATGTCAGTGTGCGATGGTTACTGTACAATGGGAGGTATGTCAGGGTGTGATGGTTACTGTACAGTGGGAGTTTGTTGGGCCGTGATGGTTACTGTATAGTGGGAGGTATGCCCCGCCGTGATGGTTACTGTACAGTGGGAGGTATGTCGGGGTGTGATGGTTAATGTACAGTGTGAGGTATGTCAGGCCGTGATGGTTACTGTGCAGTTGGAGGTATGTGAGGCCACGATGGTTACTGCACAGTGGAGGGTATGTCAGGCCGTGATGGTTACTGCACAGTGGGAGGTATATCGGGCCATGAATGTGACTGTACAGTGGGAGGTATGTCGGCCCGTGATGGTTACTGTACAGTCGGACGTATGTCAGGCCGTGATGTTTACGAAAAATTGGGAGGTATGTCAAGCCGTGATGTTTACTGTACAGTGGGATGTATGTCGGGCCTTGGTGGTTAATGTAAAGTGGGAGGTAAGTCTGGCCATGATGGTTACTGTACAGTGGGAGGAATATCAAGCCTTGACGGTTATTGTACAGTGGGAGGTATGTCGGGCCGTGATGGTTACTGTACAGTGGGAGGTATGTCAAGCCGTGACCGTTACTGTACAGTGGGAGATATGCCGGGCTTTGCCGTTACTGTGCAGGGGGAGGTATGTCAAGCCGTGATCGTTACTGAACAATGGGTGGTAAGTCTGGCCTTGGTGGTGACTGTGCAGTGGGAGGTATGTCAGGCCGGGATGGTTACTGTACAGTGGGAGGAATATCAGGCCGTGATGGTGACTGTACAGTGCGAGGTATGTCAGGCCGGGATGGTTACCGTACAGTGGGAGGTATTTCGGCCTATGATGGTTAGTGAACAGTGAGGGGTATTTGCGACTGTGATGGTTATTGTACAGTGGGATCTATGACAGACCATGATGGTTAGTGTACAGTGGGAGGTATTTCGGCCTATGATGATTACTGTACAGTGAGAGGTATTTAGGACTGTGATGGTTATTGTACAGTGGGATCTATGTCTGACCGTGATGGTTACTGTACAGTGGGAGGTATGTCAGGCCGTGATGGTTACTGTACAGTGCGAGGAATGTCGGGCCGTGATGGTTACGGTACTGTTGGAGGTATGACAGGTTGTGATGGTTACTGTACAGTGGAAGGTATGTCGGGCCGTGATGGTTACTGTACAGTGAGAGGTATGCCGGGCTTTGCAGTTACTGTGCAGGGGGATGTATGCCAAGCCGTGATAGTTACTGAACAATGGGAGGTAAGTCTGGCCTTGGTGGTTACTGTGCAGTGGGAGGTATGTCAGGCCGGGATCGTTAGTGTACAGTGGGAGGTATGTCGGGCCATGATGGTTACTGTACAATGGGAGGTATGTCAGGCCGTGGCGGTTACTTTACAGTGGGAGGTATGTCGGGCCGTGATGGTTACTCTACAGTGGGAGGTATGTCAGGGTGTGATGGTTACTGTACAGTGTGAGAAGTGTCGGGCCGTGATGGTTATTGTACAGTGGGACGTAAGTCGGGGTGTGATGGTTACTGTACAGTGGGAGGTATGTCAGGCCGTGATGGTTACTGTACAGTTGGAGGGTATGTCAGGCCATGATGGTTACTGTACAGTGGGAGGTATATCAGGCCATGATGGTTACTGTACAGTGGGAGGTATGTCGCGCTGTCATGGTTACAGTACAGTGAGAGGTAGGTCCGGCCGTGATGGTTACTGTACAGTGGGACATATGTCAGGCCAGGATGGTTACTGTACATTGTGAGGTATATCAGGCCGGGATGGTTACTGTACAGTGGGAGGTATATCGGGCTGTGATGGTTACAGGACAGTGAGAGGTGTTTCGGGCCGTGATGGTTGCTCTACAGTGGGAGGTATGTCGGGCGTGATGGTTACTATACAGTGGAAGGTATGATGGGCTGTGATGGTTACTGTACAGTGGGAGGGATGTCGGGCTTTGACAGTTACTGTGCAGTGGGAGGTATGTCAAGCCGTGATCGTTACTGTACAATGGGAGGTATGTCGGGCCTTGGTGGTTACTGTACAGTGGGAGGTAAGTCTGGCCGTGATCGTTACTGTACATTGGGAGAAATATCAGGCCGTGATGGTTACTGTACAGTCAGACGTATGCCGGGCTTTGACGGTTACTGTGCAGTGAGTGGTATGTCAGGCCGGGATGGTTACTGTACATTGGAAGGAATATCAGGCCATGATGGTTACTGTACAGTGGGAGGTATGTCGGGCTGTCATGGTTACAGTACAGTGGGAGGTAGGTCCGGCCGTGATGGTTACTGTACAGTGGGACGTATGTCAGGCCAGGATGGTTACTGTACATTGTGAGGTATGTCAGGCCGGGATGGTTACTGTACAGTGGGAGGTATATCGGGCTGTGATGGTTACAGGACAGTGAGAGGTGTGTCGGGCCGTGATGGTTGCTGTACAGTGGGAAGTATGTCGGGAGTGATGGTTACTATACAGTGGAAGGTATGATGGGCTGTGATAGTTACTGTACAGTGGGAGGTATGTCAAGCCGTGACGGTTACTGTACAGTGGGAGGTATGCCGGGGTCTGGTGATTACTGTACAGTGGGAGATATGTCGGGCCTTGGTGGTTACTGTACAATGGGAGGTAAGTCTGACCGTGATGGTTATTGTACAAGGAGAGGTATTTCGGGCCGTGATGCTTACTGTACAGTGAGAGGTATTTGGGGCTGTGATGGTTATTGTACAGTAGGGGGTATGTCGGGGTGTGATGGTTACGGTACAGTTGGAGGTATGACAGGTTGTGATGGTTATTGTACATTGGAAGGTATGTCGGTCCGTGATGGTTACTGTACAGTGAGAGGAATATCAGGCCGTGATGGTTACTGAACAGTGCACAGTATGTCGGGCCGTGATGGTTACTGTACAGTGGGAGGAATTTCGGTCTATGATGATGACTGTACAGTGAGAGGTATTTGGGACTGTGATGGTTATTGTACAGTGGGATCTATGTCAGACCGTGATGGTTACTGTACTGTGGGAGGTATGTTTGGCTGTGCCGGTTACTGTATAGTGGGAGGTATGTCGGACTGTGGTGGTTACTGTACAGTGGGAGGTATGTCGGGCCCTGATGGTTATTGTACAGTGGGAGGTATGACGGGGTGTGATGGTTACTGTACAGTGTGAGGTATAAGAGGCCGTGACTGCTACCGTACAGTGGGAGGTATGTCGGGCCGTGATGTTTACTGTACAGTGGGAGGTATGTCGTGCTGTGATGGTTACTGTACAGTGGAGGGTATGTCGCGGTATGATGGTTACTGTACAGTGAGAGGTACGTCGGGCCGTGATGGTTACTGTACAGTGAGAGGTATGTCGGGCTGTGATGGTTACTGTACAGTGGGAGGTATGTCGGACCGTGATGGTAACTGTACTGTGGGAGGTATGTCGGACAGTGATGGTTACTGTACAGCGGGAGCTATTTCGGACCGTGATGGTTGCTGTACAGTGGGAGGGATGTCGGGCTTTGACAGTTACTGTGCAGTGGGAGGTATGGCAAGCCGTGATTGTTGCTGTACCATGGGAGGTATGTCGGGCCTTGGTGGTTACTGTACAGTGGGAGGTAAGTGTGGAAGTGATCGTTACTGTACATTGAAAGGAATGTCGGGGTGTGATGGTTACTGTACAGTGGGAGGTATGTCGGACCGTGATTGTTACTGTACAGTGAGAGGCATTTCGGGTGTGATGGTTACTGTACAGTGGGAGGTATGTCCGGCCGTGATGGTTCCTGTACAGTGAGACATTTGCCGGGCTTTGACGGTTACTGTGCAGTGGGTGGTATGTCAGGCTGGGATGGTTACTGTACATTGGAAGGAATATCAGGCCATTATGGTTACTGTACAGTGGGAGGTATTTCGGGCTGTCATGGCTACAGTACAGTGGGAGGTAGGTCCGGCCGTGATGGTTACTGTACAGTGGGACGTATTCAGGCCGGGATGGTTACTGTACAGTGTGAGGTATTTCGGGCGTGATGGTTACTATACAGTGGAAGGTATGATCGGCTGTGATGGATACTGTACAGTGGGAGGTATGTCAAGCCGTGACGGTTACTGTACAGTGGGAGGTATGTCGGGTTGTGATGGTTAATGTACAGTGGGAGATATGTCGGGCCTTGGTGGTTACTGTACAGTGGGAGGTAAGTCTGGCCGTGATGTTTAATGTACAGTGGGATGTATATCGGGCCGTGATGGTTACGGGACAGTGAGAGGTGTTTCGGGCCGTGATGGTTGCTCTACAGTGGGAGGTATGTCGGGCGTGATGGTTACTATACAGTGGAAGGTATGATGGGCTGTGATGGTTACTGTACAGTGGGAGGGATGTCGGGCTTTGACAGTTACTGTGCAGTGGGAGGTATGTCAAGCCGTGATCGTTACTGTACAATGGGAGGTATGTCGGGCCTTGGTGGTTACTGTACAGTGGGAGGTAAGTCTGGCCGTGATCGTTACTGTACATTGGGAGAAATATCAGGCCGTGATGGTTACTGTACAGTCAGACGTATGCCGGGCTTTGACGGTTACTGTGCAGTGAGTGGTATGTCAGGCCGGGATGGTTACTGTACATTGGAAGGAATATCAGGCCATGATGGTTACTGTACAGTGGGAGGTATGTCGGGCTGTCATGGTTACAGTACAGTGGGAGGTAGGTCCGGCCGTGATGGTTACTGTACAGTGGGACGTATGTCAGGCCAGGATGGTTACTGTACATTGTGAGGTATGTCAGGCCGGGATGGTTACTGTACAGTGGGAGGTATATCGGGCTGTGATGGTTACAGGACAGTGAGAGGTGTGTCGGGCCGTGATGGTTGCTGTACAGTGGGAAGTATGTCGGGAGTGATGGTTACTATACAGTGGAAGGTATGATGGGCTGTGATAGTTACTGTACAGTGGGAGGTATGTCAAGCCGTGACGGTTACTGTACAGTGGGAGGTATGCCGGGGTCTGGTGATTACTGTACAGTGGGAGATATGTCGGGCCTTGGTGGTTACTGTACAATGGGAGGTAAGTCTGACCGTGATGGTTATTGTACAAGGAGAGGTATTTCGGGCCGTGATGCTTACTGTACAGTGAGAGGTATTTGGGGCTGTGATGGTTATTGTACAGTAGGGGGTATGTCGGGGTGTGATGGTTACGGTACAGTTGGAGGTATGACAGGTTGTGATGGTTATTGTACATTGGAAGGTATGTCCGTCCGTGATGGTTACTGTACAGTGAGAGGAATATCAGGCCGTGATGGTTACTGAACAGTGCACAGTATGTCGGGCCGTGATGGTTACTGTACAGTGGGAGGAATTTCGGTCTATGATGATGACTGTACAGTGAGAGGTATTTGGGACTGTGATGGTTATTGTACAGTGGGATCTATGTCAGACCGTGATGGTTACTGTACTGTGGGAGGTATGTTTGGCTGTGCCGGTTACTGTATAGTGGGAGGTATGTCGGACTGTGGTGGTTACTGTACAGTGGGAGGTATGTCGGGCCCTGATGGTTATTGTACAGTGGGAGGTATGACGGGGTGTGATGGTTACTGTACAGTGTGAGGTATAAGAGGCCGTGACTGCTACCGTACAGTGGGAGGTATGTCGGGCCGTGATGTTTACTGTACAGTGGGAGGTATGTCGTGCTGTGATGGTTACTGTACAGTGGAGGGTATGTCGCGGTATGATGGTTACTGTACAGTGAGAGGTACGTCGGGCCGTGATGGTTACTGTACAGTGAGAGGTATGTCGGGCTGTGATGGTTACTGTACAGTGGGAGGTATGTCGGACCGTGATGGTAACTGTACTGTGGGAGGTATGTCGGACAGTGATGGTTACTGTACAGCGGGAGCTATTTCGGACCGTGATGGTTGCTGTACAGTGGGAGGGATGTCGGGCTTTGACAGTTACTGTGCAGTGGGAGGTATGGCAAGCCGTGATTGTTGCTGTACCATGGGAGGTATGTCGGGCCTTGGTGGTTACTGTACAGTGGGAGGTAAGTGTGGAAGTGATCGTTACTGTACATTGAAAGGAATGTCGGGGTGTGATGGTTACTGTACAGTGGGAGGTATGTCGGACCGTGATTGTTACTGTACAGTGAGAGGCATTTCGGGTGTGATGGTTACTGTACAGTGGGAGGTATGTCCGGCCGTGATGGTTCCTGTACAGTGAGACATTTGCCGGGCTTTGACGGTTACTGTGCAGTGGGTGGTATGTCAGGCTGGGATGGTTACTGTACATTGGAAGGAATATCAGGCCATTATGGTTACTGTACAGTGGGAGGTATTTCGGGCTGTCATGGCTACAGTACAGTGGGAGGTAGGTCCGGCCGTGATGGTTACTGTACAGTGGGACGTATTCAGGCCGGGATGGTTACTGTACAGTGTGAGGTATTTCGGGCGTGATGGTTACTATACAGTGGAAGGTATGATCGGCTGTGATGGATACTGTACAGTGGGAGGTATGTCAAGCCGTGACGGTTACTGTACAGTGGGAGGTATGTCGGGTTGTGATGGTTAATGTACAGTGGGAGATATGTCGGGCCTTGGTGGTTACTGTACAGTGGGAGGTAAGTCTGGCCGTGATGTTTAATGTACAGTGGGATGTATATCGGGCCGTGATGGTTACGGTACAGTTGGATGCATGACGGGTTGTGATGGTTACTGCACAGTGGAAGGTATGTCAGGTCGTGATGGTTACTGTACAGTGGATGGTATGTCAGGCCGTGATGGTTACTGCACAGTGGGAGGTATGTAAGGTCGTGATGTTTACTGTACAGTCGGAGGTGTGTCGGGCCGTGATGGTTACTGTGCAATGGGAGATAAGTCAGGCCGTGATGGTTACTGTACAGTGGGAAGTATATCGGGCCGTGATGGTTACTGTATAGTGGGAGGTATATCGGGCCGTGATGGTTACTGTACAGTGGAGGGTATGTCAGTCCGTGATGGTTACTGCACAGTGGGACGTATGTCAGGCCGTGATGGTTCCTGCACAGTGGGAGGTATGTCGGTCAAAGATGGTTACTGTACAGTGGGAGGTATGTCGGGCCGTGATGGTTACTGTACAGTGGGAGGTATGTCGGGCCGTAATGGTTACCGTAGAGTAGGAGGTATGTCGTTCCGTGATGGTTACCGCACAGTGGGAGGTATGTTGGTTCGTGGTGGTTACTGTGCAGTGGGATGTATATCGGGCCGTGATGGTTACAATACAGTGGAGGGTATGTCAGGCCGTGATGGTTACTGCACAGTGGGAGGTATGTCAGGCCGTGATGGTTACTGTACAGTGGTAGGTATGTCGGACCGTGATGGTTACTGTACAATGGGAGGTATGTCAGGCCGTGATGGTTACTGTGCAGTGGGAGGTATGTCGGGCCGTGATGGTTACTGTACAGTGGGAGGTATATCGGGCTGTGATGGTTACTGCACAGTGGGAGGTATGTCAGGCTGTGATGGTTACTGCACAGTGGGTGGTATGTCGGGTGTGATGGTTACTGTACAGTGGGAGGTGGGTCGGGCCTTGATGGTTACTGTAGAGTGGGAGGTATATCGGGCCGTGATGGTTACTGTACAGTGGGAGGTATGTAGGGGTGTGACGGTTACTGTGCAGTGGGAGGTACGTCGGGCCGTGATGGTTACTGTACAGTGCGGGTTATGTCAGGCCGTGATGGTTACTGCACAGTGGGAGGTATGTTGGTCAGTGATGGTTGCTCTATGGTGGGAGGTATGTTGGTCCGTGATGGTTACTGTACGGTGGGAGGTATGTCGGGGTGTGATGGTTACTGTACAGTAGGAGGTATGTCAGGGTGTGATGGTTACTGTACAATGGGAGGTATGTCAGGCCGTGATGGTTACTGTACAGTGGGAAGGAGGTCGGGCCCTGGTGGTTTCTGTACAGTGGGAGGTTTGTCAGGATGTGTTGGTTACTGTACATTGGGAGGTATGTCGGACCGTGATGGTTACTGTCCAGTAGGAGGTATGTCAAAAAATGACGGTTACTGTACAGTGGGAGGTAAGTCGGGCCTTGGTGGTTACTGTGCATTGGGAGGTATGTCAGGCCGTGACGTTTACTGTATAGTGGGAGGTATGTCGGGCCTTGGTGGTTATTGTACAGTGGGAGGTAAGTCTGGCCGTGATGGCTACTTTGCAGTGGGAGGTATGTCAGGACGTGACGTTTACTTTACTGTGGGACGTAAGTCGGGGTGTGATGGTTACTGTACAGTGGGAGGTATGTCAGGCCGTGATGGTTACTGTACAGTGGGAGGTATGTCGGGGTGTGATGGTTGCTGTACATGGGTGGTATATCGCGCTGTGATGGTTACTGTACAAAGGGAGCTATGTCGTGGTGTGATGGTTACTGTACAGTGGGTGGTATGTCGGGGTGTGATGGTTACTGTACAGTGGGAGGTATGTCGGGCCGTGATGGTTACTGTACAGTGGGAGTTAAATCGGGCCGCGATGGTTACTGTACATTGGAGGGTATGTCAGACCGTGATGGTTTCTGCACAGTGGGAGGTATGTCGGGCCGTAATAGTTACTGTACAGTGGGAGGTATGTTGGACCATGGTGGTTACTGTACAGTGGGAGGTATATCGGGCCGTGATGGTTACTGTACAGTGGGACGTATGTCAGGACGTGATGGTTTCTGTACAGTGGGAGGAATATCAAGCCGTGATGGTTATGGTACAGTGCGAGGAATGTCGGGCCGTGATGGTTACGGTACAGTTGGAGGTATGACGGGTTGTGATGGTTATTGTACATTGGAAGGTATGTCGGTCCGTGATGGTTACTGTATAGTGAGAGGAATTTCGGTCTATGATCATGACTGTACAGTGAGAGGTATTTGGGACTGTGATGGTTATTGTACAGTGGGATCTATGTCAGACCGTGATGGTTACTGTACAGTGTGAGGAATTTCTGGCCGTGATGGTTATTGTATACTGGGATGTATGTCAGACCGTGATGGTTCATCTACAGTGGGAGGTATGTCGGCCCGTGACGGTTACTGTACAGTGGGAGGTATGTCGGTCCCTGATGGTAACTGTGCACTGGGAGGTTTGTCGGTCCATAATGGTTACTGTACAGTCGGATGTATATCGGGCCGTGATGGTTACGGTAGAGTTGGATATATGACGGGTTGTGATGGTTACTGCACAGTGGAAGGGATGTCTGTCCGTGATGGTTACTGTACAGTGGGATGTATATCGGGCCGAGATGGTTACGGTACAGTTGGATATATGACGGTTTGTGATGGTTACTGCCCAGTGGAAGGTATGTAAGGTCGTAATGGTTACTGTACAGTGAGAGGTATGTAAGGTCGTGATGATTACTGTGCAGTGGGAGGTATGTCGGGGTGTGATGGTTACTGTACAGTGGTAGGTATGTCGGGCCGTGATCGTTACTCTACAGTGGGAGGTATGTCAGGGTGTGATGGTTACTGTACAGTGTGAGAAATTTCGGGCAGTGATGTTTATTGTATAGTGGGATCTATGTCAGACCGTGATGGTTACTGTACAGTGGGAGGTATATCGGGATGTGATGGTTACTTTACAGTGCGAGGTATGTCGGGCCGTGATGGTTACTGTACATTGGAGGGTATGTCAGGCCATGATGGTTATTGTACAGTGAGAGACATTTGGGGCTGTGATGGTTACTGTACAGTGGGAGGTATGTAGGGGTGTGATTGATACTGTACAGTGGTAGGTATGTCGGGCCGTGATGGTTGTTGTACAATGGGAGGTCTGTCAGGCCGTGAAGTTTACTGTACAGTGGGAGGTATGTCGGGGTGTGATGGTTACTGCACAATGGGAGGTATATCAGGCCGTGACGGTTACTTTACAGTGCGAGGTATGTCGGGCCGTGATGGTTACTGTACATTGGAGGGTATGTCAGGCCATGATGGTTATTGTACAGTGAGAGACATTTGGGGCTGTGATGGTTACTGTACAGTGGGAGGTATGTCGGGGTGTGATTGATACTGTACAGTGGTAGGTATGTCGGGCCGTGATGGTTGTTGTACAATGGGAGGTCTGTCAGGCCGTGAAGTTTACTGTACAGTGGGAGGTATGTCGGGGTGTGATGGTTACTGTACAGTGGGAGGTATATCGGGCAGCGATGGTTACTCTTCAGTGGAGGGTATGTCAGGCCGTGATGGTTACTGCACAGTGGCAGGTATGTCAGGGTGCGATGGTTACTGTACAATGGGAGGTATGTCAGGGTGTGATGGTTACTGTCCAGTGGGAGTTTGTTGGTCCGTGATGGTTACTGTATCGTGGGAGGTATGCCCCGCCGTGATGGTTACTGTACAGTGGGATGTATGTCGGGGTGTGATGGTTACTGTACAGTGGGAGGTATGTCAGGCCGTGATGGTTACTGTGCAGTTGGAGGTATGTGAGGCCACGATGGTTACTGCACAGTGGAGGCTATGTCAGGCCGTGATGGTTACTGCACAGTGGGAGGTATGTCAAGCCGTGATGGTTACTGTACAGTGGGATGTATGTCGGGCCTTGGTGGTTAATGTAAAGTGAGAGGTAAGTCTGGCCATGATGGTTACTGTACAGTGGGAGGAATATCAAGCCTTGATGGTTATGGTACATTGCGATGTATGTCGGGCCGTGATGGTTACGGTACAGTTGAGGTGTGACGGGTTGTGATGGTTATTGTACAGTGGGAGGTATGTCGGGCCGTGATGGTTACTGTACAGTGGGAGGTATGTCAAGCCGTGACCGTTACTGTACAGTGGGAGATATGCCGGGCTTTGTAGTTACTGTGCAGGGGGAGGTATGTCAAGACGTGATCGTTACTGAACAATGGGAGGTAAGTCTGGCCTTGGTGGTTACTGTGCAGTGGGAGGAATGTCAGGCCGGGATGGTTACTGTACAGTGGGAGGAATATCAGGCCGTGATGGTGACTGTAGAGTGCGAGGTATGTCAGGCCGGGATGGTTACTGTACAGTGGGAGGTATTTCGGCCTATGATGGTTAGTGAACAGTGAGAGGTATTTGCGACTGTGATGGTTATTGTACAGTGGGATCTATGACAGACCGTGATGGTTACTGTACAGTGGGAGTTATTTCGGCCTATGATGATTACTGTACAGTGAGAGGTATTTAGGACTGTGATGGATATTGTACAGTGGGATCTATGTCAGACCGTGATGGTTCCTGTACTGTGGGAGGTATTAGAGGGTGTGACTGTTACCGTACAGTGTGAGGTTTACTATACAGTTGTGAGGTATGTCGGGCCGTGATGGTTACCGTACAGTGTGAGGTATTAGAGGGTGTGACTGTTACCGTACAGTGTGAGGTTTACTATACAGTTGTGAGGTATGTCGGGCTGTGATGGTTACTGTACAGTTGGAGGGATGTCGGGCTTTGACAGTTACTGTGCAGTGGGAGGTATGTCAAGCCATGATCGTTACTGTACAATGGGAGGTATGTCGGGCCTTGGTGGTTACTGTACAGTGGGAGGTAAGTCTGGCCGTGATGGTTACTTTACAGTGAGAGATATTTGGGGCTGTGATGGTTATTGTACAGTGGGAGGTATGTCAGTCTGTGATGGTTACTGTACAGTGGGAGGTATGTCGGGCCGTGATGGTTAATGTACAGTGGTATGTATGTCCGGGTGTTGTGGTTACTGTACAGTGGGAGGTATGTCGGGCTGCGATGGTTACTGTACAGTGGGAGGTATGTCGGGGTGTGACGGTTACTGTACAGTAGGTGGTATGTCGGGCCGTGATGGTTACTGTACAGTGGTAGGAATATCAAGCCGTGATGGTTATGGTACAGTGCGAGGTATGTCGGGCCGTGATGGTTACGGTACAGTTGGAGGCATGACGGGTTGTGATGGTTACTGTACAGTGGAAGGTATGTCTGGCCGTGATGGTTACTGTACAGTGGAGGGTATGTCAGGCCGTGATGGTTACTGTACAGTGGGAGGTATGTCGGGCCGTGATGGTTACTGTACAGTGGGAGGAATATCAAGCCGTGATGGTTATGGTACAGTGCGAGGTATGTCGGGCCGTGATGGTTACTTTACAGTGGGAGGTATGTCGGGCCGTGATGGTTACTCTACAGTGGGAGGTATGTCAGGGTGTGATGGTTACTGTACAGTGTGAGAAATTTCGGGGCATGACGGTTATTGTATAGTGGGATCTATGTCAGACCGTGATGGTTACTCTACAGTGGGAGGTATGTCGGGGTGTGATGATTGTTGTACAATGGGAGGTCTGTCAGGCCGTGATGTTTACTGTACAGTGGGAGGTAAGTCTGGCCATGATGGTTACTGTACAGTGAGAGATATTTGGGGCTGTGATGGTTATTGTACAGTGGGACGTATGTCAGTCTGTGATGGTTTCTGTACAGTGGGAGGTATGTCGGGCCGTGATGGTTAATGTACAGTGGTATGTATGTCCGGGTGCAGTGGTTACTGTACAGTGGGAGGTTCGTCGGGCCGTGATGGTTACTGTACAGTGAGAGGTATGTCAAGCCGTGATCGTTACTGAACAATGGGAGGTAAGTCTGGCCTTGGTGGTTACTGTACAGTGGGAGGTATGTCGGGCCATGATGGTTACTGTACAATGGGAGGTATGTCAGGCCGTGATGGTTACTTTACAGTGGGAGGTATGTCGGGCCGTGATGGTTACTCTACAGTGGGAGGTATGTCAGGGTGTGATGGTTCCTGTACAGTGTGAGAAATTTCGGGGCATGACGGTTATTGTATAGTGGGATCTATGTCAGACCGTGATGATTACTGTACAGTGGGAGGTATGTCAGGTTGTGATGGTTACTGCACAATGGGAGGTATATCAGGCCGTGACGGTTACTTTACAGTGCGAGGTATGTCAGGCCATGATGGTTATTGTACAGTGAGAGACATTTGGGGCTGTGATGGTTATTGTACTGTGGGAGGTATGTCAGTCTGTGATGGTTACTGTACAGTGGGAGGTATGTCGGGGTGTGATTGATTCTGTACAGTGGTAGGTATGTCGGTTCGGGATGATTGTTGTACAATGGGAGGTCTGTCAGGCCGTGATGTTTACTGTACAGTGGGAGGTATGTCGGGGTGTGATGGTTAATGTACAGTGGGACGTATATCGGGCAGCGATGATTACTGTTCAGTGGAGGGTATGTCAGGCCGTGATGGTTACTGCACAGTGGCAGGTATGTCAGGGTGTGATGGTTACTGTACAGTGGGAGTATGTCGGGCCGTGATGGTTATTGTACAGTGGGAGGTATGACGGGGTGTGATGGTTACTGTACAGTGTGAGGTATAAGAGGCCGTGACTGCTACCGTACAGTGGGAGGTATGTCAGGCCGTGATGTTTACTGTACAGTGGGAGGTATGTCGTGCTGTGATGGTTACTGTACAGTGGAGGGTATGTCGCGGTATGATGGTTACTGTACAGTGAGAGGTACGTCGGGCCGTGATGGTTACTGTACAGTGAGAGGTATGTCGGGCTGTGATGGTTACTGTACAGTGGGAGGTATGTCGGACCGTGATGGTAACTGTACTGTGGGAGGTATGTCGGACAGTGATGGTTACTGTACAGTGGGAGCTATTTCGGACCGTGATGGTTGCTGTACAGTGGGAGGGATGTCGGGCTTTGACAGTTACTGTGCAGTGGGAGGTATGTCAAGCCGTGATTGTTGCTGTACCATGGGAGGTATGTCGGGCCTTGGTGGTTACTGTACAGTGGGAGGTAAGTGTGGAAGTGATCGTTACTGTTCATTGAAAGGAATGTCGGGGTGTGATGGTTACTGTACAGTGGGAGGTATGTCGGACCGTGATTGTTACTGTACAGTGAGAGGTATTTCGGGTGTGATGGTTACTGTACAGTGGGAGGTATGTCTGGCCGTGATGGTTCCTGTACAGTGAGACATTTGCCGGGCTTTGACGGTTACTGTGCAGTGGGTGGTATGTCAGGCCGGGATGGTTACTGTACATTGGAAGGAATATCAGGCCATTATGGTTACTGTACAGTGGGAGGTATTTCGGGCTGTCATGGCTACAGTACAGTGGGAGGTAGGTCCGGCCGTGATGGTTACTGTACAGTGGGACGTATTCAGGCCAGGATGGTTACTGTACAGTGTGAGGTATTTCGGGCGTGATGGTGACTATACAGTGGAAGGTATGATCGGCTGTGATGGATACTGTACAGTGGGAGGTATGTCAAGCCGTGACGGTTACTGTACAGTGGGAGGTATGTCGGGTTGTGATGGTTAATGTACAGTGGGATGTATATCGGGCCGTGACGGTTACGGTACAGTTGGATGCATGACGGGTTGTGATGGTTACTGCACAGTGGAAGGTATGTCAGGTCGTGATGGTTACTGTACAGTGGATGGTGTGTCAGGCCGTGATGGTTACTGCACAGTGGGAGGTATGTAAGGTCGTGATGTTTACTGTACAGTGGGAGGTGTGTCGGGCCGTGATGGTTACTGTGCAATGGGAGATAAGTCAGGCCGTGATGGTTACTGTACAGTGGGAAGTATTTCGGGCCGTGATGGTTACTGTATAGTGGGAGGTATATCGGGCCGTGATGGTTACTGTACAGTGGAGGGTATGTCAGTCCGTGATGGTTACTGCACAGTGGGAGGTATGTCGGTCAAAGATGGTTACTGTACAGTGGGAGGTATGTCGGGCCGTGATGGTTACTGTACAGTGGGAGGTATGTCGGGCCGTAATGGTTACCGTAGAGTAGGAGGTATGTCGTTCCGTGATGGTTACCGCACAGTGGGAGGTATGTCGGTCCGTGGTGGTTACTGTGCAGTGGGATGTATATCGGGCCGTGATGGTTACAATACAGTGGAGGGTATGTCAGGCCGTGATGGTTACTGCACAGTGGGAGGTATGTCAGGCCGTGATGGTTACTGTGCAGTGGTAGGTATGTCGGACCGTGATGGTTACTGTACAATGGGAGGTATGTCAGGCCGTGATGGTTACTGTACAGTGGGAGGTATGTCGGGCCGTGATGGTTACTGCACAGTGGGAGGTATGTCAGGCCGTGATGGTTACTGCACAGTGGGAGGTATGTCGGGTGTGATGGTTACTGTACAGTGGGAGGTAGGTCGCGCCTTGATGGTAACTGTAGAGTGGGAGGTATATCGGGCCGTGATGGTTACTGTACAGTGGGAGGTATGTAGGGGTGTGACGGTTACTGTGCAATGGGAGGTATGTCGGGCCGTGATGGTTACTGTACAGTGCGGGTTATGTCAGGCCGTGATGGTTACTGCACAGTGGGAGGTATGTCGGTACATGATGGTTACTCTATGGTGGGAGGTATGTTGGTCAGTGATGGTTACTGTACGGTGGGAGGTATGTCGGGGTGTGATGGTTACTGTACAGTGGGAGGTATGTCAGGGTGTGATGGTTACTGTACAATGGGAGGTATGTCAGGCCGTGATGGTTACTGTACAGTGGGAAGGAGGTCGGGCCCTGGTGGTTTCTGTACAGTGGGAGGTTTGTCAGGTTGTGATGGTTACTGTACATTGGGAGGTATGTCGGACCGTGATGGTTACTGTCCAGTAGGAGGTATGTCAAAAAATGACGGTTACTGTACAGTGGGAGGTAAGTCGGGCCTTGGTGGTTACTGTGCATTGGGAGGTATGTCAGGCCGTGACGTTTACTGTATAGTGGGAGGTATGTCGGGCCTTGGTGGTTATTGTACAGTGGGAGGTAAGTCTGGCCGTGATGGCTACTTTGCAGTGGGAGGTATGTCAGGACGTGACGTTTACTTTACTGTGGGACGTAAGTCGGGGTGTGATGGTTACTGTACAGTGGGAGGTATGTCAGGCCGTGATGGTTACTGTACAGTGGGAGGTATGTCGGGGTGTGATGGTTGCTGTACATGGGTGGTATATCGCGCTGTGATGGTTACTGTACAAAGGGAGCTATGTCGTGGTGTGATGGTTACTGTACAGTGGGTGGTATGTCGGGGTGTGATGGTTACTGTACAGTGGGAGGTATGTCGGGCCGTGATGGTTACTGTACAGTGGGAGTTAAATCGGGCCGCGATGGTTACTGTACATTGGAGGGTATGTCAGACCGTGATGGTTTCTGCACAGTGGGAGGTATGTCGGGCCGTAATAGTTACTGTACAGTGGGAGGTATGTTGGACCATGGTGGTTACTGTACAGTGGGAGGTATATCGGGCCGTGATGGTTACTGTACAGTGGGACGTATGTCAGGACGTGATGGTTTCTGTACAGTGGGAGGAATATCAAGCCGTGATGGTTATGGTAAAGTGCGAGGAATGTCGGGCCGTGATTGTTACGGTACAGTTGGAGGTATGACGGGTTGTGATGGTTATTGTACATTGGAAGGTATGTCGGGCCGTGATGGTTACTGTATAGTGAGAGGAATTTCTGTCTATGATCATGACTGTACAGTGAGAGGTATTTGGGACTGTGATGGTTATTGTACAGTGGGATCTATGTCAGACCGTGATGGTTACTGTACAGTGTGAGGAATTTCTGGCCGTGATGGTTATTGTATACTGGGATGTATGTCAGACCGTGATTGTTCATCTACAGTGGGAGGTATGTCGGCCCGTGACGGTTACTGTACAGTGGGAGGTATGTCGGTCCCTGATGGTAACTGTGCACTGGGAGGTTTGTCGGTCCATGATGGTTACTGTACAGTCGGATGTGTATCGGGCCGTGATGGTTACGGTAGAGTTGGATGTATGACGGGTTGTGATGGTTACTGCACAGTGGAAGGGATGTCTGTCCGTGATGGTTACTGTACAGTGGGATGTATATCGGGCCGAGATGGTTACGGTACAGTTGGATATATGACGGTTTGTGATGGTTACTGCCCAGTGGAAGGTATGTAAGGTCGTGATGGTTACTGTACAGTGAGAGGTATGTAAGGTCGTGATGATTACTGTGCAGTGGGAGGTATGTCGGGGTGTGATGGTTACTGTACAGTGGTAGGTATGTCGGGCCGTGATCGTTACTGTACAGTGGGAGGTATGTCAGGGTGTGATGGTTACTGTACAGTGTGAGAAATTTCGTGCCGTGATGTTTATTGTATAGTGGGATCTATGTCAGACCGTGATGGTTACTGTACAGTGGGAGGTATATCGGGATGTGATGGTTAGTGTACAGTGGGATGTATGTCAGGTTGTGATGGTTACTGCACAATGGGAGGTATATCAGGCCGTGACGGTTACTTTACAGTGCGAGGTATGTCGGGCCGTGATGGTTACTGTACATTGGAGGGTATGTCAGGCCATGATGGTTATTGTACAGTGAGAGACATTTGGGGCTGTGATGGTTACTGTACAGTGGGAGGTATGCCCCGCCGTGATGGTTACTGTACAGTGGGATATATGTCGGGGTGTGATGGTTACTGTACAGTGGGAGGTATGTCAGGCCGTGATGGTTACTGTGCAGTTGGAGGTATGTGAGGCCACGATGGTTACTGCACAGTGGAGGCTATGTCAGGTCGTGATGGTTACTGTACAGTCGGACGTATGTCAGGCCGTGATGTTTACGAAAAAGTAGGAGGTATGTCAAGCCGTGATGGTTACTGTACAGTGGGATGTATGTCGGGCCTTGGTGGTTAATGTAAAGTGGGAGGTAAGTCTGGCCATGATGGTTACTGTACAGTGGGAGGAATATCAAGCCTTGATGGTTATGGTACATTGCGATGTATGTCGGGCCGTGATGGTTACGGTACAGTTGAGGTGTGACGGGTTGTGATGGTTATTGTACAGTGGGAGGTATGTCGGGCCGTGATGGTTACTGTACAGTGGGAGGTATGTCAAGCCGTGACCGTTACTGTACAGTGGGAGATATGCCGGGCTTTGTAGTTACTGTGCAGGGGGAGGTATGTCAAGACGTGATCGTTACTGAACAATGGGAGGTAAGTCTGTCCTTGGTGGTTACTGTGCAGTGGGAGAATGTCAGGCCGGGATGGTTACTGTACAGTGGGAGGAATATCAGGCCGTGATGGTGACTGTAGAGTGCGAGGTATGTCAGGCCGGGATGGTTACTGTACAGTGGGAGGTATTTCGGCCTATGATGGTTAGTGAACAGTGAGAGGTATTTGCGACTGTGATGGTTATTGTACAGTGGGATCTATGACAGACCGTGATGGTTACTGTACTGTGGGAGGTATGTTGGGCCGTGCCGGTTACTGTACAGTGGGAGGTATGTCGGACTGTGATGGTTACTGTTCAGTGGGTGGTATGTCGAGTCGTGATGGTTATTGTACAGTTGTGAGGTATGTCGGTCCGTGATGGTTACCGTACAGTGTGAGGTATTAGAGGGTTTGACTGTTACCGTACAGTGTGAGATTTACTATACAGTGGGAGGTATGTTGGGCTGTGATGGTTACTGTACAGTGGAGCGTAGGTCGGGGTATGGTGGTTATTGTACAGTGAGAGGTACGTAGGGCCGTGATGGTTACTGTACAGTGAGAGGTACGTCGGGCCGTGATGGTTATTATACAGTGAGAGGTATGTCGGACAATGATGGTTACTGTACAGTGGGAAGTATGCCGGGGTGTGAGGGTTAGTGTACAGTGGGAGTTATGTCGGGGTGTGATGGTTACAGTACAGTGGGAGGTATTTCGGGGTGTGATGGTTACTGCACAGTGGGAGGTATGTCGGGGTGTGATGGTTATTGTACAGTGGGAGGTCTGTCGAACCGTGATGGTTACTGTACAGTGGGAGGTCTGTCGAACCGTGATGGTTACTGTACCGTGGGAGCTATGTCGGACCGTGATGGTTACTGTACAGTGGGAGGGATGTCGGGCTTTGACAGTTACTGTGCAGTGGGAGGTATGTCAAGCCGTGATCGTTACTGTACAATGGGAGGTATGTCGGGCCTTGGTGGTTACTGTACAGTGAGAGGTAAGTCTGGCCATGATGGTTACTGTACAGTGAGAGATATTTGGGGCTGTGATGGTTATTGTACAGTGGGAGGTATGTCAGTCTGTGATGGTTACTGTACAGTGGGAGGTATGTCGGGCCGTGATGGTTAATGTACAGTGGTATGTATGTCCGGGTGTTGTGGTTACTGTACAGTGGGAGGTATGTCGGGCTGCGATGGTTACTGTACAGTGAGAGATATTTGGGGCTGTGATGGTTATTGTACAGTAGGAGGTATGTCAGTCTGTGATGGTTACTGTACAGTGGGAGGTATGTCGGGCCGTGATGGTTAATGTACAGTGGTATGTATGTCCGGAGGTAGTGGTTACAATTAAGTGGGAGGTATGTCGGGCTGCGATGGTTACTGTACAGTGGGAGGTATGTCGGGGTGTGATGGTTACTGTACAGTCGGTGGTTTGTCGGGTGTGATGGTTACTGTACAGTGGGAAGTATGTCGGGGTCTGATGGTTACTGTACAGTGGGAGGTATGTCGGACCGTGATGGTAACTGTACAGTGGGAGGTATGTCAGGCCGTGATGGTTACGGTACAGTGGGAGGTATGTCGGGCCGTGATGGTTACTGTACAGTGGGAGGTATGTCGGGCCGTGATGGTTACTGTACAGTGAGAGGTATGTCAAGCCGTGATCGTTACTGAACAATGGGAGGTAAGTCTGGCCTTGGTGGTTACTGTACAGTGGGACGTATGTCGGGCCATGATGGTTACTGTACAATGGGAGGTATGTCAGGCCGTGATGGTTACTTTACAGTGGGAGGTATGTCGGGCCGTGATGGTTACTCTACAGTGGGAGGTATGTCAGTGTGTGATGCTTACTGTACAGTGTGAGATATGTCGGGGCATGACGGTTATTGTATAGTGGGATCTATGTCAGACCGTGATGGTTACTGTACAGTGTGAGCTATTTCGGGATGTGATGATTACTGTACAGTGGGAGGTATGTCAGGTTGTGATGGTTACTGCACAATGGGAGGTATATCAGGCCGTGACGGTTACTTTACAGTGCGAGGTATGTCAGGCCATGATGGTTATTGTACAGTGAGAGACATTTGGGGCTGTGCCAGTTACTGTACAGTGGGAGGTATGTCGGACTGTGATGGTTACTGTTCAGTGGGTGGTATGTCGAGTCGTGATGGTTATTGTACAGTTGTGAGGTATGTCGGGCCGTGATGGTTACCGTACAGTGTGAGGTATTAGAGGGTGTGACTGTTACCTTACAGTGTGAGGTTTACTATACAGTGGGAGGTATGTCGGGGAGTGATTGATACTGTAAAGTGGTAGGTATGTCGGGCCGTGATCGTTGTTGTACAATGGGAGGTATGACAGGCCGTGATGCTTACTGTACAGTGGGAGGTATGTCGGGGTGTGATGGTTACTGTACAGTGGTAGGTATTTCGGGTCGTGATGGTTACTGTACAGTGGTAGGTATTTCGGGTCGTGATGGTTACTGTATAGTGGGAGGTATGTCAGGCCGTGATGGTTACTGTACAGAGGGAGGTATGCCGGGCCGTGATGGTTACTGTCCAGTGGGAGGTATATCGGGATGTGATGATTACTGTACAGTGTGAAGAATGTCGGAACGTGATGGTTACTGTACAGTGGGAGGTATGTCAGCGTATGATGGTTACTGTACACTGGGAGGTATGTCAGTCCATGATGGTGATTGTACAGTGAGAGATATTTGGGGCTGTGTTGGTTATTGTACAGTGGGAGGTATGTCGGGGTGTGATTGATACTGTACAGTGGGAGGTATGTCGGGGTGTGATGGTTACTGGACAGTGTGAAGCATGTCGGGGTCTGATGGTTACTGTTCAGTGGGAGGTATGTCGGACCGTGATGGTTACTGTACAGTGGGAGGTATGTCAGACCGTGATGGTTACTGTACAGTGGGAGGTATGTCGGACAGTGATGGTTACTGTACAGAGGGAGGTATGTCAGGCCGTGATGGTTACTGTACAGTGCGAGGAATGTCGGGCCGTGATGGTTACGGTACAGTTGGAGGTATGACAGGTTGTGATGGTTACTGTACAGTGGAAGGTATGTCGGGCCGTGATGGTTACTGTACAGTGAGAGGTATGTCAAGCCGTGAACATTACTGAACAATGGGAGGTAAGTCTGGCCTTGGTGGTTACTGTGCAGTGGGAGGTATGTCAGGCCGGGATCGTTACTGTACAGTGGGAGGTATGTCGGGCCATGATGGTTACTGTACAATGGGAGGTATGTCAGGCCGTGACGGTTACTTTACAGTGGGAGGTATGTCTGGCCGTGATGGTTACTCTACAGTGGGAGGTATGTCAGGGTGTGATGGTTACTGTACAGTGTGAGAAATGTCGGGCCGTGATGGTTATTGTATACTGGGATCTATGTCAGACCGTGATGGTAACTGTACAGTGGGAGGTATATCGGGATGTGATGATTACTGTACAGTGGGAGGTATGTCAGGTTGTGATAGTTACTGCACAATGGGAGATATATCAGGCCGTGACGGTTACTTTACAGTGCGAGGTATGTCGAGCCGTGATGGTTACTGTACATTGGAGGGTATGTCAGGCCATGATGGTTATTGTACAGTGAGAGACATTTGGGACTGTGATGGTTATTGTACAGTGGGTGCTTTGTCAGTCTGTGATGGTTACTGTACAGTGGGAGGTATATCGGGCCGCGATGGTTACTGTACAGTGGAGGGTATGTCTGGCCGTGATGGTTACTGCACCGTGGGAGGTATGTCGGGCAGTGATGGTTACTGTACAATGGGAGGTATGTCGGGCCGTGATGGTTACTGTACAGTGGGAGTATGTCGGGCCGTGATGGTTACTGTACAGTGGGAGGTAAGTCGGGGTGTGATGGTTACTGTACAGTGGGAGGTATGTCAGGCCGTGATGGTTACTGTACAAAGGGAGGTATGTCGTGGTGTGATGGTTACTGTACAGTGGGTGGTATGTCGGGGTGTGATGGTTACTGTACAGTGGGAGGTATGTCGGGCCGTGATGGTTACTGTACAGTGGGAGATAAATCGGGCCGCGATGGTTACTGTACATTGGAGGGTATGTCAGACCGTGATGGTTTCTGCACAGTGGGAGGTATGTCGGGCCGTAATAGTTACTGTACAGTGGGAGGTATGTTGGACCGTGATGGTTACTGTACAGTGGGAGGTATATCGGGCCGTGATGGTTCCTGTACAGTGGGACGTATGTCAGGCCGTGATGGTTACTGTACAGTGGGAGGTATATCGGGCCGTGATGGTTACTGTACAGTGGGACGTATGTCAGGCCGTGATGGTTTCTGTACAGTGGGAGGAATATCAAGCTGTGATGGTTATGGTACAGTGCGAGGTATGTCGGGCCATGATGGTTACGGTACAGTTGGAGGTATGACGGGTTGTGATGGTTATTGTACATTGGAAGGTATGTCGGGCCGTGATGGTTACTGTATAGTGAGAGGAATTTCGGTCTATGATGATGAGTGTACAGTGAGAGGTATTTGGGACTGTGATGGTTATTGTACAGTGGGATCTATGTCAGACCGTGATGGTTACTGTACAGTGTGAGGAATTTCTGGCCGTGATGGTTATTGTCTACTGGGATGTATGTCAGACCGTGATGGTTCATCTACAGTGGGAGGTATGTCGGCCCGTGACAGTTACTGTACAGTGGAAGGTATGTTGGTCCCTGATGGTAACTGTGCACTGGGAGGTATGTCGGTCCATGATGGTTACTGTACAGTGGGATGTATATCGGGCCCTGATGGTTACGGTAGAGTTGGATGTATGACGGGTTGTGATGGTTACTGCACAGTGGAAGGTATGTCGGTCCGTGATGGTGACTGTACAGTGGGATGTATATCGGGCCGAGATGGTGACGGTACAGTTGCATGTATGACGGGTTGTGATGGTTACTGCACAGTGGAAGGTATGTAAGGTCGTGATGGTTACTGCACAGTGGATGGTATGTCAGGACGTGATGGTTACTGCACAGTGGGAGGTATGTAAGGTCGTAATGGTTACTGTACAGTGGGAGGTATGTCGGGGTGTGATGGTTACTGTACAGTGTGAGAAATTTCGGGCCGTGATGTTTATTGTATAGTGGGATCTATGTCAGACCGTGATGGTTACTGTACAGTGGGAGGTATATCGGGATGTGATGATTACTGTACAGTGGGAGGTATGTCAGGTTGTGATGGTTACTGTACAGTGGAAGGTATGTCGGGCCGTGATGGTTACTGTACAGTGAGAGGTATGTCAAGCCGTGAACATTACTGAACAATGGGAGGTAAGTCTGGCCTTGGTGGTTACTGTGCAGTGGGAGGTATGTCAGGCCGGGATCGTTACTGTACAGTGGGAGGTATGTCGGGCCATGATGGTTACTGTACAATGGGAGGTATGTCAGGCCGTGACGGTTACTTTACAGTGGGAGGTATGTCGGGCCGTGATGGTTACTCTACAGTGGGAGGTATGTCAGGGTGTGATGGTTACTGTACAGTGTGAGAAATGTCGGGCCGTGATGGTTATTGTATACTGGGATCTATGTCAGACCGTGATGGTAACTGTACAGTGGGAGGTATATCGGGATGTGATGATTACTGTACAGTGGGAGGTATGTCAGGTTGTGATAGTTACTGCACAATGGGAGATATATCAGGCCGTGACGGTTACTTTACAGTGCGAGGTATGTCGAGCCGTGATGGTTACTGTACATTGGAGGGTATGTCAGGCCATGATGGTTATTGTACAGTGAGAGACATTTGGGACTGTGATGGTTATTGTACAGTGGGTGCTTTGTCAGTCTGTGATGGTTACTGTACAGTGGGAGGTATATCGGGCCGCGATGGTTACTGTACAGTGGAGGGTATGTCTGGCCGTGATGGTTACTGCACCGTGGGAGGTATGTCGGGCAGTGATGGTTACTGTACAATGGGAGGTATGTCGGGCCGTGATGGTTACTGTACAGTGGGAGTATGTCGGGCCGTGATGGTTACTGTACAGTGGGAGGTAAGTCGGGGTGTGATGGTTACTGTACAGTGGGAGGTATGTCAGGCCGTGATGGTTACTGTACAAAGGGAGGTATGTCGTGGTGTGATGGTTACTGTACAGTGGGTGGTATGTCGGGCTGTGATGGTTACTGTACTGTGGGAGGTATGTCGGGCCGTGATGGTTACTGTACAGTGGGAGATAAATCGGGCCGCGATGGTTACTGGACATTGGAGGGTATGTCAGACCGTGATGGTTTCTGCACAGTGGGAGGTATGTCGGGCCGTAATAGTTACTGTACAGTGGGAGGTATGTTGGACCGTGATGGTTACTGTACAGTGGGAGGTATATCGGGCCGTGATGGTTCCTGTACAGTGGGACGTATGTCAGGCCGTGATGGTTACTGTACAGTGGGAGGTATATCGGGCCGTGATGGTTACTGTACAGTGGGACGTATGTCAGGCCGTGATGGTTTCTGTACAGTGGGAGGAATATCAAGCTGTGATGGTTATGGTACAGTGCGAGGTATGTCGGGCCGTGATGGTTACGGTACAGTTGCAGGTATGACGGGTTGTGATGGTTATTGTACATTGGAAGGTATGTCGGGCCGTGATGGTTACTGTATAGTGAGAGGAATTTCGGTCTATGATGATGAGTGTACAGTGAGAGGTATTTGGGACTGTGATGGTTATTGTACAGTGGGATCTATGTCAGACCGTGATGGTTACTGTACAGTGTGAGGAATTTCTGGCCGTGATGGTTATTGTATACTGGGATGTATGTCAGACCGTGATGGTTCATCTACAGTGGGAGGTATGTCGGCCCGTGACAGTTACTGTACAGTGGGAGGTATGTTGGTCCCTGATGGTAACTGTGCACTGGGAGGTATGTCGGTCCATGATGGTTACTGTACAGTGGGATGTATATCGGGCCGTGATGGTTACGGTAGAGTTGGATGTATGATGGGTTGTGATGGTTACTGCACAGTGGAAGGTATGTCGGTCCGTGATGGTGACTGTACAGTGGGATGTATATCGGGCCGAGATGGTGACGGTACAGTTGTATGTATGACGGGTTGTGATGGTTACTGCACAGTGGAAGGTATGTAAGGTCGTGATGGTTACTGCACAGTGGATGGTATGTCAGGACGTGATGGTTACTGCACAGTGGGAGGTATGTAAGGTCGTAATAGTTACTGTACAGTGGGAGGTATGTCGGGGTGTGATGGTTACTGTACAGTGGTAGGTATGTCAGGGTGTGATGGTTACTGTACAGTGTGAGAAATTTCGGGCCGTGATGTTTATTGTATAGTGGGATCTATGTCAGACCGTGATGGTTACTGTACAGTGGGAGGTATATCGGGATGTGATGATTACTGTACAGTGGGAGGTATGTCAGGTTGTGATGGTTACTGCACAATGGGTGGTATATCAGGCCGTGACGGTTACTGCACAATGGGTGGTATATCAGGCCGTGACGGTTACTTTACAGTGCGAGGTATGTCGGGCCGTGATGGTTACTGTACATTGGAGGGTATGTCAGGCCATGATGGTTATTGTACAGTGAGAGACATTTGGGGCTGTGATGGTTACTGTACAGTGGGAGGTATGTCGGGGTGTGATTGATACTGTACAGTGGTAGGTATGTCGGGCCGTGATGGTTGTTGTACAATGGGAGGTCTGTCAGGCCGTGAAGTTTACTGTACAGTGGGAGGTATGTCGGGGTGTGATGGTTACTGTACAGTGGGAGGTATATCGGGCAGCGATGGTTACTCTTCAGTGGAGGGTATGTCAGGCCGTGATGGTTACTGCACAGTGGCAGGTATGTCAGGGTGTGATGGTTACTGGACAGTGGGAGTTTGTTGGGCCGTGATGGTTTCTGTATAGTGGGAGGTATGCCCCGCCGTGATGGTTACTGTACAGTGGGAGGTATGTCGGGGTGTGATGGTTAATGTACAGTGAGAGGTATGTCAGGCCGTGATGGTTACTGTGCAGTTGGAGGTATGTGAGGCCACGATGGTTACTGCACAGTGGAGGGTATGTCAGGCCGTGATGGTTACTGCACAGTGGGAGGTATATCGGGCCATGAATGTGACTGTACAGTGGGAGGTATGTCGGCCCGTGATGGTTACTGTACAGTCGGACGTATGTCAGGCTGTGATGTTTACGAAAAATTGGGAGGTATGTCAAGCCGTGATGGTTACTGTACAGTGGGATGTATGTCGGGCCTTGGTGGTTAATGTAAAGTGGGAGGTAAGTCTGGCCATGATGGTTACTGTACAGTGGGAGGAATATCAAGCCTTGACGGTTATTGTACAGTGGGAGGTATGTCGGGCCGTGATGGTTACTGTACAGTGGGAGGTATGTCAAGCCGTGACCGTTACTGTACAGTGGGAGATATGCCGGGCTTTGCATTTACTGTGCAGGGGGAGATATGTCAAGCCGTGATCGTTACTGAACAATGGGAGGTAAGTCTGGCCTTGGTGGTTACTGTGCAGTGGGAGGTATGTCTGGCCGGGATGGTTACTGTACAGTGGGAGGAATATCAGGCCGTGATGGTGACTGTACAGTGCGAGGTATGTCAGGCCGGGATGGTTACCGTACAGTGGGAGGTATTTCGGCCTATGATGGTTAGTGAACAGTGAGAGGTATTTGCGACTGTGATGGTTATTGTACAGTGGGATTTATGACAGACCATGATGGTTAGTGTACAGTGGGAGGTATTTCGGCCTATGATGATTACTGTACAGTGAGAGGTATTTAGGACTGTGATGGTTATTGTACAGTGGGATCTATGTCAGACCATGATGGTTACTGTACAGTGGGAGGTATGTCAGGCCGTGATGGATACTGTACAGTGGGAGTTATGTCGGACCGTGATGGTTACTGTACAGTGGGAGGTATGTCGGACCGTGATGGTTACTGTACAGTGGGAGGTATGTCAGGCCGTGATGGTTACTGTACAGTGCGAGGAATGTCGGGCCGTGATGGTTCCGGAACTGTTGGAGGTATGACAGGTTGTGATGGTTACTGTACACTGGAAGGTATGTCGGGCCGTGATGGTTACTGTACAGTGAGAGGTATGCCGGGCTTTGCAGTTACTGTGCAGGGGGATGTATGTCAAGCCGTGATCGTTACTAAACAATGGGAGGTAAGTCTGGCCTTGGTGGTTACTGTGCAGTGGGAGGTATGTCAGGCCGGGATCGTTAGTGTACAGTGGGAGGTATGTCGGGCCATGATGGTTACTGTACAATGGGAGGTATGTCAGGTCGTGACGGTTACTTTACAGTGAGAGGTATGTCGGGCCGTGATGGTTACTCTACAGTGGGAGGTATGTCAGGGTGTGATGGTTATTGTACACTGAGAGACATTTGGGGCTGTGATGGTTATTGTACAGTGGGAGGTATGTCAGTCTGTGATGGTTACTGTACAGTGGGAGGTATATCGGGCCGCGATGGTTACTGTACAGTGGAGGGTATGTCTGGCCGTGATGGTTACTGCACCGTGGGAGGTATGTCGGGCTGTGATGGTTACTGTACAGTGTGAGGTATGTCGGGGTGTGATGGTTACTGTACAAAGGGAGGTATGTCGTGGTGTGATGGTTACTGTACAGTGGGAGGTATGTCAGGCCGTGATGGTTACTGTACAGTGGAAGGTATGTCGGGCCGTGATGGTTACTGTACAGTGAGAGGTATGCCGGGCTTTGCAGTTACTGTGCAGGGGGATGTATGTCAAGCCGTGATCGTTACTGAACAATGGGAGGTAAGTCTGGCCTTGGTGGTTACTGTGCAGTGGGAGGTATGTCAGGCCGGGATCGTTAGTGTACAGTGGGAGGTATGTCGGGCCATGATGGTTACTGTACAATGGGAGGTATGTCAGGCCGTGACGGTTACTTTACAGTGGGAGGTATGTCGGGCCGTGATGGTTACTCTACAGTGGGAGGTATGTCAGGGTGTGATGGTTACTGTACAGTGTGAGAAATGTCGGGCCGTGATGGTTATTGTACAGTGGGACGTAAGTCGGGGTGTGATGGTTACTGTACAGTGGGAGGTATGTCAGGCCGTGATGGTTACTGTACAGTTGGAGGGGATGTCAGGCCATGATGGTTATTGTACACTGAGAGACATTTGGGGCTGTGATGGTTATTGTACATTGGAAGGTATGTCGGGCCGTGATGGTTACTGTATAGTGAGAGGAATTTCGGTCTATGATGATGACTGTACAGTGAGAGGTATTTGGGACTGTGATTGTTATTGTACATTGGGATCTATGTCAGACCGTGATGGGAACTGTACAGTGTGAGGAATTTCTGGCCGTGATGGTTATTGTATACTGGGATGTATGTCAGACCGTGATGGTTCATCTACAGTGTGAGGTATTTCGGCCCGTGACGGTTACTGTACAGTGGGAGGTATGTCGGTCCCTGATGGTAACTATGCACTGGGAGGTATGTCGGTCCATGATATTTACTGTACAGTGGGATGTATACCGGGCCGTGATGGTTACGGTACCGTTGAATATATGACGGGTTGTGATGGTTACTGCACAGTGGAAGGTATGTCGGTCCGTGATGGTTACTGTACAGTGGGATGTATATCGGGCCGAGATGGTTACGGTACAGTTGTATGTATGACGGGTTGTGATGGTTTCTGCACAGTGGAAGGTATGTAAGGTCGTGATGGTTACTGTACACTGGAGGGTATGTCAGGCCGTAATGGTTACTGCACAGTGGGAGGTTTGTAAGGTCGTGATGGTTACTGTACAGTGGGAGGTATGTCGGGGTGTGATGGTTACTGTACAGTGGTAGGTATGTCGGGCCGTGATCGTTACTCTACAGTGGGAGGTATGTCGGGCCGTGATCGTTACTCTACAGTGGGAGGTATGTCAGGGTGTGATGGTTACTGTACAGTGTGAGAAATTTCGGGCCGTGATGTTTATTGTATAGTGGGATCTATGTCAGACCGTGATGGTTACTGTACAGTGGGAGGTATATCTGGATGTGATGATTACTGTACAGTGGGAGGTATGTCAGGTTGTGATGGTTACTGCACAATGGGAGGTATATCAGGCTGTGACGGTTACTTTACAGTGCGAGGTATGTCGGGCCGTGATGGTTACTGTACATTGGAGTGTATGTCAGGCCATGATGGTTATTGTAGAGTGAGAGACATTTGGGGCTGTGATGGTTACTGTACAGTGGGAGGTATGTCTGGGTGTGATTGATCCTGTACAGTGGTAGGTATGTCGGGCCGTGATGGTTGTTGAACAATGGGAGGTCTGTCAGGCCGTGAAGTTTACTGTACAGTGGGAGGTATGTCGGGGTGTGATGGTTACTGTACAGTGGGAGGTATATCGGGCAGCGATGTTTTGTGTTCAGTGGAGGGTATGTCAGGCCGTGATGGTTACTGCACAGTGGCAGGTATGTCAGGGTGCGATGGTTACTGTACAATGGGAGGTATGTCAGGGTGTGATGGTTACTGTACAGTGGGAGTTTGTTGGGCCGTGATGGTTACTGTATAGTGGGAGGTATGCCCCGTCGTGATGGTTACTGTACAGTGGGAGGTATGTCGGGGTGTGATGGTTACTGTACAGTGTGAGGTATGTCAGGCCGTGATGGTTACTGTGCAGTGGAGGGTATGTCAGGCCGTGATGGTTACTGCACAGTGGGAGGTATATCGGGCCATGATGGTTACTGTACAGTGGGAGGTATGTCAGGCCGTGATGTTTACGAAAAAGTGGGAGGTATGTCAAGCCGTGATGGTTACTGTACAGTGGGATGTATATCGGGCCTTGGTGGTTAATGTAAAGTGGGAGGTATGTCTGGCCATGATGGTTACTGTACAGTGGGAGGAATATCAAGCCTTGATGGTTATGGTACATTGCGATGTATGTCGGGCCGTGATGGTTACGGCACAGTTGAGGTATGACGGGTTGTGATGGTTATTGTACAGTGGGAGGTATGTCGGGCCGTGATGGTTACTGTACAGTGGGAGGTATGTCAAGCCGTGACCGTTACTGTACAGTCGGAGATATGCTGGGCTTTGCGGTTACTGTGCAGGGGGAGTTATGTCAAGCCGTGATCGTTCCTGAACAATGAGAGGCAAGTCTGGCCGTGATGGTTACTGCACAGTGGGAGGTATATCGGGCCATGATGGTTACTGTACAGTGGGAGGTATGTCAGGCCGTGATGTTTACGAAAAAGTGGGAGGTATGTCAAGCCGTGATGGTTACTGTACAGTGGGATGTATATCGGGCCTTGGTGGTTAATGTAAAGTGGGAGGTATGTCAGGCCGGGATGGTTACTGTACAGTGGGAGGAATATCAGGCCGTGATGGTGACTGTACAGTGCGAGGTATGTCAGGCCGGGATGGTAACTGTACAGTGGGAGGTATTTCGGCCTATGATGGTTCGTGAACAGTGAGAGTTATTTGCGACTGTGATGGTTATTGTACAGTGGGATCTATGACAGACCGTGATGGTTACTGTACAGTGGGAGGTATTTCGGCCTATGATAATTACTTTACAGTGAGAGGTACTTAGGACCGTGATGGTTACTGTACTGTGGGAGGTATGTTGGGCCGTGCCGGTTACTGTACAGTGGAGGTATGTCGGACTGTGATGGTTACTGTTCAGTGGGTGGTATGTCAAGTCGTGATGGTTATTGTACAGTGTGAGGTATATCGGGCGGTCATGGTTACCGTACAGTGTGAGGTATTAGAGGCCGTGACTTTTACCGTACAGTGTGAGGTATGTCGGGCCGTGATGTTTTCTATACAGTGGGAGGTATGTCGGGCTGTGATGGTTACTGTACAGTGTGAGGTATTAGAGGGTGTGACTGTTACCGTACAGTGTGAGGTTTGCTATACAGTGGGAGGTATGTCGGGCTGTGATGGTTACTGTACAGTGGAGCGTAGGTCGGGGTATGGTGGTTATTGTACAGTGAGAGGTACGTCGGGCCGTGATGGTTACTGTACAGTGAGAGGTACGTTGGGCCGTGATAGTTATTGTACAGTGAGAGGTATGTCGGACCGTGATGGTTACTGTACAGTGGGAGTTATGTCGGGGTGTGATGGTTACTGTACAGTGGGAGGTCTGTCGAACCGTGATGGTTACTGTACAGTGGGAGGGATGTCGGACCGTGATGGTTACTTTACAGTGAGAGATACGTCGGGCCGTGATGGTTATTGTACAGTGAGAGGTATGTCGGACCGTGATGGTTACTGTACAGTGAGAGGTACGTCGGGCCGTGATGGTTATTGTACAGTGAGAGGTACGTCGGACCTTGATGGTTATTGTACAGTGAGAGGTATGTCGGACCATGATGGTTACTGTACAGTGGGAGGTATTTCGGTGTGTGATGGTTACTGTACAGTGGGCGGTCTCTCGAACCGTGATGGTTACTGTACCGTGGGAGCTATGTCGGACCGTGATCGTTACTGTACAGTGGGAGGTATGTCGGGCCTTGGTGGTTACTGTACAGTGGGAGGTAAGTGTGGCCGTGATGGTTACTGTACAGTGAGAGATATTTGGGGCTGTGATGGTTATTGTACAGTGGGAGGTATGTCAGTCTGTGATGGTTACTGTACAGTGGGAGGTATGTCGGGCTGCGATGGTTACTGTACAGTGGGAGGTATGTCGGGGTGTGATGGTTACTGTACAGTAGGTGGTTTGTCGGGTGTGATGGTTACTGTACGGTGGGAGGTATGTCGGGGTCTGATGGTTACTGTACAGTGGGAGGTATGTCGGGCCGTGATGGTTATGGTACAGTGCGAGGTATGTCGGGCCGTGATGGTTACGGTACAGTTGGAGGCATGACGGGTTGTGATGGTTACTGTACAGTGAGAGGTATGTCAAGCCGTGATCGTTCCTGAACAATGGGAGGTAAGTCTGGCCTTGGTGGTTAATGTACAGTGGGAGGTATGTCGGGCCATGATGGTTACTGTACAACGGGAGTTATGTCAGGCCGTGACGGTTACTTTACAGTGGGAGGTATGTCGGGCCGTGATGGTTACTCTACAATGTGAGGTATGTCAGGGTGTGATGGTTACTGTACAGTGTGAGAAATTTCGGGCCATGACGGTTATTGTATAGTGGGATCTATTTCAGACCGTGATGGTTACTGTACAGTGGGAGCTATTTCGGGATGTGATGATTACTGTACAGTGGGAGGTATGTCAGGTTGTGATGGTTACTGCACAATGGGAGGTATATCAGGCCGTGACGGTTACTTTACAGTGCGAGGTATGTCAGGCCATGATGGTTATTGTACAGTGAGAGACATTTGGGGCTGTGATGGTTATTGTACAGTGGGAGGTATGTCAGTCTGTGATGGTTACTGTACAGTGGGAGGTATGTCGGGGTGTGATTGATTCTGTACAGTGGTACGTATGTCGGGCCGTGATGATTGTTGTACAATGGGAGGTCTGTCAGGCCGTGATGTTTACTGTACAGTGCGAGGTATGTCGGGGTGTGATGGTTACTGTACAGTGGGAGGTATATCGGGCAGCGATGGTTACTGTTCAGTGGAGGGTATGTCAGGCCGTGATGGTTACTGCACAGTGGCAGGTATGTCAGGGTGCAGTGGTTACTGTACAATGGGAGTATGTTGGGCCGTGATGGTTACTGTACAGTGGGAGGTATGCCCCGCCGTGATGGTTACTGTACAGTGGGAGGTATGTCGGGGTGTGATGGTTTCTGTCCAGTGGGAGGTATGTCAGGCCGTGATGGTTACTGTGCAGTTGGAGGTATATCGGGCCATGATGGTTACTGTACAGTGGGAGGTATGTCGGGCCGTGATGGTTACTGTACAGTCGGACGTATGTCAGGCCGTGATGTTTACGAAAAAGTGGGAGGTATGTCAAGCCGTGATGGTTACTGTACAGTGGGATGTATGTCGGGCCTTGGTGGTTAATGTAAAGTGGGAGGTAAGTCTGGCCATGATGGTTACTGTACAGTGGGAGGAATATCAAGCCGTGATGGTTATGGTACATTGCGATGTATGTCGGGCCGTGATGGTTACGGTACAGTTAAGGTATGACGGGTTGTGATGGTTATTGTACAGTGGGAGGTATGTCGGGCCGTGACGGTTTCTGTACAATGGGAGTTATGTCGGGCCGTGATGGTTACTGTACAGTGGGAGGTATGTCAAGCCGTGACCGTTAATGTACAGTGGGAGATATGCCGGGCTTTGCAGTTACTGTGCAGGGGGAGCTATGTCAAGCCGTGATCGTTACTGAACAATGGGAGGTAAGTCTGGCCTTGGTGGTTACTGTGCAGTTGGAGGTATGTCAGGCCGGGATGGTTACTGTACAGTGCGAGGAATATCAGGCCGTGATGGTGACTGTACAGTGCGAGGTATGTCAGGCCGGGATGGTTACAGTACAGTGGGAGTTATGTCGGACCGTGATGGTTACTGTACAGTGGGAGGTATGTCGGACCGTGATGGTTACTGTACAGTGGGAGGTATGTCAGGCCGTGATGGTTACTGTACAGTGCGAGGAATGTCGGGCCGTGATGGTTCCGGAACTGTTGGAGGTATGACAGGTTGTGATGGTTACTGTACACTGGAAGGTATGTCGGGCCGTGATGGTTACTGTACAGTGAGAGGTATGCCGGGCTTTGCAGTTACTGTGCAGGGGGATGTATGTCAAGCCGTGATCGTTACTAAACAATGGGAGGTAAGTCTGGCCTTGGTGGTTACTGTGCAGTGGGAAGTATGTCAGGCCGGGATCGTTAGTGTACAGTGGGAGGTATGTCGGGCCATGATGGTTACTGTACAATGGGAGGTATGTCAGGCCGTGACGGTTACTTTACAGTGAGAGGTATGTCGGGCCGTGATGGTTACTCTACAGTGGGAGGTATGTCAGGGTGTGATGGTTATTGTACACTGAGAGACATTTGGGGCTGTGATGGTTATTGTACAGTGGGAGGTATGTCAGTCTGTGATGGTTACTGTACAGTGGGAGGTATATCGGGCCGCGATGGTTACTGTACAGTGGAGGGTATGTCTGGCCGTGATGGTTACTGCACCGTGGGAGGTATGTCGGGCTGTGATGGTTACTGTACAGTGTGAGGTATGTCGGGGTGTGATGGTTACTGTTCAATGGGAGGTATGTCGGGCCGTGATGGTTACTGTACAGTGGGAGGATGCCGGGCCGTGATGGTTACTGTACAGTGGGACGTAAGTCGGGGTGTGATGGTTACTGTACAGTGGGAGGTATGTCAGGCCGTGATGGTTACTGTACAGTTGGAGGTATGTCGGGGTGTGATGGTTACCGTAAAGTGGGTGGTATATCGCGCTGTGATGGTTACTGTACAAAGGGAGGTATGTCGTGGTGTGATGGTTACTGTACAGTGGGAGGTATGTCAGGCCGTGATGGTTACTGTACAGTGGAAGGTATGTCGGGCCGTGATGGTTACTGTACAGTGAGAGGTATGCCGGGCTTTGCAGTTACTGTGCAGGGGGATGTATGTCAAGCCGTGATCGTTACTGAACAATGGGAGGTAAGTCTGGCCTTGGTGGTTACTGTGCAGTGGGAGGTATGTCAGGCCGGGATCGTTACTGTACAGTGGGAGGTATGTCGGGCCATGATGGTTACTGTACAATGGGAGGTATGTCAGGCCGTGACGGTTACTTTACAGTGGGAGGTATGTCGGGCCGTGATGGTTACTCTACAGTGGGAGGTATGTCAGGGTGTGATGGTTACTGTACAGTGTGAGAAATGTCGGGCCATGATGGTTATTGTACAGTGGGACGTAAGTCGGGGTGTGATGGTTACTGTACAGTGGGAGGTATGTCAGGCCGTGATGGTTACTGTACAGTTGGAGGGGATGTCAGGCCATGATGGTTATTGTACACTGAGAGACATTTGGGGCTGTGATGGTTATTGTACATTGGAAGGTATGTCGGGCCGTGATGGTTACTGTATAGTGAGAGGAATTTCGGTCTATGATGATGACTGTACAGTGAGAGGTATTTGGGACTGTGATTGTTATTGTACATTGGGATCTATGTCAGACCGTGATGGGAACTGTACAGTGTGAGGAATTTCTGGCCGTGATGGTTATTGTATACTGGGATGTATGTCAGACCGTGATGGTTCATCTACAGTGTGAGGTATTTCGGCCCGTGACGGTTACTGTACAGTGGGAGGTATGTCGGTCCCTGATGGTAACTATGCACTGGGAGGTATGTCGGTCCATGATATTTACTGTACAGTGGGATGTATACCGGGCCGTGATGGTTACGGTACCGTTGAATATATGACGGGTTGTGATGGTTACTGCACAGTGGAAGGTATGTCGGTCCGTGATGGTTACTGTACAGTGGGATGTATATCGGGCCGAGATGGTTACGGTACAGTTGTATGTATGACGGGTTGTGATGGTTTCTGCACAGTGGAAGGTATGTAAGGTCGTGATGGTTACTGTACACTGGAGGGTATGTCAGGCCGTAATGGTTACTGCACAGTGGGAGGTTTGTAAGGTCGTGATGGTTACTGTACAGTGGGAGGTATGTCGGGGTGTGATGGTTACTGTACAGTGGTAGGTATGTCGGGCCGTGATCGTTACTCTACAGTGGGAGGTATGTCAGGGTGTGATGGTTACTGTACAGTGTGAGAAATTTCGGGCCGTGATGTTTATTGTATAGTGGGATCTATGTCAGACCGTGATGGTTACTGTACAGTGGGAGGTATATCTGGATGTGATGATTACTGTACAGTGGGAGGTATGTCAGGTTGTGATGGTTACTGCACAATGGGAGGTATATCAGGCCGTGACGGTTACTTTACAGTGCGAGGTATGTCGGGCCGTGATGGTTACTGTACATTGGAGTGTATGTCAGGCCATGATGGTTATTGTAGAGTGAGAGACATTTGGGGCTGTGATGGTTACTGTACAGTGGGAGGTATGTCTGGGTGTGATTGATCCTGTACAGTGGTAGGTATGTCGGGCCGTGATGGTTGTTGAACAATGGGAGGTCTGTCAGGCCGTGAAGTTTACTGTACAGTGGGAGGTATGTCGGGGTGTGATGGTTACTGTACAGTGGGAGGTATATCGGGCAGCGATGTTTTGTGTTCAGTGGAGGGTATGTCAGGCCGTCATGGTTACTGCACAGTGGCAGGTATGTCAGGGTGCGATGGTTACTGTACAATGGGAGGTATGTCAGGGTGTGATGGTTACTGTACAGTGGGAGTTTGTTGGGCCGTGATGGTTACTGTATAGTGGGAGGTATGCCCCGTCGTGATGGTTACTGTACAGTGGGAGGTATGTCGGGGTGTGATGGTTACTGTACAGTGTGAGGTATGTCAGGCCGTGATGGTTACTGTGCAGTGGAGGGTATGTCAGGCCGTGATGGTTACTGCACAGTGGGAGGTATATCGGGCCATGATGGTTACTGTACAGTGGGAGGTATGTCAGGCCGTGATGTTTACGAAAAAGTGGGAGGTATGTCAAGCCGTGATGGTTACTGTACAGTGGGATGTATATCGGGCCTTGGTGGTTAATGTAAAGTGGGAGGTATGTCTGGCCATGATGGTTACTGTACAGTGGGAGGAATATCAAGCCTTGATGGTTATGGTACATTGCGATGTATGTCGGGCCGTGATGGTTACGGCACAGTTGAGGTATGACGGGTTGTGATGGTTATTGTACAGTGGGAGGTATGTCGGGCCGTGATGGTTACTGTACAGTGGGAGGTATGTCAAGCCGTGACCGTTACTGTACAGTCGGAGATATGCTGGGCTTTGCGGTTACTGTGCAGGGGGAGTTATGTCAAGCCGTGATCGTTCCTGAACAATGAGAGGTAAGTCTGGCCGTGATGGTTACTGCACAGTGGGAGGTATATCGGGCCATGATGGTTACTGTACAGTGGGAGGTATGTCAGGCCGTGATGTTTACGAAAAAGTGGGAGGTATGTCAAGCCGTGATGGTTACTGTACAGTGGGATGTATATCGGGCCTTGGTGGTTAATGTAAAGTGGGAGGTATGTCAGGCCGGGATGGTTACTGTACAGTGGGAGGAATATCAGGCCGTGATGGTGACTGTACAGTGCGAGGTATGTCAGGCCGGGATGGTAACTGTACAGTGGGAGGTATTTCGGCCTATGATGGTTCGTGAACAGTGAGAGTTATTTGCGACTGTGATGGTTATTGTACAGTGGGATCTATGACAGACCGTGATGGTTACTGTACAGTGGGAGGTATTTCGGCCTATGATAATTACTTTACAGTGAGAGGTACTTAGGACCGTGATGGTTACTGTACTGTGGGAGGTATGTTGGGCCGTGCCGGTTACTGTACAGTGGAGGTATGTCGGACTGTGATGGTTACTGTTCAGTGGGTGGTATGTCAAGTCGTGATGGTTATTGTACAGTGTGAGGTATATCGGGCGGTCATGGTTACCGTACAGTGTGAGGTATTAGAGGCCGTGACTTTTACCGTACAGTGTGAGGTATGTCGGGCCGTGATGTTTTCTATACAGTGGGAGGTATGTCGGGCTGTGATGGTTACTGTACAGTGTGAGGTATTAGAGGGTGTGACTGTTACCGTACAGTGTGAGGTTTACTATACAGTGGGAGGTATGTCGGGCTGTGATGGTTACTGTACAGTGGAGCGTAGGTCGGGGTATGGTGGTTATTGTACAGTGAGAGGTACGTCGGGCCGTGATGGTTACTGTACAGTGAGAGTTACGTTGGGCCGTGATAGTTATTGTACAGTGAGAGGTATGTCGGACCGTGATGGTTACTGTACAGTGGGAGTTATGTCGGGGTGTGATGGTTACTGTACAGTGGGAGGTCTGTCGAACCGTGATGGTTACTGTACAGTGGGAGGGATGTCGGACCGTGATGGTTACTTTACAGTGAGAGATACGTCGGGCCGTGATGGTTATTGTACAGTGAGAGGTATGTCGGACCGTGATGGTTACTGTACAGTGAGAGGTACGTCGGGCCGTGATGGTTATTGTACAGTGAGAGGTATGTCGGACCTTGATGGTTATTGTACAGTGAGAGGTATGTCGGACCATGATGGTTACTGTACAGTGGGAGGTATTTCGGTGTGTGATGGTTACTGTACAGTGGGCGGTCTGTCGAACCGTGATGGTTACTGTACCGTGGGAGCTATGTCGGACCGTGATCGTAACTGTACAGTGGGAGGTATGTCGGGCCTTGGTGGTTACTGTACAGTGGGAGGTAAGTGTGGCCGTGATGGTTACTGTACAGTGAGAGATATTTGGGGCTGTGATGGTTATTGTACAGTGGGAGGTATGTCAGTCTGTGATGGTTACTGTACAGTGGGAGGTATGTCGGGCTGCGATGGTTACTGTACAGTGGGAGGTATGTCGGGGTGTGATGGTTACTGTACAGTAGGTGGTTTGTCGGGTGTGATGGTTACTGTACGGTGGGAGGTATGTCGGGGTCTGATGGTTACTGTACAGTGGGAGGTATGTCGGGCCGTGATGGTTATGGTACAGTGCGAGGTATGTCGGGCCGTGATGGTTACGGTACAGTTGGAGGCATGACGGGTTGTGATGGTTACTGTACAGTGAGAGGTATGTCAAGCCGTGATCGTTCCTGAACAATGGGAGGTAAGTCTGGCCTTGGTGGTTACTGTACAGTGGGAGGTATGTCGGGCCATGATGGTTACTGTACAACGGGAGTTATGTCAGGCCGTGACGGTTACTTTACAGTGGGAGGTATGTCGGGCCGTGATGGTTACTCTACAATGTGAGGTATGTCAGGGTGTGATGGTTACTGTACAGTGTGAGAAATTTCGGGCCATGACGGTTATTGTATAGTGGGATCTATTTCAGACCGTGATGGTTACTGTACAGTGGGAGCTATTTCGGGATGTGATGATTACTGTACAGTGGGAGGTATGTCAGGTTGTGATGGTTACTGCACAATGGGAGGTATATCAGGCCGTGACGGTTACTTTACAGTGCGAGGTATGTCAGGCCATGATGGTTATTGTACAGTGAGAGACATTTGGGGCTGTGATGGTTATTGTACAGTGGGAGGTATGTCAGTCTGTGATGGTTACTGTACAGTGGGAGGTATGTCGGGGTGTGATTGATTCTGTACAGTGGTACGTATGTCGGGCCGTGATGATTGTTGTACAATGGGAGGTCTGTCAGGCCGTGATGTTTACTGTACAGTGCGAGGTATGTCGGGATGTGATGGTTACTGTACAGTGGGAGGTATATCGGGCAGCGATGGTTACTGTTCAGTGGAGGGTATGTCAGGCCGTGATGGTTACTGCACAGTGGCAGGTATGTCAGGGTGCAGTGGTTACTGTACAATGGGAGTATGTTGGGCCGTGATGGTTACTGTACAGTGGGAGGTATGCCCCGCCGTGATGGTTACTGTACAGTGGGAGGTATGTCGGGGTGTGATGGTTTCTGTCCAGTGGGAGGTATGTCAGGCCGTGATGGTTACTGTGCAGTTGGAGGTATATCGGGCCATGATGGTTACTGTACAGTGGGAGGTATGTCGGGCCGTGATGGTTACTGTACAGTCGGACGTATGTCAGGCCGTGATGTTTACGAAAAAGTGGGAGGTATGTCAAGCCGTGATGGTTACTGTACAGTGGGATGTATGTCGGGCCTTGGTGGTTAATGTAAAGTGGGAGGTAAGTCTGGCCATGATGGTTACTGTACAGTGGGAGGAATATCAAGCCGTGATGGTTATGGTACATTGCGATGTATGTCGGGCCGTGATGGTTACGGTACAGTTAAGGTATGACGGGTTGTGATGGTTATTGTACAGTGGGAGGTATGTCGGGCCGTGACGGTTTCTGTACAATGGGAGTTATGTCGGGCCGTGATGGTTACTGTACAGTGGGAGGTATGTCAAGCCGTGACCGTTAATGTACAGTGGGAGATATGCCGGGCTTTGCAGTTACTGTGCAGGGGGAGCTATGTCAAGCCGTGATCGTTACTGAACAATGGGAGGTAAGTCTGGCCTTGGTGGTTACTGTGCAGTGGGAGGTATGTCAGGCCGGGATGGTTACTGTACAGTGCGAGGAATATCAGGCCGTGATGGTGACTGTACAGTGCGAGGTATGTCAGGCCGGGATGGTTACAGTACAGTGGGAGGTATGTCGAGCCGTGATGGTTACTGTACAGTTGGAGGGATGTCGATGCGTGATGGTTACTGTACAGTGGGGGGTATGTCGTGCCGTGATGGTTACTGTACAGTGGGAGGTATGTCGGGGTGTGATGGTTACTCTACAGTGGGAGGTCTGTCGAACCGTGATGGTTACTGTACAGTTGGAGGTCTGTCGAACCGTGTTGGTTACTGTACCGTGGGAGCTATGTCGGACCGTGATGGTTACTGTACAGTGGGAGGGATGTCGGGCTTTGACAGTTACTGTGCAGTGGGAGGTATATCAAGCCGTGATCGTTACTGTACAATGGGAGGTATGTCGGGGTGTGATTGATACTGTACAGTGGTAGGTATGTCGGGCCATGATGGTTGTTGTACATTGGGAGGTCTGTCAGGCCGTGATGTTTACTGTACAGTGGGAGGTATGTCGGGGTGTGATTGTTACTGTACAGTGGTAGGTTTGTTGGGAAATGATGGTTACTGTACAGTGGGAAGTATGTCAGTCTGTGATGGTTACTGTACAGTGGGAGGTATGTCAGGCCGTGATGGTTACTGTACAGTGGGAGGTATATCGGGCAGCGATGGTTACTGTTCAGTGGAGGGTATGTCAGGCCGTGATGGTTACTGCACAGTGGCAGGTATGTCAGGATGCGATGGTTACTGTACAATGGGAGGTATGTCAGGGTGTGAAGGTTACTGTGCAGTTGGAGGTATGTGAGGCCGCGATGGTTACTGTACAGTGGAGGGTATGTCCGGCCGTGATGGTTACTGCACAGTGGGAGGTATATCGGGCCATGATGGTTACTGTACAGTGGGAGCTTTGTCGGGCCGTGATGGTTACTGTACAGTCGGACGTATGTCAGGCCGTGATGTTTACGAAAAAGTGGGAGGTATGTCAAGCCGTGATGGTTACTGTATAGTGGGATGTATGTCGGGCCTTGGTGGTTAATGTAAAGTGGGAGGTAAGTCTGGCCATGATGGTTACTGTACAGTGGGAGGAATATCAAGCCGTGATGGTTATGGTACATTGCGAGGTATGTCGGGCCGTGATGGTTACGGTACAGTTGAGGTATGACGGGTTGTGATGGTTATTGTACAGTGGGAGGTATGTCGGGCCGTGACGGTTTCTGTACAATGGGAGTTATGTTGGGCCGTGATGGTTACTGTACAGTGGGAGGTATGTCAAGCCGTGACCGTTAATGTACAGTGGGAGATATGCCGGGCTTTGCAGTTACTGTGCAGGGGGATGTATGTCAAGCCGTGATCGTTACTGAAGAATGGGAGGTAAGTCTGGCCTTGGTGGTTACTGTGCAGTGGGTGGTAAGTCAGGCCGGCATGGTTACTGTACAGTGTGAGGTATGTCGGGCCGTGATGGTTACTGTACAGTGGGAGGAATATCAGGCCGTGATGGTGACTGTACAGTGTGAGGTATGTCAGACCGGGATAGTTACTGTACAGTGGGAGGGATGTCGGGCTTTGACAGTTACTGTGCAGTGGGAGGTATGTCAAGCCGTGATCGTTACTGTATAATGGGAGGTATGTCGGGCCTTGGTGGTTACTGTACAGTGGGAGGTATGTCGGGGTGTGATTGTTACTGTACAGTGGTAGGTTTGTTGGGAAATGATGGTTACTGTACAGTGGGAAGTATGTCAGTCTGTGATGGTTACTGTACAGTGGGAGGTATGTCAGGCCGTGATGGTTACTGTACAGTGGGAGGTATATCGGGCAGCGATGGTTCATCTTCAGTGGAGGGTATGTCAGGCCATGATGGTTACTGCACAGTGGCAGGTATGTCAGGGTGCGATGGTTACTGTACAATGGGAGGTATGTCAGGGTGTGATGGTTACTGTGCAGTTGGAGGTATGTGAGGCCGCGATGGTTACTGTACGGCCCCAAATACCTCCCACTGTACAGTAACCATCACGGCCCGACAAACCTCCCACTGTACAGTAACCATCACGCCCTGACATACCCTCCACTGTACAGTAACTATCACGGCCCGACGTACCTCTCACTGTACATTAACCATCACGGCCCGACGTACCTCTCACTGTACATTAACCATCACGGCCCGAAGTACCTCTCACTGTACAGTAATAATCACACCCCGACATACCTCCCACTGTACAGTAACCATCACGGCCCGACATACCTCCCACTGTACAGTAACCATCACGGCCCCAAATACCTCCCACTGTTCAGTAACCATCACGGCCCGACATATCTCCCACTGTACAGTAACCATCACGCCATGACATACCCGCCACTGTCCAGTAACTATCACGGCCCGACGTACCTCTCACTGTACATTAACCATCACGGCCCGAAGTACCTCTCACTGTGCAGTAACCATCACACCCCGACATACCTCCCATTGTACAGTAACCATCACGGCCTCACGTAGCTCCCATTGCACATTAACTATCACAGCCCGACATACCTTCCAATGTACAGGAACCATCACGGTCCGACATAGCTCACACTGTAGAGTAACCATCACCGACGGACTTACCTCTCACTGTACAGTAACCATCACGGCCCGACATACCTCCACTGTACAATAACCATCACGGCCTGATATTCCTCCCACTGTACAGTAACCATCATGGACTGATATTCGTCCCATTGTACAGTAACCATCACGGCCAGACATCCCCCCTACTGTACAGTAAAAATCACAGCCCGACATACCTACTACTATAGAGTCATCATCATTCCCCGACATACCTCCCACTGTACAGTAACCATCACACCCTGACATACACTCCACTGTACAGTAACCATCACGGCCCAAAATACCTCCCACTGTACAGTAACCATCACAGTCCGACATACCTCCCACTGTACAGTAACCGGCACGGTCCAATATACATAACCACAGTACAGTAACCATCACGGTCTGACATAGATCCCACTGTACAATAACCATCACAGTCCCAAATACCTCTCACTGTACAGTAACCATCATAGGCCGAAATACCTCCCACTGTACAGTAACCATCACGGTCTGGCATAGGTCCCACTGTACAATAACCATCACAGTCCCAAATACCTCTCACTGTACAGTAACCACCGTAGGCCGAAATAACTCCCACTGTACAATAACCATCACGGCCTGACATACCTCACATTGTTCAGTAACCAACATGGCCTGATATACCTTACAGTATACAGTAATCATGACGGCCCGACATACCTCCCACTGTACAGTAACCATCACGGCTTGACATACCTCCCACTGCAGAGTAGCCGTCAAATCCCGGCATGCCTCCCACTGTACAGTAACGGTCATGGCCAGACTTACTTCCCACTGTACAGTAACCACCACTCCCCGACATACCTCCCACTTTACTGTAAACACCACACTCCGACATACCTCCCACTGTACAGTAACCATCCCGGCCTGACATACCTCGTTTTGCACAGTCACCATCATGGCCCAACATACGTCTCACTGTACAGTAACCATCACGGCCTGATATTTCTCGCACTGTACAGTAACTATCACTGCCCGACATACCTCCCACT